>NC_052638.1:16574069-16894069 GCF_016161935.1 Mauremys reevesii | reverse complement strand
AAGAAACCAGAATGCAGGTGGACTCCACCCCCAGTATGATAAATTTCATCTACAGGTAGGAGAACCAAGTGTTTCCAACATATCTTCAATTGGTGGAAAGGTTTCCTGAAGCTACAACCAATATAAAGTACATGTTCATTTGCAGGGTCTATTATAAGAAAATGTTTCATTTGTATGTACAAATAGGTCTTTGCATATGCAAACTCACTAATCTGCATCCTGTATTCAGTTAGAGCAGCCCTTACCCAGGCTACCTAGAGTGGCACTGTGGCTCAGAATTTTCATAGCACTGAATACCGTGAGCATGGCCCTTCCTGTACCTGATCTCCCCCTAACTAGTCCCTGCCATGCTTCCCTATGTCAGAACTCATGGGAGGCAGTGTAGGAATGTTTACATCAGTCCTATACAGTTTCTGTGCTGATGAATTCTCCCCTGACCTGATGCAGTCCATTTACAGTCAGAACAGCACACAGGGGCTGGGACAGGGGCAGGGATTTGACCCAATGTGTGTAATTTATCTACATTATCTTCAACAAGAAATAAATTTTTAGATTCCTCATATAGCTTCACCAGTGTCTTGACTTGCAATGTGGCTTTTATTCTACTCCTGGGTGTTCCCTTATCAGAAATGTAAGACTACTATTTAAAGGATTATTTATAAAATTGAAAACTTCCACACTGGACTGGAACTTCAGAAGAACTCTGAGTTCCAAAATAGTCACTCAGCGAACTACAATTGTAAGTGTTTCTCTTACAGTTACTGAAATGATGAAACAGGATTAGGAACATGAACGGCTTTTCGCCCCATAAGGGTAACTGCTGTGTGATGTGCTCATTGTGCACATATCCTATGATACCATTTCAATTATCAAGTCCCTAAAAGAAGTTGTGCAGCCACGTTTGTCTACATAAAGCAGAAAACAGCCAGAGGCATTAATTCATGTGTGGTGAGTTCAACAGGTGCACCAACGTGCATAAAGATTAAATAAAACCAAAAAGCTTGTCCTACCACCATCATCACCACCATTTGCCAACAGTGCTAGACACTGGTATCTGACAGCCCATTTTAGCACCAGAAAATAAGAATGGAAACAGCTGTGACAAAGGCTGTTGTGATTTTTTGTAATTATTCTGACCACTGGATTTACTTCTAAGTTAGACTTAAATCACGTCCAAGGAAAAGGCAGCAGTTTTCTGCATATGTTACTAACCGTCCTTTTTAACATTAAGCAAATCAAGCACACTTTATATTGTAGCGATATTACCCCTAGTGTTAAATACAATTTATTGCACATTATATATATTTTTAAAAACAAATAGCTCTGCAAATTAGTTGCATTTTTTTAAAAGATCACTTATACTGTGAAATATTTTGTTTTTGATATGCAAAATAAATAGCTCTTTATTTCTGTTTCAATGAACCGGAATTGTGTGTCACAAAAAGGTGGAGCTTACTTTTGAATATTTTAAAGGTTAAATGACTTTTTTGACAGTATGCAGAGTTCCTTAAAAACAAACTCCTCCTCCCCAAGAAACCTCAAAGAACCCTACGAAATAGTCTCCATCAAGTCTCAGTTGTTTGCTCAAAAGAATGATTTAAAATTAGTTTTTGTAAAATAATCTTTGTGGTTATGTAAGATCATGTTTCCCTTGCATATTACACCTATATGAAGTCATATAGAAAATTTGGTAAATTCATACATTGATTACCTATAAAGATTAAACTTCTCTTTATAAACTAAAGATTAAATTTGCAATGGTTATCCAGATTACTGAATTGCTAAGAGGATCAATGGATTTAATATTTTTCTTAATTCAGACTAGGGTAATTGCTTATTCTTCCTGAAACTAGTGGACAGGACTGGTATTGCCTCATTATCTTTCGCAACAGCAGGAAGTTCAAATAGACAATACAAGTTGTTTTCCTGTAATGGCTCGTTGACAACTGTGCAACCTACATTTTTATACTGCCCTAATATTTGATTAAGAAATCTTAGATTAAGAAGAAGGATTTCAAGATATAGGTCCTTAATCTCTAAGCTTCTTAACATGCTGGTGATTTCTTTAATGTATTAAAACAAACCACATAATACATTGCCCGATTTCAGTTGTGAAACTCTTTGTATTGTTACGTAGAGATGAAAAATGGGTCATCCTGTTAGATACACACATTCATTTTTCAGTCCCATTTAATTATATCTTTTGTGTAGAACATTGTAGCAGAGTCTTTAAATATGAGTCTGATGACAAGGTCCTTGCCCAATTAGGTCTGGACTGCATTCAAGTACAGTAAATGTTTGGAATTTATACTTTTAATAGTAAAATAATTAACTCGGTTTTCTCTAAAAAATGAAAATGTAGTATCTGCTAAAACCTTCTTATAAAAAACTTGCTTTTGTGTTTTTAATTTCTATTGCATGATAAGCTACAGTTGGATCATCATCATAAAGAAGAACACAAAGAAAAAAAAACGTTGGTTATAAAAAATAGTTCATTCCACATCACTATGAATAGGTTCCTGGAATAGCTGCAAAATTTTGGTTGCCTCCAATCTCTCAAACAAATCATAATAAATGCAGACTTAGACTCAGGTCAAATGTCTCCATAGCAACTTTTACCAGTGCCTATATCAATACATCCATTAGCATTCATCCTGTTCATACCACATTAACTGTTCTGCTGATTCCTTTCTCTAGGTCAGTTTCAGCGTTAACCTAACTGATACAGACTTAGCAATCAAGCCACAGTGGCAAAATCACTGATTTTAACAAGAGGATTCCCTGAAAAGAGTCTGCGTGTCTCTAAAAGCCAGCAGAGTTTTCTCACAAGATGTGTGTCTTCTGGCCAGCATGTAGGAAGAGGTGAAGCCAAGGTTCCACCCACATCTCAAACATTCTTGCTCACTTGCAACCAGGCCAGAGTAAGGAGACGAGTTACATTGCTTGCTCCTACCTACCTAGAATTAAGCATCCATTTGGAAGAAAATTAATCTTCATTAAACTTAGTGGGAGCTTAATATGGCACCTGCATTTATTGGACATTTTTTATTTACTCATTCAGCACTTTACACTGCATCCATTGCCATGGCATGCGGGTTCAACTAAGAAAAACAATCCTCATTTTTAATTATTTGTTAATTATTTAATTATTTCACTGCAGCATGGCAAGCTACTAGAGGGCATATCTCAGCTAAAAATAGAAAAAGAAACTGGTTAAAATAGTTTCTTCCACATCACCAGAATTTTGGGGTATGTTTGTTTTTAAAACAAAGATGGGCCCAAAGCTGGTACCCTGTATCCAGACACACCAACAACATAGGAGAAGTTTGGATCAAGAGCTTTTTCTATCATCCACGTGTAAACCTAAACCCACCTTACCAAAATGGAAGAAAAAAGTTGCAGGTGGGCTTTAGGCTTCCCCTGAGTGGTGATTTTCTACCTGGGTTGTGGTTGCCCTCAATATTTTACTTCTACCTGGCTGTTTGACCATCGAACTGAAGCAGTTCCACTCATACTGCCATTTCATTGTCTAAGACAAAGCTTGCTGTCTATGAGACTTCTTCAGATTCAATAAATCATATTAGGAATCAACTGGAGGGACTGAGGTTAGCCGAAGCTCAGGGTATTCATTCACCTCATACCCTGCTAGTTATAGGCTGTAATTAGGACATTCCAAACTATCACCATACAGCTGACCAGTCTTTATCCCAGAACTGTACAGTAACAAGAGAACTGTATAATTTAAACAGTCATATTAGTACAGCATACTCTAGCACCATCTAACTAACTTCCCAAGTAATTATTTCCACCACCTATTTATCTCTCTATGGAACAGCCACAGTACTTACCAAAAACAACAGAATGCTGAGATAACACACTGTTTCTGTGTCAAAGTCATAAATAGAGCTAAAAATTAAATACAATTCTGAATATATTTACAGTAACAATACAATAACCAGCATAATAAATGGAGCATTAGAAAGAAAATTGACATTAAGCTACAAATGACAACTCTTCCCCTGGTGAGCTAAAACTAGCTCAGCCAGCGGAGAGACGTGACCTATCCTGTATAACATAAAGCAGCATTAATCATGTCATACATTGCAGTAACTTAGGCCTTTGCACATTAGTCCCGGTTGGGGCAGGAATAACCAAGCAAGCTCCAGCCTTGCTGCTGAACTAGATCATCCTTTTGCATGGAGCCCAGAAGAAGGTGTGGTGCCTGGGCACACAAGCCAAGGGCGAGCACAAAGAGCAGGTTCCCTTCATTGCACCTAACAGAAGCACAGTTCCCACTGATGGGACTGGGAGGGTTGGCGGAATAATTTATGACATTCCTTTAAGAGGTGAAGCATGTTTCCCTCTCAGGTGTCCAGCCAGTTACTCTGGCCAGAGAGTACAGGGCTGGAGCCATAGCGCTGCCTATTCCCTCCCCATCTGCTTCTGCGGAGATGGAAAGGAAACATTAGCACAGCTAAACACATGTGACAAAGGTCTGCGTAAGAGGAAAGGAAACCTTACTCTTCCTGTTCTCCTACACACCCAGTAAGGTCTTGGTACAACTTCTATTAACAGCATTCAACTGGTGAATTTCGAGATTTGTCCATCTCTAAATAGGAGACACAAAGCAGAGCAAAATTTTTAAGACATTTTGGTGCATAATCGTGTGTGTGTGTGTGTATTTGTGTGTGTGTGTGTAAAAATGTTGCCTGAATTTGGGCCTAAATATCCTCTTTGAAAATAATAATGCATTATTCTGTTGACAAGGGGGAAAAAGCCACTATGTACAATGACAAAGTCAGTTAGCATAACTAACATCTCCTTTCCAACTCCTGTGTTTGAGGTGTTAGCTTGGCTATCTTCAACTGGCATTGCTGGTGCATAAACACAAGTTCTCAGTAGGAACTACTTAATGCCCAGCACAGCAGATCACCTGCATCATACAGTCTGGGACAAGAGAGAGACTGCCCCATCAGTGATTCTTCTCTGTCTTAGGCCAGGTCTACCCTACACACTTACCTTGATAATCTACGTCTCTCAGGGGTGTGAAAAATTTCCACCCCCTACACATATCAATCTTAATCTTCCATGTAGGCAGCGCTATGTTGGCGGGAGAGTGTCTTCAAAGAAACGCTACAGGAGCACAGTTGCACCGATGAAAGTTTGTACTGTAGACCTGCCCTTACACTAGAACAAATCAACCAGTATAAAACTAGTGTAAAAGTGACGGGTATAAATTCCATACAATTCTTTTAAACACATGATTGATAAAAACCCTCCTACCTATAAAACAGAAGCCTTTGAGTTTGACAGTTTCAATGATAATTTCTTTTAAGTGAAGATTTTGATCCAGGGAATAGGATACTATTGTTTTAAACGAGGGTATATTTAGACTGCCATTCTGTAGGAGCTGGATGTACTCAGAGGAAAATAAGATAACAAGATTAAATAACTGCAATAATGTGGCATACAAATAATGGGAGAGTCTAAATTTGCATTTAACAGTCTAGGGAATACAGTATCTGCTTTTTGTGGCCACTGTACTATAAATGTTGAAGTCCCCAGGGGTCTTATAATAAGAGAAGAGAGAGGGAAGGAGAAAGAGAGACAAGCTTTCAAATGATCACTGCTGAATTGTGGTATGAGAAAAAAAATTTAATCTGCTCAGGACACTTACTCCTTATCATAGCGCGTCTTCAAAAGAGATTTAATTACTTAAGCTTGGATATATTTGTCAGTATATGGCATGTTACTATATTGGGATTAATGCTCTAAAGCATCTTCCCTTGTCACCTGAGATTTTCTCTGAATGATTCTCATGTATAACTAAACACCGTGTTTAGCATTTTGAGTCTTATGTAAGAGTCCTTCTGCTTCAGTATCCGCAGAGCTTATGCTAAAAACAAGTGACCAGTTTAAATGACATTCCCAGGACCTTTGAGTGTAATTAGTTTTGTACCTTATCAGTGGTAGAGATTGTAGATGTAAGAGAGTGCGAAGCTTACCTACCCTAAGTACGAGTTCACAATTGAAGAAGATTGTGGGCATCTAACAGTACATCTCAGATTGTTAAATGTGTTTGAGCAATTTATTATCCATCTCTTTATTTACGAGTGGCCGATATATCTATATTTACAACTTTTATCATTATAGAGCCATGTGACCCCTAGGAAAGAAAATAAAAAGAAAATTTCTAAACGACAGCAAGGCCAAAAAACCACTGAGACCAGTACCGATACTAATCCAGTATTCACAATAGTACAGTTATTGTATGTGAAAACAGAAGGCAGCCTGGAGATGGCTCTCTTTGTGTTAAATAATTTCATCGGGTAAATACAATTGATAGTTTCAAAGGTGGGGTCATTTATAAAAGGTAAAATAGTTTACTGCTGTTCAAAAGGAGTTTCATTTTAGGCTGGCGCACTCTAAGAATTGGCACACTGAATACAAACATAAGTGGGCCAATTCCTTTACAGACCCCAGCATACTTTCAAGATTTCCCCACAATGAATGCTGTATTGTGAACTATTTAAAGATAATTAAGCACCACTTCGTTCAATGTTCCCATTTCCTAGGCAATGAAAACTGTGGCCCCAACACTGTAATCGGACCATTGCCGGCAGCCTCTGTCCCCATGCACAGCCACAGTGATTTCACCAGGGGATTTGCATGTGCCCAGGGTCCAGCCATGCAAATCCAATGGCAAGATCAGGGCCAGTCTGAGTAATGAAGTAAATAGATACTGTACATGCAAGTATTTTTTTTTAAATAAATATGTCGTTTTACTTTTGGCATGTCTTAACTCCTAGAGCAATAAGCCACTCAGCCACAGAACACGATGAGATAAAACTCTTTTGTCCAAACGCTGGCAGAGTTATAAAGCTGCCTTTATTTCCGAATTATGTAAATGGCATTAAAGTTAAGGTCACAGGGATATGTGCATTGATTCTGTGTTTTACATGTCAAGAAGCAGCTTGGCATTCTGCAGAAAAAAAATAAAGACATTAATATTAAAAACCTCCTATGCTTATAAGCCAACTTGAACTGAATTCTCATTAAATACTCTACGCTTCTGCGTATTTAACCATAGCAAGAGGTGAATACTGAACCACAGCATAATTTAGACACAGCATTGTCATTTATCTGCCTTTCATCCAAGCAATGAATATTTCTTTAACCAAACAGGCTATGTTCTTTCCACCATTATCTACTTTTGAGCATAAGAGCTGGAACTAGGAGTGCTGCAGTGGCACTTCCCGGCTTGAAGTGGTTTCCACCATATACAGGGTTGCCCGTTTGGTTCAATGGCTGTCAGCACCTCCACTATACAAATTGTTCCAGCACTCCTGCTTTTGAGGGACATATACTGCCACCCTCAACTCAGGTGCATGGGATGCAAGAGTCAGAGGACCAGGCGTAGCTCCAGTGTGTTTGTGTGGGTGAGGCAGTTCTATACATACATCAGGCTTTAGAGTATAGAACCGGTTGGGGCCCAGTGGATATTAATATGCAGGGGTGTGATCAGTTTACAAATGACTCTGCACCAGAAAAAAAACAGATGATGGGGGTGGGACAGAGTGACCAAGCAGCTGCTGCATGATTGCTTCATGGTCATCTTTCCAATCCCTTCAAAACTCCCATGTACAAAGCTCATTTTCTCAGGCAAAAGCAAGAGCAAGAAGATTTGGCCTTTGTTTACTGCAAGAGTAAATGGCACTTCAGTTCCTGAGTGACCCTGGGCCATGTGACTGCCATTGTACTAAAAGGTTTTCTGGTATTCAAACCTCCTTATGCTTGTAGCCTTTTCTTGCTACAGAAATAAGGTATTAAAGAACCAAGAACAAAATTCCTTCTAACACCATCCAGCTTGTAAAGTAACTCCCTGTAAAGAGTAAATCTAACATAGTAAATTGACCACTGGTATTTCAGCTTTCAGTGGCTAAGCGAGAGCCAGCTGCTTGGCAGGCAAATAAAGTATTCTGATAGACCCCCTTCAGCAGGGTGGGAGTTTAGAAGACGATTAAATAACTGCCAAATGATTCATTTGTGAGCAAGTAAGCCTTTTCTTTTAACTGATAAGTTCTACTTTGCAATAGAAGCTAAAGAAAGCATGTATTGTACTGGGTAGAGCCCTGCAAACTGTACTTAACATTTTAAGATGAATCATTAAAAGAAAAATATTGTGCTTTCCAAACAAGAGTCTCCATTTGTGATTAATTTATATTAATGAAATTAAGCACTGTTCCCCTAGTGCCAACTGAGAATTACTCTCTCTAAACATCAGCAGCACATTTCATGCCTGCTTGGTCCAAATTAGGTTTAGGGAACAAGACTGCAATAGCTGGGCTGGGAGATAGAAAGGCAGAAAGAACGCCAGTGTTCTGTCTGTGTCCAAAAGCTTTAATAAAGAGTAACACCTTTGCATTCAGTATATCAGAGTCTGGTTTCTTCTCTGCTGTGAGAGAATACTACACTATCCACTGAAATTGTTTTTGCTATTAGAAGTATCACATTTGAGAGTCCCACTAAGATCTTAATAACTAGTCTGCTCTAGGCTAAGCATATTAAAGAACCAACACTGACAGATAAAAAAGTGCCAGCCAGCTACACTACCTGGAATTCTCAGACTACACGAGTCAGTTTAATTCATGGTGCTTCACTAATGCCAACTCACAGTGGGGAAAAAAGAGGTCAATATTAGGAACAAAGGACAGGGTACTACTGAAGAAAAAAAGAACATTTTCTATCTATATTTTAAGGGCTTGGAGGAGGGGGTGCTCAGAATAATTATAGTAGCACTGAAGTAAATGAGCATACGTTTAAATATCATCCTGATTCACAGGTGCCACCCACTTAATTGCTTCTTTCATAAATTCTGCACGTTCTATACATCATGTGAAAACATCCAAAAAGGTTTTGCATGAAAAGCATTAAAAAGGAATGTTATGTTGTAATGACTCACCTACTAAAGGTAAAGCCTCCCACTGCCTGTAACTAGAGCCAGGCTCATCATGTAGTCTCTAGGCAGATGATGTAGGTAGATGATACTTTGTGTGTGAAATAGCACAGATAAAATATTCAGTTAAGGGGAGTTGTCTCCTATTCCTGCTCTTAGATAAAATCTCCTTGTTGAATCATAAGAATGAGGGCCATATTTAGCTCATGAAGACTTGAAACTACAAGACTGATTTTCCCCTTCCTGTAAATTCTGCAGAGGTCATAGCACCAGAAGAAAGATGTGCTGCTAACTGGTGAAGATTCTTTATTATTATTTGCCGAATGAAAATCACTTATGTGTTAACTTGCTATATCAAGGAGGAAAGAAACTTTATCTGGAGCAACCACTAAAAGAAGAGGTGGAAATCCGCCTGCCCGGAACTGCCCCTGAAGAAAGTGATGCTAAAACCTGCATTAGATGCACCACCTGTCTTTGCAGACTACAAAGAGGTCACCCTAACCAAGTTTAATAAAGCAGGAACAGCTTGTTAAACTTGAATGACAATTTTGAGGGCAGGACTCCTGAAAACTAGAACAAGACAATACCTCGTAGCAGATGATGGATAATTGCTGTGATTTTTGCCTGCTTGAAATTCTCTATCTGTATTATGTGCTTTATTTTGTTAAGAAATGGCTACATTCTTCTGAAATCCCCCTGGAGGAATCACTCACATACCTGTGCCTACGACACAATCGGAAGACTAATGCTAATGAATGCTTTTCTGAAGGTAAATTGTATATTAATACTATTTTCACCTGTGTTTTTTAAAAAAAAGTAACCCTAAAGCATTACTTCTATAAGAGGTGAAAAAACATTAATACAAAAATGTTGGGGTCTGATTCTGTGAACAAGACTAGACCATAAAAGATGCCTAACTAACATCCATGTTTTGGATGCCACACTTTAAGAAATAAATCTGAAAGAGTCCAGAGGAGAGCAACAAAAATTATAAACGGTTTATAAAACTAGACTTATGAGGAAAGATTAAAAATACTGGACATGTTTAATTTTGACAAAAGACTGAGTGGGCTATATTACGGGCTATAAAGAGGATGGTGATTGTTCTCCATGTCCACTGAAGGTAGAACAAAAAATATTTGTCTTAACCTGTAGTAAGGGAGATTTAGGTTAGATATTAGGAAAAACTTTCTAACAATAAGGATAGTTAAGTACCAGAACAGGTTACCAAGGGAGGTTATGGAATCCTACTCATTGGAGGTTTTTAATAACAGTTTGTAGAAACACCTGCCAGGGATGGTTTAGGTTTACTAGGTTCTGCCACAGTTCCTGGTGGCCGCGGTTCGCACCCACTGGTCTAGGTAATATTTAGAGGTCCCTTCCAGTCCCAATTTTCTATGATTCTATGTTCTCCCAATGACAATCAGTGGTCACCCTTACAGAGGCGTGGGCAGCCTTTCTGGGCCATCTTCAGTCAATGTTGCTAATCCCTCTTGCTCCCTAAAGCTCAAGTCATCCTACAAAAGATTTCACATTGTACAAATCCTCCACAGCAAGCATCAACGATGTAGTCAGATAGCCATTTTTGCTGACTAACACTGCTTTTTCTCTGGTCAATGGGTAAATTCTTGCTCTTTCACCAAGCTAATAATAAAAATGTCCTGTTTTCACTATGTGCGTATAGCATAGGGCACAGTTCTAACCAAGAATAATATGGTCACAGCAAAAAAAGACCTTCAAATAAGCAAATGTCCACTAATTCCCTACCTCACAGAGGAGGTGGTAAGTTAAATACATTTAAAACTATGAGGATCTCAGATACTGTAATATGACCCCCATTACAAGTTCCTAGAGGAATCTCTCATTAGGGGGATTTTCTTTTTGATGTGTTGTGTGTGATTACTAAATGGTAAACCGTCACCATCACAGTCATGATTTACTTGACACTTGCCAAATGCCCAGCAGATAAATGTGGAGGACTCAGGCAGAAAAGACACCACAAATGCTAGTCAAAACTGTATTGAATTGGCCATAAACAGAACTCTGTGAATGAGAAAAAATGCCAATTTTAAAAAATTATAAAATAAGTGAATATCCAACAAATGTTACACAACCATCTGTAGAGCCATCATCTTCCCATACCACTGATACCATTTTTGGTCTCCATTAGAGCAACATTTCATATGAGAGAATCAGCAGGAGGTGCTGGGGAAGCTGATAGATATAGTAAATGTCTGAGCACATCCTTCCTTTAACCATAAAGCATTATGCTCAGTTTCAATTACTGCTTTTGGCCCTTGTAACACCAAATGCTACCATTCAGAGAAAAATGACTGCCATCTTGCCAGACACTGCAATATGGGATACACGGAGCTTGATCTTCAGAAGTTGCTACGCACCTACAACTCCAAGTGAATCAACAGAAATTGTGGGTATTTGGCACCAATGAAAAATCAAGCTCATGTTGTCTTCTTAGATAGCCAATATGGTGTCATCATCCTCATAGGGGAAGTGCGTGAACAACTGTAAAAGGCAAGACTAAAAGTAAAATTATAAAATAATTAGACAAGAAGATGATCTCCCTAGGATACATGGACTTGAAAAGGTATCAAATAGTTTTTTCAAGATATTCTTCCTACCCATTAAATAGATGAAACCCAGGTGTCAATTTCCACTATTGTATGCAAAATTATTCCATGCTGGTACAGTCCTTAACTGAGAGGATACCTAAAATTGTATCCTTCATATGAAACAGCAAGTAAAAGCCTTTTGCATTTAGCCTTGTGAGCAGTGGCTCTGGATGGAGATTGGATGAGACCATCTAATACACTGGTTCAGGAATTTTGTGAAACTTTGAAGGGCAAATTTTATTGCAAGATGTCCTCAGCCATAGGGTTTAATAAAGTTCCACCTCCTTAAGGGTCAAACGGGATAAAATCTCTCCTCCATTTTCCCATCCTGCCATTGGAGTGAAATCTCAAAAATAGATACTAGTTTTTCACTGTGTTTCAGCTTAACTTTTCACTATGTAATGTTTTGCTAGTGCTCAGGACAGGAGTCAGGCTGATCAGGAAAGAAAACACACTTTTAATAAATTCCAAAACCCTCAGGTCTATCTCAGTTTGCTTAGACTTCTGGAAAATATCTAGGCATACTCAGCAGTTTACTATAGGCTTTATCTTTGCCACTCCCACACTAACATACTATCTTCTCATTTTCATAGTTACTTCCATGCTAATCACTTATCCAATACCTTGCCAATGAGTGGAGAGCCAGGCTTAACACACACAGGTGGAGCTCAGCATAGGAGGTAGTGTATGAGGAAGGGCTGACAGAGTTTTGCTTTGCAGAGAGTTCACTGGGATGGTATTTTACCATTTATTAGTGGTTCACCAAATACTAACTCTCTCCTAATAAAACTTCTCCATTGAACACATCTGTGGATCTTGCCTCCAGTTGACAGAATTTTCCGTTCATGACTCCGAAGACCCACACGAATATCAATATTTCTCTCAAGGAATAATGAGCATTAAAAAAAAGCATTCTAAAGAATGAATCATGCAAATTTAACAACAAACACAACCCTAAATTTGTCCTGCAGGACTGCACAGACGGTTTTCTGTTTTTTACGCTGAAATGTTGTAGTGCACCCTGCACACAAACAGTAATAAAAATCTATCACTTAATCATTTACATGTTGTGTAAAACAGCAGTCTCCTCTTAGTTAAGAGCTGCTTTATGTCGTTTTCATCGATACAAATGTTGCCCAAGTGATTGTGTGGGAGAATACAAGAACAGACTGTAATAAAATTAAAAATAACTTTCCAAGGAAATAGTATTTGGAAGGATTAATTACAGAAGTTCAAACAGGAGGCCATATGCTTTCCCCCTCTTTATAGTGGAACATACAGTGTGCCTGTAATAAAATCGGGGAATGGAGATGGGGAGGGGGGAGATTGTGTGTGCTTGTCAAAGCACACTATAACATCCAAGCACCAGATAAATAACCAAGATATTTTTATGATTTTATAAGCATCCAAATGCAACATAATTTCTTTGGCTGCTCCACCTCTGCATTAATATTTTAATATAAACAATAGAAGTAGTAATATAAAATGGAGAGCAGATTTATTTTTGCATTTTTTTTTTATTTCTAAACTGCTCAATATCTATATGAATCTGGGACTGCATGTGTCATTCATCTCCTCTCTGGGTTTGTTATTTTAAATGTAAAACTGTCTTCTCAGTTCCAGTTATCTGAAAGTTACAGGGTAAGCGCTATAAGAACTAGCCTAGAAATAAAGGTATTCCTTGGAACTTACAAGAATCACATTTATTCTTGCAGTTTCTTTTCAAGCTGACAGAACAAAATAGAACCTTATTTTATTTTATCCTGATGCCAATATATTTTCATATATACTCCCAACATATCAGGTGTTTTAAATAAGTTTTAGTGTTTAAGAAGATCCATAGTCACGTAGGAGTTCTGACAATATGTCTTAAGGACTTCTTCAGCATGGTACCTCAAGACCAGATTTATGTACATTTTATATCAATCTAAATAACAGTTCCTTATGCTTATAGTACAATATTTTGTTCTGGTTAAAAATTAAGCTTACTTTGGAGAGACTGCTCCCACTGCTATCAATGGCAAAAATCACATTGATTTAAGATGTTTTAGGTTCTAAGGACTAAGTTCTGTAAAGCGCTTCACTGGGACCACTCACATGCTTAAAATTAAGCACAATGGTTACACTCCATCAGGGCCTAAGACATTAACTTTGGGAACTGGAGTCCAGCGCTCTATTTTCAAGGAAAAACCTTTACATCTTTTTCTTTGGCCTGACCAGTTTGAGAAAAATACCTTGATGAAGAGCTCCATAAGGTACAATTGATCAGTTTTGTTTTTGTCAGCTAGGATTGTGGAGTTGATAGAATTAAACTAGTATTTGTCAATGGAAAATCAGAATAAAGATGTAAAATGATTCATAAACTTTACTCTCAGCAAGGCAGATATAAACTGCCAGGAAACCTAAATCCTTTTAAGATTCCTTTCAGATTTTTTATTTTAATTTCTATTTATGGTGGATTTGAATTTAGGATGATCAGTCTTCCCACCACCATTTCTACATTTTTTGCTGTTATTTCATTAAACTAGATCTCTGGGACTTTTTGTAACTTTTCTTCATTTGGGTCACTGTCATAATTCTCATAACAATCTGTTGATATGAGAATGCTAAACATTTTGAAACATAAAAACTCAGTTTAAACGAGATGAAGGCCAATGACAGGAGTTAACGTTACTAGATAACACCATTTTATAGTGTGTTGCCCAGGGATATCATGTTGCAATGCAGGGAAAGTGTTGATTCAT
Source organism: Mauremys reevesii (assembly GCF_016161935.1). Taxonomy (NCBI): domain Eukaryota; kingdom Metazoa; phylum Chordata; order Testudines; family Geoemydidae; genus Mauremys; species Mauremys reevesii. The sequence continues at coordinate 16,879,739 of NC_052638.1, read as the reverse complement.
AACATACCTTGAATCTTTTAACCTCTGCTAAGAAGAGTTCTTACCATTGTGTTAATGCATCATATTTGAAAGACAGAAGTTAGAGAAAACTTGTATTAATAATGCAAAAGATGAATGGGTAAGGTGATTGAAACACCCTACGTTTGTCAAGCTGTAACTACTTTAGCCAATGTTTTCCTATAAAACGTTAAACTGCTTCAGACAAAAAAACCCCGCCAAAAACAAATAATTGATCAATAACATGTTTATTCACATGTATTTAAATAAAAACCTAAAAAAAGGAAACTGTAGATATATTGATATATTTCTACACCAGGCAAAACAAATATCTTCTAAATTACCTTTCCTGCTTTCTTTACATCAGTCTGTTTCAAATTCCATTGTGTGTAATAACATATCGATGCACTGAAAGTTTGTAATGTAAATCCATCAAGACTAAAGTGAAAAATCCACTAACAGTAGAGCTGGTTTCTATATTGTTTGGACATAATGCAGTACTCAGCCTAAATCATAAGGGAATAAGGCACTTAAAATAGGGTGTCACATTTCAAGGTAATAAATAGCAGATTGATTCAACCTCCCAGTTGATCCTGCAGTTTACTTATATACAAGATGGAAAATAAAGTACCGATGCCATTGTGATTTACTTCTTAGAAATGAGACACTCTATATTAGCTTAAATGAATACAAAAGTCCAGCACTAACAATTTATTACATTCCTAGTCCAAACCCTGTTCAGATCAAGTTGCAGTCTTTCGGTGCATATTGCACACAGCTCACTTCGGCTTCAAGAGAACTCATCATTGACTAAACAACATTTCAGCCCTTTTTTATACAATACCTATGCTTTTATCTACACGAGATTCTCCTTCAACAAATCTAGGATTAAAATAAAGTCTAATTGCATATTAGGTGTTTATTTCTCTCTCCTCCCTTCAGAGTAACATATGCCACTTTTGCAATGTTTCTTTCTGAGATTCCTGGGTAGGATGCCTTCTCCAATACAATAGTAGACGTTGGATTTTTAAAGAACTCTCAGCAAAGGCCACTCTCTGTTCCCACTGAAGTCATTTTACTATCGTCTCCAACTGGCGACTTTTGAAAATCCAACCTTACATGTGCAGCAGTTGTTCTGAAGCCATTGATGAGGAAATACCAAAACTCTGTGTGCCCAGTCAATGAAAGTCCTTCCATTGGTGGAAGTAGGACTGGCACCTAAATTGGTATTTAATGCTGAATTACTTAAACAGACTAACAAAAGGTAGGGAGGAACACTATGTTGTGGTAAGCCATTGTTATTTCATCCCATTTAATCCCTAGAGTCTTGGACGGTTGCTTAATAAGAGGAAAGCTATTTCAATTTCATTTTGAAAAGATTTTTGATCGAGGCCTTAGAATTAAGAATGGAAATTAGTCTTTTTTGATTTATGTTTTCACTTGCTAAAATTTACTAAATAATTTCATTGCTGAAGATTCATTTATCTATGAAAAACTTTATAAAAGATTTTGTGACATGTTCTAACCTGCCCTTTGACTTTAAACTAATCTACCACATCTACATCCAGGTCACTTAAGGACAAATACCTTGCTTTTATTTCACCAGTCACACCTGTGTCCTGACCCAAATACAGTGAACTGGGTCCAACGAGACTCCCAGAGGATCTATTTTAGATACCTTCACCTGTGAAGTTTTTTACTCAGCTGATACTAAAGAGCAAATTTACAACCATTAACCCGGCCTCTAAAAATACCAGTGCAATTTGGCAAGCCAAACGTTTTGTATGTGAAAAAAATGTAGATCTGTGCAAAGACTTCTTTTGTGCATTCAAATTAGGAATGCACAAAATATATGATACCCCTTCTCCTGATACAGCAAAGCACTTAAAATTAGATAAATTCATGCTCACGGATGTGAGCAGTCCCACTGAAGTCAGTGTCAGAATTCAGTAAGAGTTAGGCCAGTACTTTTATACTGGAGCCTAAAATTTGCATGCACATAAAGTTTGGTGCATTTATCCTCTGAAAATGTGGCCCAGAGAGGTGTTTTTAATTATTTAAGTCACTTTAAATAATGGCAATAGTAAAATATAAAAGTATATTCTATAAATACCATAACACTGTAGTAGAGATGACAATCAAGACAAGAAAGAGAAACAAGTAAACTACAGCTCTCAAAAGTGGTTGACAACAGAGCTAATTTACAGAAAACCCCGATACTTTATTTACTTCCATATAAATGCTCTCCAATGTACAAATGTTTCGAACAATGGTGTCATCTAGTGTTTCTGTAAGTCCACTGCAGCTTTTTCTAATAAAGGTGATAGGAATATAAAAATTGCATAATCATATGCAAAGAGCATTTTATGTTCAAATGAGTTTTCAAAATACTAACTGCAAAGGAAAATGCACAGCAATACTTCAATTTCATTAAATTCATTTTATAGGAATAGTAACGTTCTTCAGATATGCATGTTTAGCAATGTCTTATTACTTTTGTCTCAGAGTAAGAAAAATTCATTGCCTCCTGTGGTTATCCCAGAACTTTTAACAACAATCAGAGCATTAGTGTTCAGTAACCAAATTAACTGACCACCACCAAACTTACTAGGATTGACAATTGAAGTTTTTCTTGGGTTCCCAGTGCTGTCAAATTTTGTTTTATTGAAAATCTTAGTGGTGTTTTTCTCAAAGACCCAGCTCCTGGAGTTCTGCAATTACGTGAGAATCTCAGCTTTCAGTAAAGACAGAAAGAAAGAATATTTCTAACCCTCAAAGTTGCAGAGAAAAGCTTGAACATGTAAACTTTCAAGGCTCAAAAAACGAAACGGCAAATGAAAATAATCTCAATTATTTATTTTAAAATCTCTTGATTCTTAAGCCAATCTCATGATTTTTTGGGCTCTGAATCATGAATTTCCAACACTTGGTTTGGCAATACATACTGGGACATTGGACAAGCTCTAGTACTTTTTGTCAGAGTAGGCATCTGGCCTGGCGTTCTGAGTCAAAATGTCCTTTCTCTCTCTGAGTGAGCTGTAGGCATCGGCTGTTCACTCTGCTGATGCTGTCCCATCTCTTGACTCCTGTATGTATATAGATTGTGAGGCACTTTGGGATGAAAAGGGCTATGTAAATGTAACGTAGGATGCTTCACAATGCATGGGAAAGTACTATATGTAGAAATCACACAATGCAGATAATTCTGGGTTTCTTCCCTCTCCATGAGGAATAGGTGAGTCCAGAGTTAAGGAAGCGGGGAAAGGGGGGGAAGAGAAGGCAAGCACAATAAACTGTTGGATTTGGTTCAATTTGATCAAATTCTCTCGCTAAAGAAATTGACTAAATGGAGAAAACTGCTTGATGGAGGGGAAAAAAATGACAAGTTCAACCCTTTTTGCTGCCCTAATCACTTGTCTTGAGCAGCAGATCAAAACTGATGTTGGCATGAAAATAAGTGTTTTGAAAATATCTGGTTTGAAATGTCACGTTTTGGAAGGTGGGGGGGGAAGAATTGGTTTGTTTTTTTTTAATGCAGGAAGCACTGTTGCTCTGCTCTTTATGCACTGTTTAGAGGAGATTGCTGTTGCTACATGCAATAAAGATAAGCTTTTTACCCAGTGGTTCTCAAACTTTTGTACTGGTGACCCCTTTCACATATCAAGCCTCTGTGTGTGACTCCCTTTTAAATTAAAAACACTTCTTTACATATTTAACACCATTATAAATGCTGGAGGCGAAGCAGGGTTTGGGGTGGAGGCTGACAGCTCACGACCCCCCGTGTAATAACCTCGCGACCCCCTGAATGGTCCTGAACCCCAGTTTGGGACCCCCGTTTTTACCATTCCCAATCACTTTGCGATACCAAAACCACACACACCTTAAGTTTTCAAACTAAGTCTCTGTAAATCAAGACATGGCTGAGAACAGTAATTCAGGATTGTCTGTTTGGTGACAGAAACCATTTAGGAACGAACCTAGGGCAGTTTCTAAACTGCTCCCCACCAAAGGAGCTCAATTAACCACAAGATGTTCTGGAGTTCCCTGGGTGCAATTCTCGCTGTGTCAATCTATGAAGGAAGCATAGCGACTGGGAACAAAGGGAAGCTCCTCAGTGAATGTGAGCACTCAGTGACAGTCCGTGTAAAAAACAACAAACATGATGGGACGTGTGGGCTCATTATTTCCAGCAATCGCTGCAACAGAGTTCAATTATGTGGAGTAAGAAACACCATCAATTTTTACATCAGGATTTCCTGAAACTTTTCTAGTTACTGCACCCTTTTAATGTAACAGAGTTGTTGTTTTTAGCTCCAAAATAGTTTGAGCACTTGTGATCTTTTTCACACACGACTGTGTGAAATTCTGATTGGGATAAATGCTTCTCTGTTATTACCTACAATGTTTAGAATAAATATGGGGGAGGAAGAAGGGACAGGATGCCCACGTGTTCCCACAGCAAGTCCCTGATTCTGGCTGGCACCTGTGGGTGCTACTGTAATGTAAATATTAAATAGTATTTATAGGCCAGAAAAATAAATTCGATATTATCATAAAGCTAAAGCCTTTTAAAAATAGCCAAATGTGCCTGAATACCGAAAGAATCAAACAACGTAAAGGAAGATACATTGGAGAAGTCACAAGATTCCTTATGGACCAGTTTAGCAAAGCAGTTAAGCACATGTTTACAGCAAAGCATTCTAAGGCTTTGTCTACACTACACAGCTTTTGGGGCATGCCACGGCTGTGTCGTAACAGCCGTGATGCTAAAAGTCGTGCAGTGTCTGTTTGTAGGCTCTCCTGCCAACAAAAAGCTTCCATCCTCAACTAGCAGTGTTAGCATTGTCAGCAGGAGAGCACTCCTGGCAACAAAGTGTTGTTCACACTGGTGCTTGTTCTCAGCAAAAGGGGTAGAGGGGTGGGTGTGTGTGTGTGTGTGTGTGTGTGTGTGTGTGTGTGTGTGACCTCTGAAAAACTAAAGTTTTGTCATTTAATTGCCAGTGTAGACAAAGCATAAGTATTTTGCTGAATCAGGATCTACTTGATTAAGTTTCATTCTTAATGTAGGATTAAGGCATGGCTAAGGTCCCTGCACAACTTTGAAAATCTCAACCTAATTTCTTTGTTTTTCTGGAAAAAATAATTTCTTGATAAATACAACTATTTTGGTTATAAATAACTTCATATCAATATTGATTCTACCTGGGATTTTTAACACAGGCTGTAGGGGATATGTATTGTATTGACTGAAATGGTCTTTGAGGCTTTTTTTTGGAAATGATATTAAATGTCACTCATTTTTGTAAAGATACAATTTATGTATTATTATGCTAAATATATATAAAATAGGGGGGTGTACAATGAATATTTTGACATTTAAATTACTTTTATTTCTCCAATAGATTTCTATGATTAATGGACCTCAGTTCTTGCAGCTATTTCTTTCAAGGCTTGGTCTCTTCTGAGATCATAATTTGTTCACATTCTCCCACTGGTGCTACAATTTTGAGTTCAACATGAACTGCAATTAAAAATCTCCACAGGTATCTTTAAAATAGTGCCCTAATTTCTGCTCTCCAGCAAACTTCTATTTTTGATGGTGGCAGAGAATTTTATTGCTTGAAAGCCACTTTGCAATGCTACCATTTATAGAAGAACTATGACGGAATATTAAGACAGATTCTGATATACAATGGACCCAATTCTGCTCTCACTTTACAGCGGTATAGTTCTATTGACTTTAGTGAGTTACTCCTGATTTTGGCGTGAGATATCAAATTCAGGTCCAATAGGTTTTTAATTGGTTTTCTTTCAAATTTTGTGCACACTATCTGGGTGGCCTTTTTCTACGCATGAGTGGAGGCATGTGTTTGCGCCTGTGTACGCATGTGTCTAAATACACTTCTTCCCCTCCATAGACTTTTTACATAGACTGATCTGGCAAGGTAATTTTCAAGCAAAAATGGGATTTTTGACTAACACAATTCTTTCTGCTGCCATGAAAACTAAATATTTGTTGAGGAATAATGGTAGGGTAAATAGAAAACAATACTATGGTAGAAGTTTAGAAGCAACAATATTTTAATGGAGCTCTGGTAAAACAGTGGTTTTCTACAGCTCTAGCTGCTACCTTTGTGAAAAAACCCTGATGTTTGCCAGCATGCAATTACAGAATCACAGAAAAGGCCTTGCATTGAAACCCAAACTAGCAGATTTTTTAATGATATTAAAGGCTTTTGAGAGGGAGTGGTTCAATACTTTAATCTACTTCACTTTTATTTAAAAGATTTGTCATGTGTGCCTTAACGACTATCTTTTCACCAGGTGCAGAACAGCTTTAACACTCCAAAAAAAAAGTACTGTGTATCTATACATTTTATGCCATAAAACACTAGTTGGTGTAAACATCAAAGGTTTACTAGAGTATGTAAATTTATAAGAAAGATTAGATAATTACCACAGAGCAGGTGCAATTCAGGAATATTAATGCACGTGAAACAGTATTTCAGGAAGTTGAAACAAATTGCTGCTGAAAACTTTGCTTTTCATTTTTCTAAAAACACACCATGTTAGAAAAAATAAGGTGATATCATCCCACTTAATTAGGAAAGTCAAACTACACTATGACTTTCTCCAAAAAATGAATGTGAAATTCTTCACTATTTTAATAATTATTTTTGAGATATGCTGTTGATTCATAAAGGAAATCTCTGCATTTTAATAAGGGAGGGATACATATTTTCATTAGATTAAGCTACTCACTTCACCAAAAGATACAGTGAAAGCCAATCTGAAGCAGACCTGTATATCTTGGTAGTAACTTTATGTGAGTAATTTGAACCATCTATTCCTCAGCTTTTGATTAGTTTTTTGATGTTTGTTTGCTGGGGGAGGGGAGAAGAGAAAAGATTTGGATGTTATTTTTCTTGCTGGCTTTCCTGAACTTTTACCAGCAGATTTTTCACTCCTGCTCCAGACTTATGTAGCTCAAGGTAACCTCATCTGCTGCCTGCAGATAAAGTGATTAAAGTTTAAGATTGTCATTTCCTTTAGCATTGCCCAAACATCTGTAGTAATCCTTCGGCATTCCCTATACTAAGTAGGAAATGTCACAAAAATACAGAGGAAAAGTTACCTAGTTTTCTAAGGCCACTGCTGGCAGGAATCAGGGATGGCAGCAGAGCCAATCTGGAAGCAGATCCTGCAGCAGAGCCAGTCTCTGGGCAACCCGATGAGGGCAGCTGATTGGTTGGAAGGCTGGATCCCTGGCTCTTAGGCTCACCAGCAGCTCAGCAGCCGGTCAAGGCATTTGCCTGTGGCTGCAGTAGTTCCTGCTTCTGCTTCCTCCCAGCTCTTGGCCCCAGCCTCGTTCCACACCAGGCAAGCCGGTTCTGATCCTCAGCTCATCTTGCTGACCTCTGACTTCAGCTCTTACCCTGAGCTCAGGCACCTGGCCTTTGACTCCGGTTTTGAAACTGAGCTCCAATTCCTGGCCACCGAATCTTGTTTTAACCATTAGGCCTGAATCCTGCTCTGACCACCAGGCATGGCCACCCATGTTCCAAAGTCACTGACAGTTGCCACTTTTTGAGCACAAGCACCATACACTGCACCAAGCAGGTAATGTTGTACTAAGTGGTCATTTTATCTAGACATCAAGGCTAAACCAGAGAGCTCTGAAAATCATCACCATGCTTCCTCCGTTCGTTCAGGTTGCCCGTTTCAGCTCTGGCTTGAAGAATCTGAACTGTGGCTTCTGGTTAATATTTGTCCCTCTCTAGTACTGACAGAGTGGGTACAGCTGAAAGGACCCTTAGTGATAGCCAGTTCTTTCTGCATGATTAAAGGGTTATAAATGAACACGGTAACCTGCCATTTCTCATCTAATATCCAGCAATGACTTCATTGAGAGGGATGGATACAGTTCTAGGTCCACTAATTTTGGACAGTAGTTTCCAGTTTTGCTTGTTGCTATACTAAGTTTTTACAAATTTGGTATCAATTTTCATATGCTTGGTACAAGGAGGTAAAGAACTGTGCACAGCTGTGAGACACAAGGGTCTTCTTTCCCCTCACGCTCTGGAACTGGAGGCTGTGAGAGAATTTTTCAAGTAAACTTTTTCTCCCAATAAAAATGGCCTTTTTTTGAAAATGATTTTTTTATGTTATGACCTTTTCCAAAAAAGTTCCAGAATTTGTTTAACAATTAAATTTTTGTATTGAAAATGTTATAAAAAATTGGACAGAGATTGAGTAAATAAAATTTTTGATATTCATTAGGACAACTATTTTGGTAACACCTTCAATAAAAAATAATCAAGTTGAATGAAAAAGTTTAAAATAGAAAAATTGTGAACCTTTTAATACAATTTGAAATTTTTTCATGAAACTGTTTTTCTATTTTCAATGACCTCTAGTGTTGTGCTTTTTCTATCCAATCCTTGATACTGTACTCTGAAAGACAGCCCATCATTTCCAGCCATTCCACATTTTGTGAAAAGGATACTCTGCTGGTTCATCTTATTAGTAGATTATCCAAACATGTCCAGCTAACCATATACCAGACTTCCTAGCAACCTCCCGAAATGTGGCATCAGTGGAGCAGTGTGGGAAAACTTGCCTGCTCACCAAATCTGATTGTCCAGAGGACAAAGAAAGCCAGCCCATGGGACTGTGGGATCTTGGGTCCAAGCCCTGTGTTAGCATGATTTGTGTGTAGTCAGAAAGGGGGTGGATTAGGCTTAAGCCTGAGTTTGAACCCTAGGCTTAGCCTGCAGTGTAGACATATCCTAGCTGCTCTGAGTGTTCTCTCTTTATTTGCATTGGCAAGTAGGCTTGACATAAGTCAATTTTGTTGAACACTGACCTCCTGCTATAGAAACAAATCATCTTCCAGAACTTTATTGCACATAACATTGGGTTTACATTAATTCTGAAATCTCCAAAAATTCTCATGGTGCTGTCCTTCAATAAGAGTTGCCCTTTTGTTATGAGTGGCAAACAGCAGCACCCATGCCTGATTACATGTTTCAGATCTCCTATTGCAATGGATTTGATCCCTGTCTTGCAACACTTGGGAGAGCTGGCTGACTTAGTGGTTGGCTTTTCAGTTATGTCTTTCACACTACCTTGTTCTTCTCTGAAACAGAATTTATTTCTGCATCATTGCAGATAAGCCTATTTCACCTTCAAATGAATCACTGGCTAATTCAGCAGGACCCTTTCAAGCCACAATCAACCTGGTAGAGATAGATAGTTACCTGTCAAAGCCAGTGATAATCTACCTTCTTTGTCCATGGAATTCAACTTTCACGCCCACAGCTATGGTCATCAGTTGCCCTAAGAATGTCTACACCACAACTTTGTTTTGTTTCAGGGAACATGAATGAGTTTACCTTCATGTAGATGAAACTGAGAAGGGTTGGGTAGGTAATAAAATTACACATTATATTATGGGTGTAAATAGGTGCATGGGATTTTAGGGGAGTTTAAATTAGTATAAGAGGAGAAAGCAAGATGATGTGAGTTATTCTAACTTGGACATAACTCTCAAATAGTTTCACTGTAATACCACTGAAATAGCAGCTCCTCTATCGTCTTTCCTTCTAAATTGGGAAGACTCCAAGAGAATAATTCTGAAGAAGAAAAGACCTTGCATATCTTCATTATGGTCTTTTTGGTCCGCTGCAGAAAATGAAAGCCGTTTTCCTTGCCTCCTCTACCTCATTAGCTTTGTACTCTTTGCCAACCGTGTTCAATATTTCCTTTTCATCTTGACATAGGCACATTCACTGGATATCCCTTTCTTTGTGCAGTGATGTTCAATGTTCCACTTTCCACCAGTGTTAGCTTAACAGGTCTCTCAATCAACAACACTAGACAGACAGACCTATCTTATCACATCCATAGTGTACCCATAAAACTTGAGTTTGATTAAAAATACTACTTTTGTAATGCATTGAGTACCTTTTGGATTCCTATGCTGCAGTTTTCACTGAAACTGAAATTTCCACAGCCTCTTCAAGCTCTGAAAATAAGTACTTATACCATAGAATAGCCTGTCAAAGGATTTACAAAATGTTGGGTAAGCCTGTAAGATTGCCATAAGTTGCAAAATAAGAAAAGGAAGCTCTCTTTTCTTGTTTTCTTTTGTGAAACAAGAATCACCAGCTGATTCAGAGGGTAATACAACCAAAGTACGTTCACAATCTCGGATTATGTTTTTGTTCTGGTGACACAAGATTGCATAACAGGAGGAGGTTTACCAGAGTGGGTACAAGCTAAAGTAACCAGACAGCAAATGTGAAAAATCAGGACGGGAAGGGGGGTAATGGGAGACTATATAAGAAAAAGACCCAAAAATCAGGACTGTCCCTAGTACAAGCCAGTCAACTGGTATGCTTTCCAAGGCAATAAAATAGAACATCCAATGGGACAATTTCCCTGCTTCAATTCTCATCAAAACAAAGTCCTGTTTCAGCTGACATTATTAACAGTTAAGTATCGGGATCTTGAGTGGTATACCAAAAGCACATCTACTGCCAATGATGCTTTTTGTATTTTAATGTGCATCTTAATATTTCTCTCATTCGGTTTCATTAAACTTCCCACCCCGTCCTTATGATGAGTACTTTCTTTTCTCTTCAGAAAGATTCTGTGTCTCATTCCAGGACCTGGGAAACTTTGGCCCATTCAGGCCCATCAGCCTGCACCTACCCAATCCTCTTACAGACAAAAAACCTGTAACTTTACCATACTGTTTGCTTTTTCATTTTTCAAAATAACTAGCCCATTTTCCTCTGCTCTTTTTTCTCCCCCAAGAGCAGTAGTCTCATTCCATTCTCATTACCATTATTACCTTGGGAATTTAAATATACTATCACACAAATAAAAAGTGCAGGAAGCATCTGCAGTCAGAAATAAATTTGTCTCCTCATTTTTCTGCAGAGAACACAAATTTGAGTTGGCTGCTGCCACCCCATAATTTTCAAGGTTAGCTATTTCAAGTGAAATAATGGATGAAATTTATCTTTGTGAATAGGAACAGTACAGGGACTATGTACCACTTAAATCCCACTGACCCACTTGGGGTGAAATTCTAGCCTCACTAGAATGACTGGCAAGACTGTAATTGACAGCAATGGGGCCAGGATTTCATCAGTAATTTCACTCTGTGAAAAAACACAGATAAAATAATATAACAGTTACATCCCAGTGGGAGGCTTGTGTATTCCTGCACTAATTCTGTTCATCTGTGCTTGCCACTAAACAGCCTAAGGTAGTTCTCCAACTATGGCTCTTGGGTCACCAGTGTTCAATCAGACACATATTTGGCCATCCAGAGAATGAAAAATGACTGAGCCAGTGAGCACTAGGAGCCCATGAGACAATCTCTCTGAAAGTGGCCCACAGAATAGAGTTTTAAGGTGAAATCCTGACCCCACTGAAGTAAAAGTCTCCCATTAACTTCAACGGGAAGAATTTCACTGCTAAGATTCATATTTTTTGATAGGCACTATTGCGATGTGCAAGCAATCTTCCTCCAGTGCTTGCAGCAAAGAGTCCTGTGGCAATGTCCTTTACAGATCCAGACTAACATGGCTACCCCTCTGATACTTGCCTCCAGTGCTTGTAAACTCATTTGTTACGCTCCCAATGACAACTTATATACAGAGCCTTCTCATGTGGAGTCCCTTTTCTGATGTTGCATTGATATGTTTTCACTCCTACTACTTGGGACCAAATTAGAGATGTAAATGATTGGATAATGAAAATCAACACATCCCTTAAAATTCTTATAGTTAAAATAATAAAGCATATGTGTGAAAATGAACGTTGATCGGAAATGTAAAGATTAATGGTATGTTATAAATTGGCATGGAAGGACTATCCTTATCTTTGATTATGTAGTAATATTCACAGCATTTTGAGAATAAGTAGCTCCAGTCAGAATAACAGAACTACTTAATATTTTAATTAAAACAGATACATATCTAGTTGAAATACTATCCAGTCACTAAAACATTTCGAAAGGAGATGGTAACATAGTTTGGCACACAATCCTAACATACATTTCCAGACAATTTTCATTATTATTCTGAGGAGGACAGAGACACATCAAACAGGACTGCATCATTATGTATTCAACAGACCCCTTTATGAAATAACTGAGGCATCAAATGAACTTTCATTGTAAGCTGAGAACCAGGGAAACATTTAAAATATTTTTTGCTATAAATTACAGTAGCTTACATGTAATATTTCATTTCACTGATTTTAAATCTGCACTGAAGGCAAAACTAGTATGAGGAAAGTCTCTGATCATGCTTGCAACTGTAGACAGATTTAATTATTTCTTTCTTTGAAGTTAGACTTCCCCAGTAATTTTTACATATGAACTCAGTTCACTTGGAAGTGAGCTATCAATACCAGGAATGTAAATACATACCACCTCTTTCCATTTTATTTTCTACAGTCTTTAAAGCTTTTTTTCAAATCCTAAATTTCATTTATTCAAACACTGATGAAACATCATTAAATCTCCAAAGCTGGAGCCAGAATCATTATAAACTAGGCAGTAAGGTTGGGGTTTTCATCAGAGATCAGGATTAGCCTAACTCTGCTCCACTGAAGTCAACAGTTCCAGTCCCATTGGCTCTAAGGGGAACAGAGTTAGGCCAAAGGTGAACACTGCTGAAAATCCCACCCAAATGCATTATGCATCCTGGAATTGTTGACTGTAGGTTACAAAAAAAATCCTTACATTTATATATTGTCTTTCATCCCAAATATCATCAAAGCAGTTCTTATAGTCAGTTTAGTATCACTGACAGCTGGACATTAAGGGAAATATTTTTTCATGCACATTATGTAGCCCCAGACACAAACACTTGTGCATCTATGTTCCAAATATGCCAGTAGAATATTTAGAGGACAAGTGTTCAGATTTTCACTTGACCTTAAACAGCAAGTACCCAAAATATCAGAATACTTCAGTTGCTGTCACAGGTAGTACCCAGAAAAAAGGTGGCTGCCCTTCTGAAAATGTACATTTTGTGAGGGTGTTGTCTTGTGGTAAGAACTTCAAATCAGTATATCTAATCCTGACATAGAATCTCTGTGTTGAAATGGGCAAGTCACTTACAAGCCAAGAGAGAGAGAGGTTGAGTACTTAAAAAAAATAAAAAATCCAGCACCCAGTTGGATTTCCATAATGACTGCACATATTTTTTAACTAAGAGGATTCCAATAGAGCTGGTCAAAAAATGGAAATTGACTTCTGAATCAGACTGAACATCTGACATTTCCAAGTTTCCAAAACATTTGAAAATGTGGAGGTATCAAAATATTTTGTTCTGATAATGTCAAATCATTTTGATAAGCTAAAATATATTGCTTTGATAATATTGAAAAATATAAATATTAAAATATATTCTATCTAAATATATAATATTATGTGATTTGTGGATATTACAATGATTTTAATTTAAACGTTTAAATGTTTATTAAATTAAATGTTTTACAATTATTGAAACAAAATAAGAAAAATGAAAATGATTTAGATTTTCTCCTTCCAAAATTTCAGTGAAATCAAGATGTTCCCATGAAACATTTCAATTTTACAAAACTGCATTTTCCAATGGAGAACTATTCCACTGAAAGTTTTTCAACTAGTTCTAGATTCCAAGGAGTTTGAGATGAAAAGTAGCAGAAGTAACAGCTTGCAAAGAGCTTTCTCTAACAGCTCTTCTTATTTCTGAAAAGCTGTTTCTCAAGACAAAAATCAGGCTAATGCACTCTAATGATCATACAGAACACAGGTTCAAGATGAAACAAACAAGTTAGTACTCAGAATGCAATGCAATAGTCTATCTTTTGCATTGTTCTGACAATTGCTACATCTAAATTGCTTATTTGAGAGACCCTTATTGCTGAATTCAAATAATGAATGAAAACACTATCATTTTGGAAGCTGTCTCTCTCTGGAGGGTTAAATCCTTCTTTAAGTTGTTTATTAAACTGTCACTTGATAAAAAAAATAAACACTTCTTTACTTCCAGTGGGAAAGATGGGAAACTAATTATTCAATCAAATAGTTCAGTACCGATCAGTAAACTATTTACTATGTAACACCTGATTTCTATACATGGTCTAAAATTCTTCTGACTTCAGATCTGACATGCAAATGAGCTAGCATTCATTATCTTGGAACATTCCTCCTCCCTACCAATATACACAAAGCATAGATGGCATTTGTTGAGATGAAGCGAAAACTGATATATGAACCAGTTCATTTTTCAGGCACGCCAGCAACATTCAATAAGGTAAGAAAGCTGATATGCTACCTTTTATGTTTTGTTATGAACAAGTGCTTAAACTGGGTAACAAACTGTTTAATTAGTATGGAGCAGGGTGACCAGATGTCCCGATTTTATAGGGACAGTCACTATATTTGGGGCTTTGTCCTATATAGGCATCTATTACCCCCCATCCCTTGTCCCGATTTTTCACACTTGCTATCTGGTCACCCTAGTATGGAGTAATTTAGTATCATGAAAATGTGTGCAGAAACTGCAGATAACCTTTTTAATGAGATAAGTATATACACATAACCCGAGAATAACCTAAAGTAGACTGTTCTCCAATTATCATAATTTCCAATTATCACATTTTCCGTACATAAAAGCATTTGGTCTAAGACATGACAAAATTTCTTTCTAAATTCCACAATAAAGCATTGAAAGTGGACTTTCCTATTTAAAAGAAAGTGTGAACTCATTCACATATGGTGAACACTTCATAGTAATGGACATATAAAGTGTAACCAATTAAAGGTTCCATTATCCTACAAAACTGCTGAGACTGTCCCATCCCCTCCCATTTTTGACTAAAAGTAAAGCATTTCTCTGCTAATTAAAGAGACCGCAGCTTCCTATAGAGAACACACTGATTACAATCAAACCAGGCAAAGCACTACTGTTCTATCACCACCAGTAGGTGTAACTCCACCTCTGCTGTAACAGAAAGCTTCTGTCCACCTGTATATCAAAGAGAAACCTTTCTACCTAAGCTTTCCATATTCATCTGCTGAAATCTCCTTCCTTGTACCTAAGGCATATTATCCTTATTATTATTTATTCTTTGTTAAGTGCTGACAAAATGTTCGGCTCTGTTCCAGGCCAAATTAAGATAGTCCCAGCTCCAAGGAGCTTACAGAGGAAAAGGACAAACAAGGGTAAAATAGGGGCACAGTAGGGGAGCCCCTGGAGATCTTAATTTAGACAAACAATGGCAAGGAAACATGATTGACTGGCTTCTGACAAGGGGAAGCAAGGCTACCTAGGACTAAATGCAGGTAGGTGTCCTGACCCCAGGCATGCCTCTCCTTGCACAGTACCCTATAGTTGTCCAAAGGGGATAGCCAACAAGGAAATGGTCATTGACCTAAATTCTTTGGTGCAGTTCATGCTGAAATGTCATTTCCTGCTTTTATAAAGTGAGCATCACTCTAATGCATTACCAATGAGGCCCTGATCTAAAGCCCACTGAAATCAATAGGGGTCTTTCCATTTACTTCAATGCATTTTGCATCCAGCCATACATAGTGTACTGTTGGCCACAGAACACACTGCTATGTAACCTTATTACTTCCATAAAGTTACCCATTTCAGGCTTCATAGTTCTCCCAGCACTCCAACATCTGCACCCACAGTACATGTATCTATACATATAAAGGAGAATTTCAGGGATGCCTTATAAATCTCAGTCCTGATGTCAAACGAACAACTTTTATTAGCAATATAAGAATGCGACTTTGAGGTACCCAGGAGAGAGTGTCACCTTGTTCTCCCTGCTCCCCACCCCCCCTCCAACCCACGCCCCCTTCCGTCTAAGGGAGACTTGCTTGTGCGTAACTGGGTGTCAGTTCCCTGATACCTGCAGCCTATTAGCAACCAAAGCAGCCCCCCCCTTTTTTTGCTTTGCAGGTTAACAATGGGTGCACCCCCATCCCTGAACCCCATTGACACATTCCCCAGTAGTGTCCAGCCCTTTACCCACTGAACACTCACAGAAATACCGGAGAACAATGTACACAGCAGCTTGTATAATTCAACTCAGGATCAGCAACCTTGTTTAATATCACAGCACTGAGTTATATTCATAGTGAAAACAAGGATGAGTTTATTACAACAGATTCAAGAGACAGTGAGTAAGGTTAATGGAAACAAAGGTTTACATATAAAACAAAATCATAACATGTTTTCTAGAGGCTAAACTTAACTATTAGGTTAACCTCCTATCTAATGAAGTTTATCTTATCCAAAGCCTTTTGCAGTGTTTTCAACAAAGGCTGGTTGTGATCCCACTTTGATCAAAGTGTATGTACTGCCTGTTTACTTCCTAGGTGCAAGATAAGAGTGCATGGATGTCTTCTTTGCCTTTTACTTATATCCCCAAAGTTCATGGTCTATACTTAGTTTTGTGTCCTGCTTCCCTGTTGATTTCACATCTCTCTATTGACTCCATACATAAATGGATATCCATTATGTTAGTTTACAGTGCTTAATCTACATCTCAACAGGGAGACACCCAAATGAACACCTCTCATCTGACAGAAAACCTGATTGCCAACTGTGCCTTGACATGGACTTTAAAACATTTTCTATATTTTATATGCATATGGAATTATTTTATATTATATATATAAAAATAATTCCATATGTATATAAAATATAGAAAGTATATTTATAAAACTGTAAGGAGCTCTGTGTGTGTGTGCATATATAATACATACATACATACACACACACACACACACACACCCCTCCTTACATAGTATCTGTACATACATTTCACAATTATATTAATGACCAGTGTGATTCTGTCTTTCATTTAAGACCCCACAAGACATTCTCTGGTGAACCAGAATGTACATACCAGAATCAGGACATTCTTATAACCTCTTTGCCAGTTGGTATTAAGGGTTCTTATCTTGGGTAAAGTTGGGGTTCCGCTGAGATCTCTTCCACTCAGTTCTTCAAGAACTAGGTTCAACTCCAATCTCGTCACTCAGGTTCCTTTATTTGGCATACAGCTAAGCTACATTAAGTTGATCAGATGCAAGCAAAGGTTGCAGGTATAAGGCGTACCACACATCCAAAGTTACACAGCAAAACTTTTCCTTATATATATATTTTTTTTACTAACAGTAACACCACCTGCATTCTTAACTATATATTGCATCACATGCTTTGGGATTGGCTTGGTTACTCTGCAGGAACCAATCCCTTTACAGCATGCTCTGTTCTCACACTGTGTATGATCGATTTACTCTTTACCTCATCTTACATTCCAGGCTTATCTTGTCCATTGTAAATGGTACCGGGACGGGGAGAGAGGGCGGCATCTCAGCTAAAACAGATAGCTTGTCTGTAACCTACTGATGCATTTACTTTCCCCGGTCATGCCCACTAAGAAATGAGGCAAGTTACTTATGACCAGGCCCACAGGTCACAAAGAACATTTACCTAGATTACAGATCATTAATAGCTGTGTGTACTACAAACTCATCCAGATTTGGTAGAGGATACCACCACATTGGAGTGGATATTAACACTTAACTCACTTTGTATATTTTTTATATGTCTGCTACCATGAATGGGCCATCTACAAAGTAAGTCTATAAAGTAATTCTTTGCCACCTGAATTTTCACCAGATTAAGGCCTCAATCCATGCAGACACAGTGGTTACATTAGCAACCAAAGAAGGGAGGAAGAATGATGCTCTGGTTAGGGCACTAGCCTGGGACTTGGGAGACCTGTGTTCAAGACCTTGCTCCATTAAGGACTTCCTGTGTAACTGACAGTAAATCTTTATACCTCAGTTCCTCTCTGTAAAGTGAGGACAATAATTCTTCTCACAGGGGTATTGCAAAGCATTCAAATATTATGTAATGGGTGCTATATAAGTAGGATGACCAGATGTCCCAATTGTATAGGGACAGTCCTGATATTTGGGGCTTTTTCTTATTACTCCCAACTCCCTGTCCTGATTTTTCACCCTTGCTATCTGGTCACCCTACATATAAGTATGTAATAGATTGCAAACACAACATCTTATTCAAATACATATCCTCTGCACCACCTTGAACCTGGTGCCTGCTATTATTCTATATGACTTGGTTAGCTGTTAAAACATGAAAAAGGAATTTATCTTCACATCCACTACTTTCTGGTTAAGCCTGAACAGCCCCAAGCACAATGCATTAAATACATTGTCAGGACACCTTATTTTTATTTAAGTTTTATTCTTTGTCTTATGCACTTTATTGGGGCTAGAAATTTCATTCTGTTATGGGGTACCATCAAATCTAAACTAAGATGGAGTATAGGTACATTTACTTTCCCATTCCTTAGTGAGAGTCGGATAGTTCATCTTGTTGGGCACATTCCAGCCATGGTACAGTATCTGAAAATTACATTTTCCCCACTTATGCCAATTTGCAAACCACCTAGATTGGCCATTTCTTTGACCACACTGTCCATCATCCTATCCATTGAATATATTATCTGTGGTGATTCTCTGTTCATTTTCTTGTATATCATGGAGCAGTGAAAAAACCTAGTGTATTTGTTGAGCCACATTTTCACTCTCCTCACTTGCCAGCAGATTTGACAGAAGTTGCATAGACAAGCTTTAGAACATACCATTAATTAACCACAAGTACTTACTGATACTTGAAAATCCATTTTTGTTTAGATACTCAGACCTACATAGCTAGCTCCTCATCTGAATTTTGCCCAGAGATATCCACAGCCATGAGGGTACTGATCTTTATTATACAACACTGAAAACTATCACTAGCTTTTGAATGAAAAGCACCACAGTGAAATCCATTAAACCTGATACTCTTTCTCTCTCTATTAATTTAACTTTGCATCTCATCTCCACAGTGCTCCAATCTCTGCCCCATGCCTTCACTTGCTCTTTGCCCGCTACACAGCACTAACTCATCACTCACAATTTTAACAATATACAAACTACGAAAACCTAAGTCTCCAGATTACCAAATGGGGTACTTTGGAAAAGAATATTTTAATGAAAGCAGAATCTTATCTTGTGTGGACTGCCCCAGAGTCTAAACACTTCAATTTTAGTCAGTTACCCAGGGAAGAGACGTGCAGACCACTCCTCAATCTTTTTTCTAGAATGTGTCTTAAAGCAACAGGTTCTTCTAGTATTTATATCTTAGCGTGTATGCCATGATGTATATTCTTTCTGATCCACCTTTTCCTGTGTAATTCTTGTGAAAGAATGCTAAGTAGACTCAAATCCTCTAAACTCAACCATCCACCACCTTTACTTGTTCCCATTCCACTCATGCTCGTTGCTCTTGTTGTAGATACAAATACCACTGTGATAGATTACAGTTAATGGCCGCCTTTCCATGCCACTAAGGACTGATTCTTGACAACAGTTCAACACCCAATTATATGGTTAACTTTTATTGTCAGGCCTGCAGTCATATGGCTCACCTGTGTTCTAGCAAAACTACAACTATGGCCTGGACACACTGTCAGCAGTGCATGGACTGAAGGTCTGAAAGTGGTTGTTGCGACTCACGTCTGCAGAAAGGCTAGCTCTCCCTTTTTGCGTACCTTGCAAGCATTCTTGATGTAGCTCCTCTGTATGTGTTCATGCACATTTTACCTTACTGGTTAGTATGAGGACTCTGTAGGAATTGGATTTTTGCCCTTTTCACCACACTAGCTGTCTGGCACTGGCAAGTGATTAATACTCAGTGAATATTCTTGCCTCTCCCAGGCGCTGATCATTTGGCACAAATAAAGAAGATGGAGAAGGTGAGTACCCATGTTAAAATGGGTCCTCTTCCACTAGATCCCTCAGAGAAAGTTCCTTACACCACTGTGCCAATGAATTTCTTAAAGCTGCCTCCATCATAAATACTCTGATTAAAATGTAAATTCAGCCAACCTATCAGCTTCCCATTAAGAGGACTCTTTAAAAACATCATCAATCAGCTGAGAGATATGTAGTGAAATACCACTTATCAATTGTAACTGCTTATGACAGTTAACAAAGCTTTATATTTGCCCCAAACATGTGCTGATCTATCAATTATACCAGGGTTCACTCTCACGCTAATTGTACATTTTTTTCTCTAATGCATTTTTGCTGTTATCTCATAGGCTAATGAAAGCCAGGAAATCAATAAATATAAATTATACATGCAAAGAAGGACTGCTGTGAACATAAAGTTTCTAATTAATTGCACTTGATTAATTTATATCCTTTAATTATCTTGCTAAGCCACAAACAACATAAATATCTTTGCAATCTGGTTATTGCTATGTCAGTCATAAAAAAAGCAGACACAGTAAATCTATGAAATCTAGCAAACTGCATTGCCAGAAAACATAGTATGGCATAGCACATAAATATAACAAGACACCTATGAATAATTTTAGTGTGACAAATTACCACTAAATATGCTCTATGGTTATTTGACTAAGGTTATAATGATGTTATAACTTTAAATGTAGCATATGGAGTAAGCAAAAATGTGGTGTTAACCAGTAGGATTACAGAGGCTGATAGAGATATAAATGTATTTTTTAAATATTTTCATTTATACTGCAAAGTTAACATTGCTATGATTGGGTGTGGCCAAGGAGCAAGTTATTTAACAGTATTCTAAATCAGAGTATCTGTTTTACTTTCTCTTTGCACTTACAGATAAGATCTCAAACCAATTTGTTTCTAGAATGATCTGAAAGTCAGAAATGAACACAATCAGAACATACTAATGATACCCAACTTTCCACTGAGTTAAACCAGTGCTACGCCGTTGTCCTCAATAAGAAGAAACTGGCTCGTCCTGACATTCTTCCATTGTGTTTTACATGCAAAGTGTTTTTTTTTAGTCTTTCAAATTTTATCTGCCTTTGCTAAACCAACCATCTGTCACTGATCTGAAATCTAATCCTATCAGTCCACCAGGCTTGCTCTTTGTCCTATACAACAGCATATTACTGAATATCTATATCTACAACTTTCATAAATGTGTAAAAAGAAACTGTATCAGTCTACAGAGAGACTCAGACAGAGACCATCTGTCAGTGACTAAAGCTATTCTTTAAAAAAAGAAAACATTCATCTGGGATTTGCCCTTTACAGAGTAAACCCACTTAACCTTCCAATAAGATTAACTGTTATTTGTTTCCATTAAATAAAAATGACCATGCTAATATGCATTTAATAGTTCTAACAATGAAAGAAATGCAAATTATTACCATTTAAAATTATTTGCAAAATCATACTTTTTTAATTTAATGGCAGGTGTTGTTTTTATTATTGATGAGGTAAGATATATTTTTCTCTTGCAGATCTTATTTCCTTAAAGCTGAGACTACAAGGTTGAAGATTTCATCAGGGTAAATATTGAAACTGAAAGACAGCAGGCTCTTGAGTCTGCCATGCAGAGAGCAGAGGAATGATTGTATATAAACTAAGCCTGACTAATGCATATAAAAAAACAATACCTTAGCTGCACTCTGATGATTTTCACCTGTGCCCTCAAGCATCTATGAATTTATGCAAAGAGTTATTTACTAGGCTGATTAAACAAGGTTGCCTTTGCGGCAATGCCTGTAGCAGAGTCAGTGCAATGTAATGGAGATTGTGCTCCACTCTGAAGCAGCCATTCAGAGAAGCACATCAATGACTCTCTCAGGCCTGGCAAAACATATAGAACCACAGTGCATGGTTACCTCCTCTGCCATGGAAGACCACATAAGGAGTGGGCTAGGAGCAAAGGAAAACCCCACAAGTTTCCCCTCACTGTACTGACTGAAGGTCATTCCAACTGGATAGGCAAGAGGCAAAGTTTCTTGTGATATCTCCCACTCTTGGCCCTGAAGAGCACCCTGAAGGGGAAAAGAAGATGAGACCATAGATGAAACATTCCCTCCTCCCTTTGTGCAGGCATGGGGAGATCCATGCACAGATGGTTCCCCTCTGCAGGTATAATCCAAAACCTACTGGAATCAGTGGGAATATTTTCACTGACTTCAATGAATGAGACTCTCTATTCCATGGGCATTAAAACTTCTTCAAAGAATATCCAACATCAGTGCATGCATTTTGCCAACAGTTAGGGTTTCTGCTTCCCTTACTGCACCATTAAGCATCACTTTCATCACTTCTGGATGAAATATATATATGTATATGGCGTTTGTTTTGTTTTAAATAAATAGCACTAGATTTGAATACACTATTCATATTTTTCCTTTTGCTCTACAAATATACACGTGAGTAACAATTTCTCATAAGTCACTCTGTATAACTATTAAAGATTTCATTTTAGACATACAGGTCTGGACTCATATTCCACCTGTCTTGGAGGTAAGGTGTGTCTTTTTTAAAAAATACGAACTCACTGTTATTCACTGGAATTCACCCCACTGTGCAGGAAATCCTGGTTGCATCAGGTGGAAGTTTAAAGGCTCAGTGGGCCAGAATTTGAGCTAGTGTGAATTTCAATAACTCCATTGCCTTCAGTGGAATTATTTCCATTTATACCAGTTGAGAATCTCACTCCTGAAATATAACAGGATCCAGAAAATAGCAGCTTGGCCGATTGAGAAAAATTGTTTCTCTAACATGAGATTTATGAAAGGTCAAAAATAGAGAGAAGACACAAACATCTAAACCTTGTCCTCTTATTCTACAATTATGCTTTAGTTAAACGTATTATTTTTAAGATCAAGCAATGAAGGAGAAACAGATTTTCTCACAATTGTACATATATTATGCAGTAAGGAAGTAGTCATTACCTATTTGTTCAGAGTTATTCTCCAAACTTGATGAGATTCTGTCATCTGTGAGCATTTATGCATGCTGTAACTCACCACAACCCGTCACAACTCAAAAAGCCTTGTCTGTCTATTAACCCTTACACAGCTATCAGCATGTAATTTTCCAGACACTGAAAGCAAGGAGTTAACAATATGTTTGTAAAGTGTTACATTCCCATTCTTCCTGTCCTCCAACCTCAGGAAACAGGCCCACAGACTGATGCTGCTCAGTCAAGCATCCCAGCATTGATGTGTTGCCTATAGAGGCAAGGCTGAGGTTTGTATTTCATTTGGTTTTACAATATAGTGCATGAGGAGCTGGAGCAATAGAGAGCAGGAATTGACACTGGTCAGGATGATGATGCACTAATGATGCAACTAGCTTCTATGCCTGCTTATTTACGATACTAACTCTCAAAAGAACAGGAAGATGCCTATGGCACATGATACTCATGGATCCATACTCCCCACTCCCACCCACCCTGGACTGGAAATTGATAAGAAAATGCTTTCATTCAGTTGAAAAAATACCAATTCATCCAACAGAAAGGAAGTATGTAACTTCCACTGGAGTTCACTGGATTTGTCACTTCAGCTATAAAGCACCTAGATAGAAGCAGAGTAGCAAGGTTTGACTGCAATTACCTTATCTTTCCTATTTTTAGTGACAGGACCAGATTATTTTAAGTGCATTTTATAGAAAACCCTTCTTTACTGAAATATAAAGACTGTAATAAAGACAATACAATGTTTTGAAACTGTTTTAAATCCTTCACTCAGCTTTGCCTCTACAGATTTAACATGTAGGGGTTCTAATCTTACTGCTACTAATTAGAGCTTTAGTGTAATTGTGCCAACAGGGTGCTTGGCATAATAATTACTATTGAGAGATTCTAGTGGAGCTGTAACATGCCCACATAATACAGATATGTCTAGTATTACAGAGCAGTCACCTTTGTATGTTGACTCTTAAGTTGGATTTTAACCAAGTAAGGGGTTATTTTGCGTTTATAATAAAGCTCAAAAGGCATAAAGATATGTATGATTTAGGTATTCATTTTTTCCTCTGATTCTTTTGAATATTAATTAGCAGGAAGACAATGAATACAGCACATTTTATTCCATGTATTTCATAATTTGGTCTAGCCTGGTATAGGGAGAATGAGCAGAAATGCTTAATTTGACAGGTCACACTTCTTAAATTTAATTATATACTTTTCTCAGTATAATGTTCTCAGTCACAAAATTTACCACAATATATAATAAACAGGACTAGAAAGTAGGGATGGATAGTTTAAATAGTTGCATTGGAAAGTGCCTGTGCTGCATTTCTATTACTGTGTTATTGATTTCCAAATATATCCTTATACATCTATTTGAATAGACTCACTTAAGATAAATGCAGAGATCGGAAGTCAAATATAAAAAATTACCTTTACTTAAAAATGCGCAGATGTTTTTGAAAAGAGACATTTTGCTTTCCTGATCATTCAATAGGTTTTTCTTAGATGATTGGCTCAGTACCAAAACACAATTATTTCCATATTTAACCCTTTATAATGGCTAAAATCCAACATTTGCCTACAACCATTTTTTTCAACTCTGTAAACCTTCAGCTCTATAATCATAACTAACCAAAAGTGCATCTTAATTATGATGATTCTGTAAGAAGGTACTTCAAAAGCAGGTTACTTTTTTTTATTCAAGGCACAACCTACTTATTTGGGTATCCAAAAGCCCGGTTTAGGGAGTAACATGTAAGACGGTGTAATAAACTATTCTAGGCACCATGTAGCAATTTTTTTTTAAACTGTTATAAACACTTTAAAAAAAAGTAGCATGTAATGGCATGTAGCCTGAACCAGAACTCCATTTAAAAGAGACAGGCTTGTTTTTACTGCCCCTTAGTGCTTCAATTTTAAAGTGACAGGAAACCAATTTCTGATTACAAATCAATGGGTTAGAAATCACCTTGAGACAGTAGTAAATGTAGTTGTTGATATTAGATAGTAAAGAAGGATATTAGAAAAGCTCTGGTGTTACCATTTTTATGTGTCTATTTTGCAAAAGTAAAACAAAACAAGATGAAATAATGTTGCTGCAAAGTCTCTCGGTTTCCTCTCTGTGCCTTCATTCACCTTTTTCTAGGACCATTTCTCTTAATGCAAGTAAATTGTGAACTGTAGCCTTCATTTGTGCATCATCAGAATAATAAAAATGCAATTTATAGCCATAATTATATACATATGGTGTCCGAGTTAAATATCCCAGACAAGGATTCAGTAAAAATTTCCTGAGCTGAGTGTTTTTCTACTTATCTATACAGCGCATTTATTTGGTAACATAATGGAAACAAAAACTATGTATGTTCCTGTCATGTAAGATACCTTTTGATGAAGCCTCTTTTTTCTTTAAGCTTTTAAGATAATCTTAGAGAAATCATCAAACTATAAAAAGAAATCAATAAAACAGAAAAGGTTCCCATCATCCCTAAAAAATCCATAACTTTTGCATTTTAATAGAGACACGACAAGACTATACCAGTCATTTTCTTTCTGATGTGTTCCTTTGATTTCACTCTTATCTCACAGGACTCTTGACTTTCCTGAGAAAGGGATTATTGAATTGTATGTCTCTCTCAGATGCTCTTGATCATTCAAGTAGTCTGTACTTAAGAATGTTACAGAGTCTGCTCAGCTGCTGGCTCCTTAGGAACTCATCAGGGACTGTCATCGTAATATTAATTGGGTTTTGTACAGGAATCTGAGTCTCACAATGAGAGGGTTTCAAGAGAGGCGATTATGCCCAAAGCCAGATATAAAGACAAACATATTTAGCACAACAATTATGATAATTGCAGAAACACTCTGTTCAGAAATAAGTAAATCTGATTAAGGGCACTTCTACATGATCAAATATTAATCTGACGTCTTCACTCTAACCTGGTTTGAACATAAGAGGCTTCTTATGGTTTTATGTATTAACAGATTTGTAGAAGCTGAACTCATAGTACCTAATAATATAGTACATCCAAGTCACTACAGTAAAAGGCTCTTTAAAGAATGTAATCCACTTAAATTAAAAATAGACACAGATTGAATCATAAAGCTTAAATTAAAATTAAAATACAGTCAATCAATACAACTTTTTATATAAAGCCCAGAATGAACTATTTTAGTACTTTTTTCATTTCACAGCATAAGAATTTGATACATTTCTTCCTGCTTAATAAAGGCTTAATCTCTTCATAACAAATCATCATAACTAATATCATCCAGACACTGACTTAAAACTTTCCAGACATACTTAATACCCACACAAATAGATTAGGGAGTGAAATATGTATACTTTTGGCTAAGTATGAGAATTAATTTTGTTTAAAAATATATACAGTAGTCACTTCTAAATTTAAATCATTTAATTAAACCTTGTCTTTACAGTCATTACAACTCAGATTTTTTCATTATTAAATTCACAGGCCAACCTTGTGTATTTGAGTCATGTTACTGAAGTGTAACCTCAGCATGTGATAAGAAAGCTGAAATACAGATGGGATATCAAAACATCAGCAACAGCAATTGTTCTATTGGTAAAATATATAACTATCAGAAAATAATCTTATTATTCAAGATGACTTTGTTATAATATGGTTTATTAAACTGGTCTTAAGACTATTTTCGCAATTCTGGCACACCGTATACTTCACAAAGTAAAATATTATGTATATATCAGACCTATATACACAACATACATCTACATCTATGCACACACTTTTGTTGATATTCTGTAAGTATATTTGGGCCTGCATGTTCAGTCAGAAAGTATGCCTATTGTAATTTCTATATAACCATTTGAACACACATAACAGAAACATTTCTATATGTGGCCAAAGTCTATGATAATGAAGTCAAAGATAATGAAAGCTCATTATAGACACCTGCAATTTATTTTAGTAATTATATATATATATATATATATATATATATATATATATATATATATATATATATATAAAAACACACAACAGATTTTTTGTAATGCTCAAATCAAAGAGAATTTTCTAACCTTCCATCAGCATTTTCTTTATGTATCTTTATTTATTCAGAAGAATTAACCACATATAGACCTTGTGGAAGGTAAATCTTGCCAGCATGGCTTATCTCCCATAGTAATTAGGCTTGTGTTTCTGCTTTATTAACTCTGATACAACAGTGCCCTGCCCTCTGTCACCAGGGGTACTAATAGATGATAATCACTACGATTTGGAAACTATACAAATTAAATGATGAAGTGAGAGGAAGTGAAGTAAAGCAATGAGTTCAAGGACAAGTGGGTTAGTCATTTAAATACTCATTTTCAGAATGTTAAATAGGAACTTTACATTTAAATGTAAAACATCATTTATTACAAGGTATAATAATTTCCAAGAAGATAAACTGCACATTAATGCAATATTAACCGTTTAAAGATGTGAGGAAATATTTTGTTTGATTATACAGTATTTTACAAGATAAAGTCTCTTCGTCCTAAAAGAGAAGTTTAGGAAGCAAATTTTTTCAACATTTGAATACAATGCAATACAACTTAATTCTCTTTAAATGAATTTTACATTTTATTTTTGGCACGATCAAGTGTATTTTTCCTCCAATTGTAAATATTTCAACAGGACTGATGATAACCTACAGAATTTCTCAAAACCTAAATATATTTTTGATTTGCATTCATACAAACATTATCTGAAGATATAATTTCTATTTCTTAAATAACACTTTTCATCCACTGATCGCATAGATAGACTTTACATAACAACTCCCCCTTTTTTAAATTTAAGTGTTTAATTACCAGAAAAATGAACTCAGACTATGGAAGGAAAACAAAGTTACATGGTTTACTTAAAAACTGGTATCATTATTTTCCTCCCTTTGATAATATTTGTCAGTACTTTCAGCAGCTAAAACATCCTTTTGGCAAAGTGATTTCACATGTAGTTTAAGTTTTGAATGGCTTGATTAAGAAGTGATAAAAAAGCTGCACAGTTATGCTGAGATGTCCAAATAATTGTCTTCCCCATAAGAAGTGAATTAAGGCACGTACAAAAACTCAAAAGGATAACACTGACCATTGACAGGACATTAAACAATCTTTGCAAATCAATATTTCTATTTTGTATTAATATATATATATTATGAACTCTAATGTAACATCACACTGTATCATTTTAGTTTGATTCCCACATGGGAATTGTAGATCTAGCAGATCTAAATTACAGAGAGCCATTTTTCTAGCAGATAAAGGAAAATGTATTCCTACATTAGCCTGAACAGTTGTTTTTAAATCTTCATTTCCTGTTAAGCTAAAGCTTCATGTCAACCCCAGCTTTATCATAAGTAAGCTAGGTGAATGCTGCTGTGTAAGTAAAATACCTCATTATACCATTCAGTATAATTGTTTAGATGAACTAGGTTTGTTCTTCAAAAAAGTGGACTAAAGATTTCTCAGTGTCAACTTTATTATTCCAAACGTAGAGTTACTTTCTCAAGAATATATTCTGCTACATTATTTCACCTTAATATTTGCAATTTGGAGTTCTCCTAGTTAACTTGGCTACAAAGCATCATGATTATTAAAACTTCTAGCTTTGCAAGGGCCTATTTCATGCACTATGAGAATATAACTATCCACAGTGATAATTTATTTTTTAAAGGAAGTACAAGGAGCAATGAATTTTTACATTAATACATCTGTTCTAATATACACATGCAAAATGTTATACCACACAATACATGCTATATATAATAAAATAGGTTTCATGTTAAAATTAAAATGCAATATGATTTTAAAAATAGATTTAATATCTGAATACTGAAACAAATTTCAATGGTATAAGAATTTTTTTGCAGAGAAATGGCCATTATTTTGCAAGATATGCTTCAATCCAGTGCTGCAAAACCTCCTGTATAACTTAAAATTATATTTTATGTTAAAAGCTACATCCACCTTAGTGAATTAGAAAACATGATAGTTTCCACCTTTGGAGAGGAAAAGATTTACAGACAAAACACAAATATAGATACTTAGCTAATAGTCATCATCCAGCTAGCCTCTGTGTTTTCTGAAGAATTGTATTCCATAGTTAGCATGTTTACATTCATTCAATTCTAGCTGCAGATTATGGCAATTAGATATTTATCCTCCTTGGGTCTATTTAATGTACACTGTTTTTATTTATGTTGAACTTGAATCCATTATCAGAAACAAAGCTGCATACATATAACCCTAACCAGTTGCTAGAGATGCATACAGACTACTGCTTGTTTACTTTGGGAAGACTAATCTTATGGCATGCATTAAAAATGTTGTACTTGTCACAGACTAACACAGCAAATTGAAATCTTTGAACAATCTTATTTACAATTCAAGGGCTCCACATTTAATTCGTGCATTGGAAATTTTTGCTTTACCCTTTTGTTAAAAAAACTGAGGCATAGGACAATATACAAAAATACCACAAACTAACCATGAATGCAAGGTCATTTCTCTAACACAGTATTTCACTAAAAGATGTATCTAGCTGTCATCAGATCAGTCTCCACTTACCGTCTTTACCCCTTGGTTAATATACACTATACAATTGGATATTTTAACTGTTTTGTGCTAGTCACACAGCTAGGGATGTTAACAGAAAAATTACCCCTTCCTTTGTATTTCTTAAGGAAAAGCTTAGCTGCTGTTTTTACTTACAGTTCTCAGCATTTCTTTGTCTTCTAAACCATTTTAGCTTTTAATATGAACGTTTTATGAGTTATTCTATCAGAAAATTCAAACCTTTACTAAGTGACATGAACAGTTACAGTTGGCTTAAGTGTAGTTGGGTACCCCTTATTCCAAAAGAAAAAGCAATATATGGTATATGTTAACATCTAAAGACTGAAAACATAGCCAGTAAAATAGTCTCCCAGACTCAAGGAAATCGCTACTTAATTCAACAAACATTTGTTTCAGCTCAGGCATTGCAATAGAAACTTTTAGCAGCTTTCTGGTTCAATAATACTCTGTTTGATATGTAGACTCATAACATGCGGCACAGCACCATCTGCTGGCTTGAACAATGGCTTTGGAGACTACATGGTCAGGAAACCAGAATCCGTGATTCTCAAATCTATCCAAAATACAAAAGGAAGGCATTCTACTCACCTCAGTTCACCAGGGTTTCTAAGATTCTGCACAGATTCACTATGTAAAAAAAGAAAAAGAGAGAGAGATAGAGAGAGTATTGTAAGGTGTATGTGAAATGACATTTGAAAATCATGTAAAGACGTAATCTCAGCACGAAGGCCTTATTCAAAGAAATAAAGATGACAAGTTTCCTTCTTTATGGTTCACAGAAGATCTGCTTTTAAACTGTTTCCCAAACTACATTCTTGCTCTAGTCTGCATGTACCTTTATGGGTGTGGTTTGTTTTATTGGGTCAACCGAGGGTTCAATCAATAACCAAATAACAAGTAGTTGTGTCTTAACTTAATCGCCGCTGAAAGTAGCATTTCTCAAGTTAACGGGCAAAGTTATTTTATGTTTCTACTTGTTTCACATAGGCGTAAAAAGTAAAAAAAAAATATATTAAAAAAATGACAAAGAATCCATTTTCATTTTGTCAAGACTTCATACACACAAATGGAGCAAGTAAGCAAACAATATTTTCAGTAGTACCATTAGAGGGCCATAGTAGCTAAGAGAGCCTCAGAAATATTTTCAGAGATGTCTGAATGATTGGTTTTCTGTAGCTGTTTAAATAGAAATCTTAATTCTCTTTATTAGTGCTATTTCAAAGGACACTGATACCCACTTCCACTTTTAGGTGTTAAAAAGTGTATTTTGTTTGCTGATTCATAACAAAAAATGAATATTTAAAAGGAAAAACTATGCAATTTCCATACCCACACCAACAAACAAAAAGCACTTTTCCAGTCCCCAAATTGCTGAGGTTTATATATTTGTGTGTGTGTATATGCAGGCAGAAGCAGATTTCTGGTAAAAAATTAAGGGCCAAATTCTGCAACATCAGTAGGACTGCTTGAATGAATAAGTGCTACTCAATATGAATAAAGCTGCAGAATTGGGTCCTAAGTCTTTTTTCAGTCTTACAGCTCATAGTAGTAGCAGAACTCTATAGATTGGAAACACAAATTCTAGTTACACTAGTCCCTGTAAATTATTTTGTTGACTCGATGCCTATTTCATGAGGTGTGAGGAGGCCTTGGCTGGTGCAAGTGCATACTGAAAATGTCACACATTTGGTACCCACTGTGGGGTTTTGATTAGGATTCCCTTTGTGCCAGTTTGGAGATGCGCAGCTGGCTCAACTGAGGAAAAGTGCAAGGCATTCTGGGAAATATTAGTTGACCAACGTTAGCAAAGTTACCTCTTGGGCATAACTGGCAGACTTCTTCCTTAAAAATTCTACTGCTTATCTTCCCAGGAAAGCACGTGGCTAGGACCTGATCCAGAGCCCACAAAAGTAAAGCGAAAACCTCTCACTGACTTCAATGAGAACTGAGTCAGGCCCTCAGAGCACAGCGTTAAGAGTGAGGAGACCTGGGCTGTGCAGCCTAGTACAAGTAATCTATGGCCAAGTTTTACTCTCATTTGCACACACATACACCCCACCACCTCTGAAGTAGCTCTAATGAAATGAACAGTATTACTCCATTTTAAAATGGGTGTAACTACAAAGAACACAATCTGGCCATTAGCCTCTGTGTCTCTGTTTCCCTGAGTGTTAAATTGTGGATCCATCCTTCTTTCCAATCTACCTACCTCGCTATGAGGTTTAGCTACCATCTGTAAAGCTCTATGTACCGGAATCATTATGCACTATCTAGCATGTACCACATATGTGTGTGTGTATGTAACGAGATCTTGTCACATAAAGGGGCTGATCCTGCACCTCTAATGGGAGTTTTGCCATTGGTGGCACGATCGTGCCCCAAGATATGCAACAACAAAAATGGACTTGAGTTTAAGATCATCTCTGCTAAGTAAATATTTCTACGAAGTTTAATTTGGTGAGGTTTAATTCTATTTCAAATTATAGTATATAACTGTCTCTTACCTTTTAACTTTAGTGATTCTCAGTGGTTGGTACTTATTAAGTATAATTTTATTTGTCACTGTGGTGACATGTAGTTTCCTCAGACAGTGTGATGTGGCAAGAAAGTTTGTATGCGTCAGTATGCAGTCAACAGAACTCGTTTTACAGAAGGAACAAAAGGTAACCAGAAGTGATATCGCATGGTGAGGCATATGATTCACAGACATTATCACACCGCAATACAGGAGGAAAATGTGCATTGTCACAGTATCTGTGCAGGACCAATGCATGGTGCAACTACAAATGGCTTATTATTTTAACCCCTCTTAAATATTCTAGAGGGATAACACACAAATTGAAGGAATGATTGAGATTTAATATAAAACGGAACATTGACAGATGTTGTGACAACAACAACAAGAGATGTCTGACGGTCTGTTCCTAACCCCAGGGCTCAGTAGTACAAGCTGTATGTGTGTTGAACTCTGATTGTTTTAAATTTTTGTTCTGACATTTTTGCTACAGTATTATACCAACTCAGTTGTTAAGAACAGGTAGAGTTAAAAATAATCAATTGACTGTAAAATATATTTCTCCTGTAAAAGCAATGGACTGACACTTGCAAACTTTAAACCAACCATATATAGAAATGAGCTCTTATTCTTAAAGAGCCCCTAAGACATCCTGTCATGAGTTACATCCATTCACAGTTCTTGCTGCAGGTTTCAATCAGGAAAAAACACAAGGAAGAATGTATTTACCTTTCTTAGGGCTGAATTTTGAAAAGTTGTAAATATAACCATTTGTGTGCACAGCGGAGGTGTTTGCCTACAACAACAGCTCCATGTCGTGCAAGTATATTGTGCATGCAAATCAGATAAAGTTAAGGATCTGGTACCTTGATTTAATGTAATGTTAAAATGCAGTAATTAATGCAAATTCCAAGGCTGCAGTTGATACAAAAAGCATGGTTCATTGTTACCAGATACAGACAAAGAAAAATATTCAATATATTCTACTCTCTATGGTGAGTGTCACAAAAACATGTCTGCCCTACAAGAATGAGTAATAAAATAAAAAAAAATCCCCAAACAATAAGTACAGTTCGTGGGAAAATAGGAAAAGATTTTTATGAAACATGTACCCCCTTTTTAATCCAAATTTGAAATTTTGACTACAATTGCCAACATTGTGAATATTAAAAATTTTCAACAGTTAAAAATTGTGAATATTAAAAATTTTCAACAGTTAAAAATTAATCAGCAGGATGAAGCCTCCAGGCCCTCCTCCTCTTGAGCTTTTTCCCTCTACTCCAAGTGAAAACAGTTACTTTAAGTCTAAGGATGAAGTAACTTCACCAGCCATAAATCCCAAGCAGGCCCATGATAACTTAAACATCCCTTGGGACGGGATTTTCAAAAGCATTCAACATTGGCCTAATTTTGCCCCCA
Organism: Mauremys reevesii; assembly: GCF_016161935.1. NCBI lineage: Eukaryota > Metazoa > Chordata > Testudines > Geoemydidae > Mauremys > Mauremys reevesii. The sequence goes on along the minus strand of NC_052638.1, from coordinate 16,846,324 downwards.
CTATATGGAAAGGACGTTTAACCATTGGTCCCACTGATGTCAATGGGAAAAAAGCTAGGCCAAGACTGAGCACTCTTGAAATAACCTTACCTTAGACCTTAGTCCATCCTGTGCTTTGCTGCACATTGGGCTACCCACATTTGCCATTCTTCCCTGACACCTGCCCTTCTCTCCAAATCTTCCCATTTCATATTGAGGTGCTTGATGTCGTTCAGAACTGTCCGTTTCCATGTTATTCGCAGTCTTCCTCTTTCTTGCATTTTCTGGCTTCCATTCAAGGGCGGTATTTGGTAACCGTTTTTTTTCCCATTCTCAGCACATGCCCCAGCCACTGATGTCCTCTTTTGTAGATTATTTGTGAGAGGGTGCCCTGTCCAGTAATTTTTATGACTTCTTCATTCGCCTTCCTATCGCTATATGTTATTCCCAATATTCTGCTCTGACATTTGTGATGAAATGCTTCTAGCTTTTGCATATCTTTCTTGGTAAGTTACCATGTCTCACTGATATATGTTGTGATGGCGACAATTGCTTTGTACATGTTCAGTTTTGTCTTGAGAGATGTTTTTGAGATGCCAGATGTTTTTGAGTCTTCCAAGTACAGCGTTTGCCTTCCCGATTCTTCTTACTATTTCCTCTGATCTAGTACCATGTTGGCTGATGGTACTTCCAAGATATGTAGAACTGTCCACATTCTCCAGTTTCTCTTCTTCAGTTTTGATTTCTGTCCCCATTAACATGACTTTACATTTCTTTGCATTGTATCTCAAACCTATCTTCTCCATTACTTCTTTTACTTCGTTTGTGTATTTTTGTAGTCTGTTGGCATCTTCACTGATAAGAGCAATGTCGTCACCAAAGTCTAGATCAAATAGCCTTAAATTGTTCCACTTTAGGCCGTATGTATCACTGTTGTATTGTTTTAATCCATAGTCGAAGACTAGCATAAACAAATAAAAAACCCACCACTTGAAATAACACCCTTAGTTAAATAGGAAAGAGTTCATTAGTATGTGCTTCTTCTGGCCATAGAGCAATATTGGCCCAGAATTACATTTGTACAAGAACATGATTTTCAGAAGGACAGTCACCCTGCTGCTGAATAGGTTGGCCTACCTCAGAGCCAAGGTCTAAGATTTGCACTATTTACAGTTTTGTGGACTGCAGCAGGGCAGCCAGGCACAATTAATTTAACAGGTTGTTTCCAATTTTGTAATCCCTTATTGTGATGTTTGTAGGTCTTCTGCACCCTTCCATTTCTGAGTAACTTGCCTGTCTGTAAGAGTAGCTGCTATTTTGCACCATGGGCTTCATGCAGCCCGTTACAGAGAAGACCCATACTATGTCCTTTTCTGGGCACTTTACATTCTTTTTCCCCTTCATCATAAAGTAAAATTTTTCATATTGAAAAAATGGCTGCTTTTTATGCATGAAAAAATAAATATTCACGGAAATCTAGAGCAGTCATCTCAATTTGGCGGTTTTGTTGCACAGCAGAATACTATTGACCAAATTCTGTACTCTATAATGCATGCCAATCCTATTGGGATTCACTTAGGTGGCACACTGACAGCAGAGCTTTGTTCGGTAACTTCTAATGCCTTAAATTCTTATTCTACTTTAATGAAATGTATCCAATTGTTTGAGTGCCATATTTTCAGCATCCCACAATAGTTCAACTTTCCTCCGCAAAGGTAACTATGGCTCCAACTCAGCAACTTTATATGAACACTTACCTAATTTTAAACTCGTTAGCAGCACATTGAAATCAATGCAACTACTCATATGCTTATATTTAGTGAAGTGCTTAAAAGTACCTTACTTAAACAGGGCCTAAATGAGACTTTTAGAATAGATGTATTACAAGATACAACCATTTGAAGTAGTAGTACCTCAAAGCATTCATTCTCTCCCTCTTTTAGCTTTACCCTAGCATAAGGTCATCTTTGTCAAAACTCTGAAGAAATCCTACACCATAAAAATAAGAGCCATAATGGTTCCATTCATATTACGTTGAATCCAAATGATGATGTATGTCCATTGGTTTTCTGAAGGATCATAGGTTATGAAGAGTTTGTCTTTTAAAAACATTTTCCCCTAATATAAATGAGGATTCTGATAGCATATCCAGCAAGAGGAACCATAGAGTGAGCGTAGCATGGCTAGCCTTACTTAAGGAAATTTTTTTTAATGTTCTTGCCTATTTTTAGATTCGCACACAAAATTACTGACTTATTGGGAATAGCTCTCGAATAAATGATGAGTATAATGACCTACGAAAAGCGCAAATGTACTACTGGTTGAGTCAACTGCAAAAGAACAATCTATGAATCTTGTGCTAAATTAATTATCTCATTAACCTTGACCATTTTCACCTGACCTTAAGAGGAAGTTAAGAAATTAGACGACAGATACGCAGGTATGTGTTTGAAAGGATTTCCATCTCGGCATACACATTAGTAAACACTGCACACTTAGAGAAATTGGTAAAAGTAGTAAGGGAGGAAATTAGGAGACTATGAATATAGTGAGTGTGAGAAAATTACAGACTGCACCCTCTGTGTTATTGCACAGTTCTAGGTTACAATTGTAACCTTCACCTCTGTCAGTCTTGTTAAGGAGCATAACAGTAAATGAAAACAAGGGGGAAAAGGGGTTGTTTTGTCACATACTCTATGACACAGCTACACTAGGAAATGTGTAAAAAGCATAGTGTAGACAAGGGCATGTGTAGTCTGAACAAATGTTATTGCCTCAGGTAAGCCACAGGCTCTCCCAGTTAGGGTTACCATTTAACACACAAACTACCCTGTATACAATAGGGTTTTAACTACCATATTAAACACCTTTTTTCCTAGTGAGGACAAGCAGGCCTAAATCCTCTCTCAAGTGCACTATTCAGGGAAGAGAGATGTGAGCAGGGGAGGTGCACTGGGCTGCGGCATCACACTACTCCAGAGCCTCTATTGCAGCTATTGCTGTTGTTGGTTCACGCACACACATGCATGAGGGATGGAGTCCAATGAATCTGCCTAATTATGGAAACTCCACGCAGGACAGCTCCCTACATCCTGACCAGCATATGCAGAACCTACTGAATTCAGAGTCTTGCAGCATCTTTATTTTGTGCCAGAGGATTTGTAGATAACAGATGAAAAAAGAATTCAGGGTTTTATTTGGCTAAAAGCTCCCAGTTCAGACACAGACACAAGTAAATGAGCCAAACCGATTCTACACATACAGAGAGTCTCCTAGATGATGCACAAGTGGCAGTGAAAAACCTTAAGGGCACATATGGGTCAAAGGTATTATCACACATCAGCTGCAAACCCCAAAACTCTGGGCATTCAGGGGCAGGGAGAGACAACACAGCAATTCCAATCACATGAATATGCCACCCCCACCCCCATCCACAGGGCTGCATTGTGTGTCACAATTACCTTTTTTGCCTATTGGCATCTCTACATGGATTAGTTAGTAGGATGTACCATCCTCAGCGCTACAGTATGTCAAACACCACTAACCCAGGAAGGATATGGGGTGTTTATTTGCACAAGCTCCCACCACATTCTGTAGTTCAGTGGTCCCCAACCTTTTTGTGACCAGTAGCACATTCATGTTTTCAGAAGAGTGTCGTGGGCGCCAACAATTTTTCAAGGCTTATTTTGTATTTGTACATTAAATAATACAAAAACCATCATATTTAATATAACATAATATATGAATCCAGAGAGAAGAAAGAAGCCGGAGAGAAGCTGCGAGGACAGAACACCGGCGCCTGCAGCCCCAGAGTTCTCTGTCCCCGGCCGGCGCGGGGCCGCGGCTTCTCTCTGGCTTATGCCACGGCCCCACACCTGCCATGGACTGAGAACACCGGCACCCACAGCCTGCAGCCCCGGAGTTCTCTGTCCATGGCCGGCACGGGGCCGCAGCTTCTCTCTGGCTTACGCCACGGCCCCACACCTGCCATGGACTGAGAACACCGGCACCCACAGCCTGCAGCCCAGGAGTTCTCTGTCCACGGCCGGCGCGGGGCCGCGGCTTCTCTCTGGCTTACGCCATGGCCCCACACCTGCCAGCGACTGAGAACACCAGCACCCACAGCCTGCAGCCCAGGAGTTCTCTGTCCACGGCCGGCGCGGGGCCGCGGCTTCTCTCTGGCTTACGCCATGGCCCCACACCTGTCATGGACTGAGAACACCGGCACCCACAGCCTGCAGCCCAGGAGTTCTCTGTCCACGGCCGGCGTGGGGCCGCGGCTTCTCTCTGGCTTACGCCATGGCCCCACACCTGCCAGGGACTGAGAACACCGGCACCCACAGCCTGCAGCCCCAGAGTTCTCTGTGCCTGGCCGGTGCAGGGCCGCAGCTGCTCTCTGGCTTACGCCACGGCCCCACACCTGCCAGGGACTGAGAACACCGGCACCCACAGCCTGCAGCCCCAGAGTTCTCTGTCCACGGCCGGCGCAGCTTGTCTCCCCTGCTGGGCACTAGGCGGCCCCGCGCCTGCTGGGAACAGAGAACACCGTGCCCGCAGCCTGAGTTCTCTGTCCCATCAGGTGCTGGACCCCGGCTTCTCTCCCCTGCTGGGCACTAGGCGGGCACACATAAATGCCCCCACGGGTGCCATGGCGCCCGCGGGCACCACGTTGGGGACCACTGCTGTAGCCCAGTGGGTCCTGATGACCAAGCTACTGTGGACCTACTTCACTGCCCCATCCATGCTACTCAAGACAGGATGCTGTCAAATTGAACATAGATAGGAGCAAGAGGTTTCTGTGCGCCTTGCTCATATATAAGTCAATGTCAGAATGGAGCCCTAGTATCAGTGATGTGAAAGTAATTATACATGGAACTATCAATTCCTTTTCTGATAGTGAAGCATCCACAACCAGATCCTGACTCTCAACTTCATTCATTAGTAACAAATTTATTTCTGAAAATAGTTATTTGTAGCCTGTTTGCAAGCAATATATTGTTTTTGATAGATGAAATTCAAGCTGCTTTGACTGGCTATAGCACAGTGACATCAGAAGATTCATTCCCTGGCTGAATGTACACAATTGTTAGAATGGGATGAAGACTGCACAAAATATTCACTTTATTTACTATGTGCATTTGACAGCACTTTGTGCATATGCTGTTTCACCAGTTCTCCAAAATAAACAGTCAGTTCCCCTGTTGTTTGTGTGAGTTTTTCCCCACAATAATGGGGAGGAGAATCTATAATAATAATAAATTGGAGATATACCAATCTCCTAGAACTGGAAGGGACCTTGAAAGGTCATTGAGTCCAGCCCCCTGCCTTCACTAGCAGGACCAATTTTTGCCCCAGATCCCTAAGTGGCCCCCTCAAGGATTGAACTCACAACCCTGGGTTTAGCAGGCCAATGCTCAAACCACTGAGCTATCCCTCCCCCCTTTTTACAAAAATTTGCAAATAATATTGCAAACCAACAGAGTTACAAGGGGACCCAAGGCAAGGGTAGCACCTGAATTTCCCCTGCACTTCCCATAACTTCTCCTTCAAAATTATAGTTGCTGTTGGTGGATGTCACCTGATCTAGAGTCTTTTGGAACTAAACTAATGGCCCATAACCTTCAATTCTCATGTATGTTATCCTTCACATATAAGCCAGAATTAAAGTGCACCACTTAATTCTAATGGAACTAGCATTGTTTCAGGTAACTAATCATGAACCAGACGTAGAACCTGCCATCTGAGGAGCAACCATAATGTTGCATTTACATTCCTCTTTTGGGGGTGAACATTTTAAGGTTCTTTAGACAGTTTCCAAAATAGTCTCCGTTGTTAATTTGTTATTAAATTGGCTAGTCTACAAACTCTGAAAGCGGAATTACAAAACATGCATGAACAATTGGTGCTTTAACTTCAAATATTACATAAATCCTAACCAACAATATATTTTCTAAATGAAAAAACTGTGTATTTACCACAGAAATATTCACTATTTGGTTTGCAATATTCCATACATTAGAATGCTAAAGGGAGCAAACGTTGCTCGGTTTTTATCATCATGGTACCTTAACAGCATGTATGAATATTTATCATGATACACTATGTATTTCAGGTGAAATCTATGATGACTACTGGAGGTGGATGTTTGGATTCTAGTTAGATATCTGAATTATCCACACACCTGGAATCTGAATAATTCAGCTAGAAATCTCAAGAAAGAGGTCTTATGGTATTTCCAGTCCTGGTCAGAATATGGAAGTGAAAGGATATGTGGAAATGGACACTAACTAAAACAAAAATCTGTTCAAATTATAGAAATGGCTAAATTTCTCAAGGAGGTTGGGATCTTTCTGTTCCAAACTGGTCTATACTCCTGAGATGATTGTAAGAAGAAAAAACAAAAAACCTCAAACCATCCTGTATGTTGCACAGCCATATGCTTTTCCTGCTGAAGGTTTAATCACAAGGCTCAGACAGTAACTATTTTTAAATCCCTCAGTAAATCCATTTTGATTAATGTGAACACTGTACAATACTCCATCTATAGTAGAATAATTAAGGTGCATTGAAAACCCAATCACCACTGAGGCAAGTAGTGGGAAATTGTTGACCTCACACAGATCATTCCAGTCTGCAATTCTGCACATTCATTACTGTGAAAAACAAAGTCATTAAAAGAGTTTACTTCCATGCCTTAAGAAACAAACTAAAACAGTCAAACCCACCTTCCACTATCTTTTGTCTGTTAAACCTTATTCTTTCATCATTTAATATGTGAAACCCATTAAGTGAATGGACATATCAATTCAATATAAGGCTTAGTTGAGATTGGCCTGCTGTTCAATATAAGGCTTATATTGAACTGATATGTCCATTCACTTAACGGGTTTCACATATTAAATGATGAAAGAATAAGGTTTAACAAGCAATAAAAGGAAGGTGATATCCCCTTAAGACAGGGAAGGTTTCCTTAAAGCAAAATAAAAAGAAACCATGAAAAGACAATTTGTTCAAGGCACTTTGGACTGAAATTGCGGGGTGTAGCCCTGAGGATTAATCTGTTGGTCTGTATAAAATGTCTTTTTGATAAAAATGTGTAGGCTGCATTAATAGAATTTGCAATAGCTGTAAACGCAAGATACCTAGAAGCTTCTAAACCAGACATCCTGGCCTATTTCCTCTGTGATGCTGAAAGCAACCTTTAAGACCCTTACTCAAAAAAAGAACTAGGAAACAAACCTACGCAAAAATTAGTCTAGGACTTTCTGAATATCTCTAACCTTCACACTAGTAGGTGCAAAGTAGGTATTTCTGCCAACAACAAACACAAACAAGTCACAAGAGAGATAGTAGATAGTTGTCATTAGTACACACACAAAAGGTCAGCTATGAAAACACAGGTACCTCACCTTTCCATGGGAAAAGACAATTTGGGCATAAGAGGAAGGATTTTCCCTATAAAAGGTGTGATAATCCACCATTAGGGCGATACATCTCTCTGTTTTTCTGTCGTCTCAACCTGCTTAAGCCCTTTTTCCTCCTCTGAACGCTGTCAATACTAAGTCATAGTATTATTTTTTTTCAAGTTGTGAGTATGAAATAATTCTTAATTTCTACTTCACCTCTAAAGCATCTATGCTAAGAAGGGTTTAATTCACCAGTTTCTTTATATATCTTCTTCCTCAGAGTGTGGAATTCACTCTCACTACTATTTGCTGCAAAGTGCATAGAACTGTGTAATATCATATATCTATTAGAAAAGAACTATTTTTGTAACTTTTGTAATCTCATACTGCTTTTAATTTTACATTTTTTTCTTTGTTTTATTGATTTTAAATAAAAGGTGTTATACCCATCTCCTTGTATTAAATTCTGTGAAGCCTGATTCAAGACGAACTTTTATCTTCTGATCACATATTGGCGAGCCATACCCATAAATACAACTAAATTAAGTGGATAAATTAAATCAGGCAACAGGGGAGCTGCCTAGAAACATAGGCGGTTATTAAAAAATGATTTCTCCATGTTCACAAACCTTGCCAGGGTAAAAGCTTCAGAGGCTTTTGGAAGTCAGGGTGCTGACAGAGCTACCTAACATCAGCCTTTTAGCCCAAGACTCAGGATGTAGCAAAAACTGCTTCGAAATTCTCAGGACCTTTGTTGGTGCCAGGCCTGAGTCAGCTGGCACAGGCCAGCTCCGGGTTTTTAATTGTAGTGTAGACCTACCCTAAGGGCTTAATCCTATAAGGTTTGAGGTTTATCTGGCCCTGATAACTTAAGCACACACACCACTACATATGTAACTTTAAGCACATTAGTAGTCCCACTGAGTTCAATGGGATGATTAACGTGCTGGAGGTTAAACACATACTTATTGCCTTGCTGGGTCCAGGTTCTAATAAGTCTGCTTCAGCTTGCTCAGATCCCTAATGTCTCTCCTTTCCACTAACATTTGAGAGGTCAGGTTTTACTACTGTCACTTGTACCTGCTGAAAGTGAATTTCAAATTCACATTAACTAGTATAAGTGGAAATCAAATTTTCAATTCACACGTCTCATTTATATCTGCACTGTTTGCACACTCATCCAATCAGGCAAACAAACAGTGCCTTGTGACAGCAGGCCAATCTCAACTAACCAAAACTGCTTGAATAGCAAATACTGAATATTCACACAGAAGTGTTTGTGTCTAAGCTGCAAAGGTAGAAAAATATGAAAAAGCTTTGAACAGTGAATACATTTGAAGAAATAGCCATCTGCACCAAGATTCTGCTTATGGAATATCTATAAGCAGAGCTAGAATTCTCAGAAAAGGCATCTACAGTAATTCGCTCTGCTGTAATGTTTTGCTCTTAGACGTTTACATTATTTACCACTTGCATGCACTGTTGATAGTACTCTCATCCCTTGAAAAAAAAGAGTTATATTATCTCTCTCTTTTCCTCGCTTCTTTTTGCCTGGTGATACAAAACGCATACTCAAAAGTATTATTGTTCATGCTTATATGTTACACACACAGGTCCTCCCCATCACTATTTTTTCTTGCACAGTTTAGTCAGATCTCTCTCTCTCTCACACACACACACACTATGAGATCATGATGAAATGGTCTCATTTCAATAGTTAAACTCTTCTTTCAGCATTGTTGCTTCCCACCCATGAAGCAGGCTGCATTTCCCACTTGTTCAGAATTTTCATGTTTCATTTAGTGCAAAGTGCATTGGGGGTAGGAAAAAAATGTTTTTCATAGTTATATTCTGAACTACTGACCACATTCGGGCAATAGCAAACTCACCAACTCTGAGGGCCTTGTTCACCAGAGTTTGGAACTCCACTAAACACTTTGCTAAAGCTCTAATTTTGACATGCTTTTCAAAGGCAGTCACAAGATGAATATCAAAGAATAAGAGTAATCCACATTGGGAAACCTGTCAGAAAATTGTTGGGAAAATAAAGTGAATCAATAGCATGTCAAGAGACTCAAATGGAAAAATATTGAATATTCATTTTCTTGGTTTCAGAGGTGTAGGGATTTAGTAGAACTGGAGCAGCCTGTGGGATTTTCGGCTTTCTTGGAAACATTCAAATAATTTTTGTGCTGAGCATTGGATTCGTATTTAATTAGCTCCTTTAAAATGGTAGTCTGAATCTTTACGCCACTTGTTAATGCATATGCAGCATAGTTTAGAAGAGCTAATCTGCAGCACACAACAAGTGAAATGGGCATTGCTACAAGTAAAAGAGATACGTAATATGTCCTGGTGTTTCGGTATGTTACCTTGTTGACCAATATGAAAACTAGCCCTTTGTTTGGAAATGCTGCTAAGAAATTGTAAATATCAAGAATTACCTTAGTTAAATGTCAATAATTTAATCAGATTTACAGAATGTAAGATTTATTTATTTTTTCTAATGTAGGTCACATTCTCAGAAATTTGATATGCTGACACAAGCAACTCCTAATGGAGGAGCACTATGTCTGTGCAGTTTATGACTGAGGCTACAAACTTATTTTTTCTATTTGTCAAACTGTTTTAAGCATAATCCTACTCAGGCCAGACTTATGCAATTTAAGAATTTAAACAAACAGAAGCACATTTCTATGTTCACTTATATAAAAAAACAAATGTCAGGCCGCCTTTGCCACAAACGCAACGCAATGCAGCAAAGAAGATATTTTGAAATAGCAGCCCCACAATGTGTCACTCATGAAGCAAGGGAAAAAGGAATCGATTGTCCCTATTGCTTATTTACTTTTGCCTATAACTATATAAATATATTCAGGCAGCCCCAGTAATCCATTCATACAGAGAGGTATGAAATTTCTAAACTGAATTCAAAGCTTTGCCATCCAACTGACCCTTGGACCACCACCTTTTTACTTCTTTTCCCCCCCAAAAAAGAATGCATTAGAAAGTTCAGTGATTGCTTGAAAACAAAAAATCTCAGTGAACTAGATGGTAAAAATTCACCCGTTTAGGCCCAAAGGGCAACTGATGGCAAAACAAAGGGAAATACGCACAGTAATATTAGTAAACAGTTGGAAAAACTTTAGAACACTAGAAATGTCCAATATATAGAGTAAGAATATTTTTACATCATCTTATAACAAAGGCCAAGAATTTCAAAAGTGACTTGTGATTTTGGATGCCCGACATGAGATTCGTTAAACAATATTGTCAATGCCAAGCATTCATATATCATGAGTCAGGCCTCAAAATGAGATTGGGTTAAAAATTATGAGGGTTTTTTTTAAAAATAATTTTGGGTTCTTTTTCTTTGTTTCTGAGCATATGGGAGGTAATGTTTTCCAGATTTTCTCTGTGCTTATGTCGGTCGCTAACGTACTTTTTTCAAAATGAAAGCTGAGATTCTCACCAAATCACTTGATTTCAGGAGCTGGGATTTTAAGAAAAACACCTAATAAAAATCACAAGTCTTGTGATAAAAATCACAAGAGGAGACAGAACTGCTATAAAGGGGGTAAATTCCCAAGGTTGGGTGCTCAACCATTTCTGAGTATCAGCCTCCAGGAAAGGAGTCTCAAGCTGCACACTCCAAAAACAGGGCAGTGAAAAATCACTAATGACTTGTGAAAATCGCAACCATAACCCATGCTGTGTATCCACCACCATGTTAAGATTTTCTAGCTCTCCAATTAAAAGCTGTCTCTTTGCCTCTCCCTCACGCACAAACAATTATGGAACTATCATGTAACAATTTAAATAGATTAACTACTTTTGATAGCATGGGGAAAATACTGCTTCTCTCTTACTAAGCAGCAAAACTCTCTCACCATTCTTAAGTAACAGCAGAAATAATACAATCTAAAAAACAAGTGCAATTTAATTTGGTTTTTAGAACTGTTCCTTCCCTGGCTTGAGAAGATTAGCTTTCAAAGAGATGGTGAAATCATCGATGTACTCGTTTTCAAGTCAAAGGAAAGAGACCTGTAAATACCAAACATTTGCTCTTTGGAGCATAACAGGAAGAAAAGAAAGAAAAAAAAGAAGATGACCAGGTTCCTAAATGATATTAAGAACAAAGTATTGTCCAGGTAATAGCTTGTTAATACTAGGTCCCTTTTATTTAAAGAGTTTGTATCTATTCCCAATAAATATGCCCCTTATAAATCATAGATTTGCTCCCAGCTCCAGCTCAACCTTGCGCTTGAAAGGTGACTGCCTGTTGTTAGCACGCTCCTTACAAATATTTTCTCTGGTTTATTATTAGAAAAGTAATTTCACAGCCTTTTTGCTCACTTGCATTATGACTGCCAATTCTAATGATGCACCTCTATTTTGGCCAGAGTTCAAGACTGCACTCAAGCCTGAATTCATCCCTACTCAGGAGGGCCCTTAAGTACATGCTTAACTTTAAGCATGTGCTTAAGACCCACTAACTTCCTGAATCAGAGTCTTTATGATAAGGAAACTCTCTCAAGACAAAGGAATATTTCAAAAGAGAAAGGGGGTCAGTCTTAAACTGTGAGCTCTTTGGGGGAAAGGCCTGTCTCTTTGTTCTATGTACAGCGCCTAGCATAACGGAGTTCTGGTTTCTGACTGAGGTTCTTAGGTACTATCACAGTACAAATAAATAATAATGAAACCCACTTCTCAATTGACATATGCTAATTTCTCCCTAAGTCATGCCTTTGGCAGAAACACAGGAAATGAACTACAAATATTTGTATCTAATTGGAAAGAGCAACCTTTCAGTGAAGGGGTGCCCAGTTCCTGAATCTCCTGCTGCTTATTCTGGGCACTAGGCTACAAAGCGGGAATGTTTATTCAAACACAACTCATGTATTGCTGCTTTGTTATGACTTTGAATTCCACTATCTGAACGGAGAGTACCCCAGCCAGCTAAAAACACAGATCACAGAGCCAGAGTACAGCTTCTATAGCCAAGGTTACATCCAGATTGCTTTTGGAAGACATGTTTTCTACCCTCCTCTAACTTCTGACTGGAACAATCATGGTGTGAGAGCAGATATATGGTTAAAGAGAAGTTAGGGAAAGGATTTTGGCTGGGAATTTGCAAACCCGAAGATAAAACACTTTTAAGCTTACCTGTTTTAAAATGTTACAGTATGATTCCTCAGCCAACCTTTTATCAATACAGGAACTCAACATTTTATATAGCCCTCTACACATCCACGCAGTTTTCACAGAAAGGGCTTGATCTTTGCCATTATGGGCTGGATCTTCACCTATCACTTAGGGCTTGATTTGCTTCCCTCACTCATCTTGAAAAGTGGAGCTGTTGATTTCTTTAGGATTTACCAGCAGATTAAGGAACTAATCATCAAGGGTAAGGGTGGCAGAATCTGGCCATCAGAGATTAAAATGTCGATCTCATCACAATTCAAGATTTGATTTCTAAGCAATTAGCACTTAAGACTGACATTTACAATTGCCAATTCCCGGCCTGAGATCCAGAACTGGTGGGAACTGCAGAGAGCTATGATTGTTGGAAAGACCAGATAGAGAGGGAATGCTCTGATCTCTGGCCTGATAATCTCCTGCAGACCTTCATTGGAGAGAGAAGAGTGGAATAGGGCACCGCAGTATCTGGAGAATGGGCGTGGCTGGGAAGCAGAAGCTCAGAAGCAGGCTTGGCCATGGACTGTTGCTGACTTGGGGTTGGCATTGCAGGCAGGAAAAAAGTACTGACTGGGGATTGGAGCTGGGACTAATTGAGACACTGGGGATCTGGGCTGTCCAGAGAGCCAATAAAATTTGGGAAAATTTTGCAAGCCTCTCAGAAAAAAAAATGTACCTGACACCCAGGGCCGGCTCCAGACCCCAGCGCGCCAAGCGCGTGCTTGGGGCGGCATTATGCCGGCAGGGCGGCAGGCGGCTCCAGCATACCTTCCGCAGTCATGCCTGCGGGAGGTCCACCGGAGCCACGGGACCAGCGGACCTCCCGCAGGCACGACTGCGGAAGGTCCGCCGGAGCCGCCTGCCGCCCTCCCAGCGCACCCTCCGCAGGCACGTCTGCAAGAGGTCCCCTAGAGCCGCAGGACCGGCAGCGCGCCCCCTGCGGCATGCCGCCGTGCTTGGGGCGGCCAAATTCCTAGAGCCGCCCCTGCTGACACCAGTACCGCCAAGCCCAGGCATTCAGAAGCAGCTCCAAAAATCAGCCAGTCAATCATGAATCAGCTTAAAAATATAAGATTTTTAAAAATAATAATTTTTGAGTACTTTTTGTCTGGTTTCTGAACCTTGGGTCATGTCTTCAAGCTTTCCTCTGCAATCATGAAAGCAAAGAACTTCCTTTTCTTAAAAAAAAAAAAGTAAGAAAACTGATATTCTTACAAAAATCACAAGACTCCAAGAACTGAAGTGTTAAGAAAAACACCACATATCATAAGATTCAAGATAAAAATCAGGAGAGGTGAAAAAGCTGTGACACTCAAGACCTTAGAGTGCGGAGTTTTTCCATAGAGAACAACAGGAGTTTACCATTATATGAAAACAGGGTTCACTGAAACAAAGGAAATTCCCAAACAAAATTCTTTGTTTACTTACAATGCAGTTTGCATCATGCAGTTCAAGAGAACACTTGTGTAAAATACCTCAAACATTGAAATCCATAGAAATCTCAAGCTCATGTTATGGAAACAACTCTCACAACAGAAACATTCTCGATGACCATCAGCCAAACAACCTTAACTGTGGTTCTGTAACATGAAGCTCACAATAACTACAAAGTGCAACCCCCGCCTTTTTCATTTGTCACATGGCTTTTTCTCAGAACCATTTGTAAATATGTAGTTATACAAAGGTTACAATAATGGAGCCCATAAAACCAAAGATACTTTAATAATTCAGACTAAATATCACCTAATCTCATCTGTCTCATGGTTCTCTATAGCAGTGGTTTTCAACACCTACAGGTCCACACACTATGTCTAAGATTTCCAAAGAGGTCTGCACCTCCATTCAATTTTTTTTTAAGGGTCCATAAATGAAAACAGGTTGAAAGCCACTGCTCTATGGCATTCATCACTGCAGTACAGAAATACATCATTGGCAAGCTTTTCTCACTCACCAAAATAATTCCAAATGATCAACGCTAGACTTCACTCATACATAGTAATTTTACACCTGCTCACAAAAAATATACATGACATCAAAACAGGAATTGTGCAGGTCATAATGAATTTTCAGACTTGATAAGGTAGAAAAAAAGAATATACTTACATACTCAATTATCCAAGCATATAAAAGGTATAAGACTCAGAGATCCACCCCACTCCGAGTAAAGTCAAAGGGAAGACTTCAATACAAGTCTGAATCAGTCCCTAAAATATCATCACAAGTGCAGGGGTAAACCTGTGTCATAGTGAATATTTCTATTTAGTGGTCTGTTGTGTGAACTGGGGCATAAAGATTGGTGTCAGAGTTGTTCACAGTTTGTGATTTCTATAATTTTTAATGTTTGCAGGTGGTTGGGGTTTTGTTTGTTTGCGTTTAATGGTACATCTCCATATGAACGACGCTTACTAACATGAACCGTAATTTAAAGGTTTGTTGTTTTGGAATTAGCAATAAATGTTGGCCAGATAATATATTTTATCATGTCCATCTGTTATAATACTGTACTAAGCTCTTATGCAGTATTTTAAAATATCAAACTGCCGTGCAAGCACTGAATAATTACAGCCCTGTGAGGAAGGTAAGAATTATTGTCCACATTTTCTAAACTATGTATCCACATAACATATTTTTAAAAAGACACATTGTCTATGGTAGTTTTAGTGTCTTATAGATGGGGAAACTGAGGCATGGAGCTTGCCTAAAGCCAAATATCAAGTTAGTCATAGAGACCTGAGATTAGAACGTAGGAGTTCCCAATCATCAAATCAGCACAGCAGAGCCTAGAACCCAGGGCTCCTTGACCCCCATCCCTATATACAATCCACTAGGGACAGTCTGGTCTCTCTCTGGTTATAAATGAAAGCAATGCAGGTGGGATACTTGAAGTGAATTGGCTAATTTTGTTATAAATGTAAGAAGTGTAGATATCTCCCTTTTAAGGAGAAGGGCAATGAAAACAGATCATAATTGGAAGCATTTGCCGTCACCATGTTCCTGAGAGTGCTTTGTGAGAGGCAGACAGACACCCAAGAGATGTTAAAAATGTGCTAAAGCATCTGATACAACAGTACAATGAGTGCAACTGCTACAGGATTAAAAAGTGAAGAGAAAACAAAACAGGAGACCAGGAAAATCAGCACACAATGGCAACTAATGTGTTAGGAGTCCCCTTCTTATTTGAACTCCTATCTAGACTAAAAATCCCTTTTGAAGCAATACATGAAACCATGTGAAATTTACCTAGTTTCAGGTTTGAACACAAATGAAAGTAGCCAAGTTATGTGTGAATAGATTTGGGGGTCAATGAATCCTTTGTTGACACTCAGTACAAAAGTCAAGACTGTCTGCCTTCTGACCCACATTTTTAATTTTGTTTTCATTTAAAGAGTTAAACCAACCTTGTAACAGTTGATCACATGATATATCATTGTGTCAGATGAATCCAATTGAATACATACAACATCCTCAGACCTTAACCCAGCCTGTTCGTTCTGAGTTCTATCAAACATGCAATGTAAAGCAATACTTTACCATAGCTGCCACGTTTTGCACGGCTCCCTGCGTGACATTTTATCCAACCATTCAATTAGATAATTAGAATATTTGAAAATAATGTGCATAGAACCATAAATGTCACCTTAAAAAAGGGTGTGTGGATTTAGTGTTGACTAAGGCATCGACTTATTTGATAGCCCTTGTGAAGGAGCAGATCAACAGGGCAACCCACATATACAGCCCCTGCCTGCATACATCCCACCTGAGTGCAAGGGCAGAGGAATATCTAAGAACAACAGGGCTAAGTCTAAGAGACAGTGGGCCCTACGGGTAATTACGGGTTTGGGGACATTCCTCCTCCCCCTGCTGCCACCTTTAGACCCTCCCACCCTCAGTATCTGTCTCAAGTCCTTCCTTCATCTCTCTTCTTCCAATTCTCCTACTATTTGCAGCTGGAGCAGAGGCTCTGCGGCTGCACCATATGCAACAGCAGCCTATAATAGCTAGCAGGAGGAACTGGGACTCTGTCTGGACTACAGCCCAGCTGAAGGTATGAGAATTCAAACAGGCTGCAGCAATGTGTGACGGAGCTACCAAACACACGAGTGTCCGGTGAGATACATGAAACCTGGCAGCCCTGTTATAGGTCACCACACATCATCAGCTGTAACTGGTGGAAAAGATTGTAACCAAACTATCAGGTTTCACATAGCTCTATCCCACTTCCAATTCTGGAGAGTAAATAGGCATGTATTTAGAGACTGATCCCGGCACAGACTGAGCACTTGAGGCTATTATCCTGCAACCTTTAATCAGACATAGTTCCACCCACTGGAATCCAAAGGCCTACTTCAATGAGTAAGGTGAGCTGCATTTGGACCACAATGTTATAATTTCTATTCATTTTACATGAAAGGTATCTTTCCATAGAGGGAAATTGGAAGTTTACCCTCTGTTAATTTATACTCACAGAATATTGAGCTCACCTACCCATTGAAACCTGCTTTTCCCTTCCCATTAAGATCCAGTTTGTCTCCCAAAGAAGAGAAGTCCACAAGTCAATAGCATCTCTTTCGTAGCATGTCTGTTTAACTAAATAAGACCTCTCTGTTGCTTTCCTTTTTTGTTTTCTGTCATATTTCACACAAATTTCAGACTTTGCTTTATTAAGCAATTTTAAAACTATTAGCAACAGCAATTTTTTGTGCAGAACATGTCACTACAGAAAAATTCACTCCCCTAGCAACTGCAAGCAGGGGAAATATCACTTAACAGTCTTTGTACAAGCTTGGTTTGTTTGTTTTGACCAATTTGCTAGCAGAAGTAAAATCATGATTATCTGTTTAGCAACACAAATGAACACACTCGGTGCCAAATACTGGGGTCCTTACTTAGTTTTCACTCAGTCCTGAGTACGTAGCTACAGAATACTGATTCTGCCACCTTTGCTAAGCAGTACCTTACCTCACAAACAGCTCCATTGAAAACAGTGGGCTATCGGTGAGTAAAATACTATCCAGTGTCAGCAAGGGTGGCACGGTCTGGCTCTGAGCATGGACTTCAGAAATTAAGTTCTTCTTTAAAAAAAAAAAAAACCACCAGATTTGTTCTACCACCTCTACGCGTAATCATATCTTTTCAGAGAAATAATCTCTCTAAAAGGGAGGGCAAGTCTAGCCGAAGGAGATGGTGGGGGAATGGAAAAAATGGACATTAGGACTACAGTTCTTCTGAACCAACTGGCCTGTATCTCATTCAGCTAAATCCCTGAGGCTCACAGCCCTCTTCTGGAAGTTCAGCGGAGATCTGGATAATTATGTCTCCGCTCTAATGTGGAGGGGGTAGCCTAGTCACAAATAAGAGCTAAGTTATGCCTTTGTGCTTGATTTTCAGAGGTGCTGAGCACCCACAACTTCAATGGAAGTTGTAAGGCACCCAGCACATCTAAAAAACCTGACCTCTCTGAAGAGGGGCATAGAGCAAAGGATGATGCATCAGACACACCAAACCAGGAGGCACCATGACTCTAGGACACCTCTGAGGCAGTTCCTCTGGTGCTCCCGTCTTGCTCCAAAAGAGGGAATAAATCTGCAGCAGCCCTTTATAGACCACAGCATATTCTTCCTCTATCATGTCCATTCAGCTCTGCTACCCTCTATGTATGGCTCCACCTATCCTTGCCAGGCCCCCATCTACTCGCCTGTGGCTGCAAGCATCAGCAGCCACACCGTCCCCATTCTCTCCCTGCACCCAGAGACATGCTGCATGCAGATCTAATGCAGCTGGGCAGGATAGGGCCTTACTCCCCTGTGTTGCCACATCAGATGCTGGCACAACCTAGCCTTGAAGGATGCAACCGATTCCCATTATAAAGCCCTACATTTGTCCCCTGCAACTTTAGCAAGGAAAACTGGTTTGGCCTGAACACTGTCAGCTATAAACAGACATCAAAAGGGAATGAGTCTGCAAAGTAGGACAGGAATTCAGCAAAAACGGGAGTTCAGCAAATGGTTGGAGAGTCACGAACAGAGCCGGTTCACGTTTTTCAGGCAAAAGGCTTTCTAAAGTCAGAAATCTGTGTGAATGTATTTGGGCATGTACAGATACAAGGTTTTGATCCAGGCCCAGCTCTAACATGCATTTGACGTGAAAGTAAAACGAGGTCGACAAAAACTTTTTGCAACCTTCTAGAAAAAAATCATAATTTCTAAAATGTGTCTTAAACAGTAGTTATTCTAAGTTATGACTGCACTCTGAACAACTAGAAAAGGCAAGTTATTTAAAAGCATGTATTTGCTTCAATTTGATTGCCATTTAACATTACAATCAGGAATTTACTTTTTAATAAACACATACTTGAGCTGGTAACAGTAAAAGCATCATTCAAATATCATTTCCTGCTCTAAATTTTACCCATATTAACAGACTTAGCAAAGCATCAACCACAAACATGTTGGTGATAGAAATTTCCTAATGCAAGCAGTCTTTATAGATTTCTGCTATTTCAACGCAAGTCTCCAAGGACCATTTGAATCCATATTAATTTCCTTTCTGGCAGTTATGCGGCCGAGTATGAACTGCACTATTTCACTTTTAATCTGTCAGTAATTTAGTAATGTGTAAACTAATTATGCACAGATATTAATGTAATCGGTTTGGGGAGCTATAAAATCAATGTGTTTTTACAGACTGCATTAAGGAGAATTGCGTTATTATAATCATATGTCAATTGCTGATAATGTTATGGAATTAAAAAATGGATGTCACCCACATGTCAATACACATGTATTCACCCAGCCACTCAATGATGCATTCTTAGAACTTTCCGAGTACAGCCTGTATGTCTCAGTAATATTAAAATTAATTCCTCCAAAAAGAACCATGCTGCTTCTATTTAAGGCTAACATTTAACTGACACCTCACATTTGCTATATGCAACTAGAAATGAACTGGCTGGCAATAGCTTATCTGCAAATAGCCCCCAAATCTCCAATAGATACAGTGTATGGAAATACAACCGTTTGACTGGACACCCCAACTCTTCAACAACAAATTACTCATGAAATAGATCACAGCATCTCACAAATGGCCTTTTAAACTATTCTGCATTAGATTAACACCTTCTGGGGGCAGTAAATATTGCCATGGACAAAATCAGCATGGATGAGGGGGTGTGCTAACAAAGAAAGGGCCCAATATTGTCCTGAGACACCTACCTGCAACTCACAGTGCAATCATTGGGAATTGCACCCACTGAATGGAGGGCAGAACTCTCCCATAAGTAGGAGCCGCCAAACACCTGTATAATCTCACCTATTTTACATTTCCAGTTATTCAGAACTGATATATTTCTCCCATTTGTTTCCTCCTTAGACCCTTCCACAGTCCCAGAGACAAGTTCCTTGTAAACCTGCAGCCCCATTGGTTTAGCTAAAGCAGCCCAGAGGAACCCCAGGAAATGCATGCAGTACAGTGGCCTCTCCACCAGGTGGAGAACCAGCATGGCTGGGTTTCCAGGCACCTTCATCCCCACTCCCTCTTACTGGAGCATCCAATGGAAGGGGAACACCGAGTGAGTCCCCACACCCCAACTATTCCTCAGCTGCCACAACACCTATAGGGCCCACGCCAGCAAAGGCTCTAGTTAGGGCAGCCCTAGACAGGGGAAGATTTGGTCCTAGCACCGGGCTCTGCACTGACAGAAGAATAAATCGGGACCTCAACATGTAACCCAAAGCTTCAAAATAAATTTTTTAAAAAGTCCTGGAAGGTTTAAAATATAGTTGAAGTATCTGGTAAGAATGAATCCCTCCTCACCTGTGCTCCCTCACTGGGCTTAGGCAGCAGAAAAGGCTTCTATTTTGTTGTTGATTGGAATTTATCAGTCCTTTGAAATGCAATTGCTTTTCCTTCTCACACCAATTACTTAAAACCACTCCTGAAATAATTACAAAACAACAAATACAGTTGTTGTTGCAACTTGCATTAGAAGCAATTAGAGCAATCTATCTGCATACATGTCAATGTCAAGAGAATTCCCCAAGATGGACCAAGACATGCAATTTTCATGGAGGATTTTTTAAAAAAGGCTCTAAAAAGCTCTATTTTTCCAGAACAACAATATCTGGAAAAAGAATTAACCAGCATCATCTTTGCCAAAAAGAGACGTTAGAACCTACTTAACTATAAGAAACACTGTAAGAGATCCTCTTAAAAGCTAATACATTGCAGTGATATCAGAGAATCCTGGAATACCACACAAACATTAAGTCAGACCACCATGGGTTGTTTATCATCAAGGTAAGCAGTCAGAACTGAATAAGCTGCTGCAGCAAAGGGCAGCTTTCCCTTTGCATCTGTGCTGAATCTAAGCCCCAATATGGTTTTAGAAATTAGGATGCTGATGGAAGTGCAGTAGTTTGCATGAGATATAAAACCAAGGTCCCGACCACTTAGTCTTTGATGACCCCACAGCACTTTTTATATATTGTTGGTGTCATGCCCAAATACTGGCTCAGGTAACTACATCTGTCTAGCTAAACTCCCACTGCAGAGTCCAATGGATGTGCTATTCTTCACTTCTTACCATACCCTATTAAGTATTACTATGCACTTCTGAACAGTTTCTATATTCCACACTGATTTGTGGGGCAGCATTAGCACAGACTCCAAAAAGCCACTCACACATTTACGCACTTTCCCAGGTAGGCACATCTGGAATGGGAAGGAAATGGTAGCATATATAACATAAAATTAAGATGAGATGTTTATATACAATGCACAAAGCAAAACCCACACAATTATAGTCTAGTACTTAGTAGCCCCCAAACTTTAACATTATAAACTCCTATTTTGAATTTAAGTTCAATAAAAATACCTTTCTCTGCAAACTGAGCAGTGCCAGTGCATTTTCTTGACATGACAGAATGTTCTTTCTTTTGAGTAAATATACCATACTGCCCTCAGTCCACCCTCTCATCTCCTGCCATCAACGAGAGTTTGCATGCCAAACAAGGGCAGTATATGGCCTATAATACAACACTAGGAAAGGGAACCCTATATAGTCACTGAGAGGCTCATTATCTTAATGCCTTCCCTGCTGTCCTGGTTGCCTGCTCTTCTACCAAAAATGCTCAAGCACCATAGACATGGGTTGGTATCTGTGTGTCACTGTGAAAAGAGAGTGCTGGAGAACAGGAAGTGAGATGAAAAGAAGGCTAACAAACTCAGAGCTGTGTACTGCACAATAATAGTAAATTGTGTTCTGTAAAAAGCGCTGTCCTCCCTCATTAGGCAGAGTAGGAGCAAAACCCTGCCTTGCTCAGCAGAGGGATACCATCCAGCCCTGAGGAAGGCAGCAGGGAACCTCTCCCCTCCCCAAGCACTCCTGGGCAAGAGCCAGACCAAAGGCTGAGC
The DNA here is from genome assembly GCF_016161935.1 of Mauremys reevesii. Classification (NCBI taxonomy): domain Eukaryota; kingdom Metazoa; phylum Chordata; order Testudines; family Geoemydidae; genus Mauremys; species Mauremys reevesii. Next base: position 16,824,329 of record NC_052638.1, on the reverse strand, counting down.
GAGAAGTTCATGAGTGCTAGGTGGGGTTCAACCAAACACACACACCTGGGGGCATCCGATGCAGCTCACAGGGGGGCCACAGCCAGGCAGATAGTATGTGTGACCAAGCAGGCCCCTCCCATGCGTGCTCACTGGCATTGAGAAGCAGCTGCTGGGGAAGGTTATGCTTCACCTGTCCATCACAGCAGCCAGGCATCCCCCTGATGTGACACTGACGAGCAGCCAAAATACCTGCTCAAGAGAAGCCAGGTGCAGGGCTCTTTCCCACCATTTTGCAGAAACAGACACCTAGGGCTTTTACCTTGCTCTTCTGATCTAAGCAAGCCAGCAGCACCACCTTCCTCTTGGAAGGCACCATTTTGGAATGGCAGTTCTGGGAGTGCCACTGATTTATAGCCTCCCCCAGCACCACCTGCTGGCAGAAGTAGAGCACTGCAGCCTCCCGTTAAGATGCAGAGCAGACTGCAAATGATACTGTGTTTTTATTTCTGGTTTCCTCTCCCTTTCTGTCATACTCACTGGGTGGTTTGTGTTGGCAACCCATGTTCCCTTGCTTAATGTTTAAAACAAAATAAGACAAAACAGCTATAGAATAAGCCATAATAGAGCTATGTGACTGCATCAAGCCTCATTAACACACCTATAAAACTGGTCCGCCTCCCAGAGGTCAGGTACAGTAGGGAGAAGCCATGAAAATGCCAGTCAGCTTTTGCCATTTAAGCATTTATTTCCTGATTAATCTTGGATACCATTGTGCACGGGGTACTGATTAGCACATGTTCACATTTTAATGGCCGCCACTGTGGCTCAGGTCAGGAGTCAGAGCTCTACAAGGGCCAGCTAGGGTTACCAGATGTCCCGATTTTATAGGGACAGTCCAGATTTTTGGGTCTTTTCTTATATAGGCTCCTATTTCCCCCCACCCCCGTCCCGATTTTTCACAGTTGCTGTCTGGTCACCCTAGGGCCAGCATACCTCGACATCAATGCAGGTCTTGGTAAGGGATGATTCAGTTCATTTTAAATGGAACTTTTAAGTAAAAACATACATACGTTTATTCTATAACAACATCCTGACTGGACAGTCTCCCTTTCTCACACTGTTCTAAGCTTCAACAATCTATATGCTTCCACAGTCCAGGGTTCCAACTCTGCAGCTCAAGTATGACCCTTGGGCAGGTAGAATAGCTCAGGAAACCTCTTCTTGGCCACTTCAGAACTCAGAGGGGAAAAAACTGAATTTACCCTTCAGGAAGAGCTGCATTCCACAGATCACCAGACACAGAAACTTTATTCCTCAGTAAAACAGGCTTGTTCAAAGAGACAACATGCACCCACATAATTGAAACCTAGACACTTCCCAAAAGAGGAAAGTTGGCACAACACATCTGCCAAAGGTCCACATAGAGAGGAATGTAACAAGGAAAGAAACTAACAGGAAGGTGCAAGCATGTGTAAATCGAAGGAGACGACTCCCTACTTCATCTTAGGGCTAGTCTACACTTACCAGCCGGGTCGACGCGGTGAGTTCGACTTCTCCGAGTTCGAACTATCGCGTCTAATCTGGACGCAATAGTTCGAACTCCGGAAGCGCCGCGGTCGACTCCGGTACTCCACCACTGCAAACGGTGGTGGCGGAGTCAACCTTGGAGCCGCAGACTTCGATTCCGTGGCGTCTGGACAGGTGAGTAGTTCGAACTAGGGTACTTCGAATCCAGCTACGCTATTCACGTAGCTGAACTTGCGTACCCTAGTTCGACCCCCGCCCTTAGTGTAGACCTGCCCTTAAACATTTCTACCCCTTCTTCTGGCTCCTTAGGCCAGTTTAATATCCCTTACACTTACACATCAGTAAACAGATGTAAATGACCCAGTTTACACCACCTTACACGTCACCTCTGTGGCTGTCCACAATCTTGAAAGAAAAGAAGAGCTTTCGAATAAACCTCTTTGCGAGCAGTTTGGTTTCCTATGTAATGTTCATCTCCTTGGAAAAATACATAATAAAAAACTGACATGCTTGAAATATGCTACTGAATAACTTATTCCAAGGCAAAAACCCTCTCCCCCACCCCGACCCCCATCCCTTTAAAAATCCTGGGATGTAATGAGTGCTGAGGTTAAAACAAACTTCTTTACACCATACTTGCAGTGGTATGCGTGAGCAGACCAGCTAATTAGGCAAGGATTGTGTCCCTTTCTTTTTATAATTCCACTGCCTGCATACATCCCATCCTACATAAAGGCATTTTTTATAGCCTCAAGTACTAGTGCTCTTTAGGACACAGGGAACATCACAGCCCATTTAATTTAACACAGGAGATGTTAGTACTATTTAATGGCATTTAAACATTTTTAAAAGGTAAGCTCAAATAACAGGAGATTTTTTTAATATACTTCATTAAAAAGGCTCACAAATGGATTTTCGTTCTACTTTATTGGACCAATCTCTGTTATCACATCAGAAGCAAATTGAGTTTTAAAAGGTGTTAAGAGTTTTCAGTATGTTTTGTGACACTGTGCAGAATCAGAAAGTGTACATAAAACAACCAAATGTGTGAATTAATTCCAGAACAAGTGTAACAACAAGCCCCAAAATCAAATGTAATTATCTGTATTTGGGAGCTATAATTACCATGGACTATATGCATTTCTTTTTTTTATGCCTTTCTGGCACCATTATTCCATACAAACATAACCAGAATCCACACAAAGATACCTTATCAGTATTATTATTTATTATTTGCATTGTAACTGCTCCTAGAAACCCTGAATGAGATTGGAGCTCTGTTGGGCTAGGCACTATACATAGGGCTCTACCAAATTCACAGCCATGGTCTCCCGCCTGTGAAATCTGGTCTTTTTCTGTGCGTTTACCCTACACTATACAGATTTCACGGGGGAGACCAGTGTTTCTCAAAGTGTGGGTCCTGACCTAAAAGGGACTTACAGGGGGGAATCGCTAAGTTATTTTAGGGGGGGCATGGTATTGCCACCTTCACTTCTGCGCTGCTTTCAGAGCTGTGCAGCCAGAGAGCAGTGGCTGTTGGCCAGGCACCCAGCTCTGAAGGCAGTGCCCAGGTCCGGCTTTATGACCCACAGAGCCCAATTGGAATACTTGGCAGCGGTCTGGGGCTTCAGCAGCACTTCGGCGGCAGGGGGTCTGCTCCAGGTTTTCTGTGGCACCGAAGGACCACCCGCTGCCGAAATGCCGCCAAAGACCCCCAGAGCAGGGCCCTCTTCGGCGCGGGGCCCGATTCCAGGGAATCGGGTGAATTGGCTTAAAGCCGGCCCTGGCAGTGCCCCACCATCAGCAGCAGTGCAAAAGTAAGGGTGGCAATACCATACCATATCACCCTTACTTCTGTGCTGCTCCTGGCTGCAGCTCTGTCTTCAGAGCTGGGCTCCCGGCCAACAGCCGCGACTCTCCAGCTACCCAACTCTGCCAGCAGCAGTGCAGAAATAAGGGTAGCAGTACCGCAACCCTCCTACAATGACCTTGCAACCCCCCCCAAAACTCCTTTTTTGGATCAGGACTCCTACAATTACAACATCGTGAAATTTCAGATTTAAATATCTGAAATCATGAAATTTATTATTTTTAAAATCCTGTGACCATGAAATTGACCAAAATGGACTGTGAATTTAATAGGGTCCTAACTATATGAACACAAGCTCTGCCCTGGAGAGCTTACAAGCTAGAAGAAGGAAGTATCGTTACCTCCGTTTTACAGAGGAGGAATTGATGCTTAGAGGGTTGAAGAGACTTGCCTCAGGTGACCCAAGGAGTCTGTGGTACTTAACGTAGATATCTTCTGAATCCTAGCCCAGTACCTTAACCACAAGACTGTTCTTTCCCCTCAAAATGTGTTTAAAAGAAAAAATTAGGTGTGAATTTAGTGCATATGCAGCCTGGCAGGTCCACAGACTATATTTTCTCCCCTCCTGCCTATGCACTATACGAAACAGAGGTGATTAGAGTTCTAGTCTAGTACCCATCTTACCCTGACCTCTCCGGAGAAGGGGAAGAATCTCCATGTCCCTTTGCCTCCATGAAGGGTGAGAAGAAGATCCCTAGTTTTTTCAAGAAGGATGAGAGAGAAGTCCTGGCCCCAGACTCTCCCACCTAAAGAAGGGAGAAGATTGCTTGGTAGCCTTTGAAAAGGAACTGAAAATTATGGGCATGGGAGCAGGAGGGCCTCTTTGGTGTGTGTGGTGGGGAGCAGAGGGAGTTTCAATTGTTGCCCTATTGTATTGCATGATGAGTTGTCTAATTGACTGTGGGGAAGTATCAAATAAAGAAAAATGTGACAATCTTGACGCGGACAAAAAGCAAAATAAAATAATTATGTTAACACTTATTTGGTTTAAACAACACGCTTAAAAATCTGCTTAAGGCAAATGCTGTAATGACAGTTGTTGAATATTAAGGTTTTGAGGTGATTGAACTGCACTGGATAGCAGTGAATTATCTAGTTCTAGTGATGCCTTGAACCATTTCAAATGAGAACTCTAAGGAGCTAATCTCTGTATTTCCCTCTCAATGCATTTAGTGAGGATACAAGGTCCCATTCATTTCCCAAATACAGTCAGTGTAGATGAATTTTCATCATAAAAACATGGATATTTACTAATCTGAAACATAATTTTAAGAATAATTATTAGGACAATATTAGGACATTTCAGAATTGCAGGAATAATCTGATTTTCTTACTATCATTTGTTATAAACACTAATATTTATCTCTTTTGCCCTTGGATTTAATTTTCCACAACAATTCATGGATTGTCTGTTCTTTCCTGCCTCTTCCATTTTTTAAGATTTGCATGTCCTGACAAACTATCTTTTCAGAGGTCTTAAGGTTGGCAGAGCAGAGCATTTAAATCTCTTTCACTCTGTATCCCAATGAGCAATCATCACATATAAAGCATTATTCAACCAGAAAGTGCTGCATAATTGATAACTGAATATCTATTATGTTCTCCTAGTAATAAAAAGTTGTTTAAACAGACTTAAAATGGCATCTGCTCTCAGTCAGATGCACAGAATGCGGTGTTTGGGTCAACACACAGGTGGGTCTTATATCTAAGGCAATATTATAATGCTGAACTGTATTTTCACACGAGAAGTGATTTTTGATTAGGAATGAGCAAGTGTTTTATTACTCATTTGCCCACACGTATTTCAATAATATTCTCAGACCTGCTGTGATCTTTGCTGAAATGCAGTACTGCCATGAGAAAAAATGACATTTACAGGAGTGACATTAGAGCCCTGGACAATGTATATTACTGATATTGTAATTTAATTCTGAAAAAACACCTTCAGCCAGAGGTGACACTTCCAGGGTGGATGTCATAGTCCCATGGAGTTACCTATTCCTTTCCTCTTCACGTTCAGTAAGTACTATAAAAGGCAAGGGATCAAACCATTAGTACATGTGACAGGTGTGGGTTTATCTTGATGGTTAAGGTCCCCAAATCTGTATTGGGGTTTTATCCTACAGAACGTCTGTATCTGAGACTCAGAGAGGAAATGAAGAATTCCAGATGGCAGTAGCAGGTTTAGTCCTCAGTTCAGACCTTTCAATTGCTCCACATTATGAAGCAAATCCAGCTCTGTACTCCAGGGTGATGGGTGCAGCTCACCAGTGAAACTGCTGTTGATCCACTGCATGGAGTAGAGAGGCCGAGAGCAAGAAGAGATGCAGGCACCCTGCACCCACTGAGCTTATTAGGCTCCTTCTGTGAGAGTGTACAGGGGCTGGATGAGATGGGGCTGCTATGAGAATCATGCCATCTTCCACACTTCAGGCAGTACAAGACTACTTCATCAACTGGGCAGAAGAAACCTCTGTGGCTGTTCCACAGGCATGGGGACAGATGACTTCTCCCTATTCCCTTCACCCAGGCAGAGTGCTGGGCTAAAAATTGGATTCTAGATTCTACGAACCTTATTCATGCTGAGTCATGCTTCACCATAAAAATAATTGAGTTGAAATCCAGGTTTATATGTTTTCAATGAGTCAATGATTTAAAAAAGTCTATTCACATGCTTATGTGCTTTACTGGATGAGTGCCTTAATCTTCTCTGTTAGACCCTTATCCAACACTCACTGATCTTATTCGCAGTTTAAAAAAAATGCTATAGTGGATAAAAAAAATAACTTGTTATCTTGAGATAAGGCATATTTAATAATTTTTAATGGATGGTATATCCACAAAATATTTGTCAGACTCACCAATGCTAAAGGTTGCAATGGTCACCCTTAAACCTTGTCAGCTCTCTTAGATCATGTGTTAGGTAGATAAATAAATTTACCTCATTATTGGCAATAGTCTAGGTGTTCCCTAGGCAGTAAGGACAAGGAGATATAGATAAGTGTCCCGGCCACACAGAAAAAAAGACTAGACACAATGGATGTGGTTTAATTAGGCCACAACTTTATTCACTTAAGTTATGTGGGAAATACCTGGCAATAAATAATGCTGCATAGGCCATCAATATTTCCTTCATCATTTAAGCCTATTTGGAAAAGCTGCCATCAGCACTTCCCCTTCCCAGCCTGGTCCCAGCAGTCCGTTACTGGGACCTTGACACTGTCCCTTCATATGAGGGTTAACGGGGAGGGCTGGGGGAAATACGGGAATTTGTCTCCCTGTTGGACCAATGTTAGGAGTCCCAACCCTTCTTTCTCCAATTTCCTTAAGGAATACCTCCCCCCAGCCTCCTATCCAACTCCTTCCTCCTATTTATCCATGACTGTATCCCTTCTGTAATGAGTACCTGTGTGGGCAGCTGCTAAACCTATTACCTATTAAGTTGCAACATTTCTGACTGTACTCCTGTCCCTATCCACACAGCGTCTCTGTCCAACTCTGAGGAAGGTGAAAAACCCACCTCACGTGGCCAACGTGGTGTTGGACAAAAAACTCCTTCCAGGCCCCAGTGGAATTAGATGACTAGGATAATGTATACAATTGATCATAGAAACCTACTACTACTCTGATCCCATGGATAGACGGGAGAGCGTTGCGAGCCTGCTGTAGAATGAGAGAGCTCATGGGGGTGGGATTATGGGGTATAAATACCCTCAGTCACGTATTGGGCTAGTGTTTCTCTATACCTGCTCCTGCCACTTGCCTCTCCCTCCGCTCTCTTCAGGTGACTTCCCACATCCCACTCTTCAAAATTTCCTTAAGTTCAGCTTCTTAAAGAGCTCCTTGTAGCTAGTCAAGGACTCACTGCATCTTGATGCAGTGAGCACATTCTACAAATATTGAGATAAGTTTATATATATTTAATCCAGGGTAACACTGGTAATTTTTTAAACATGACCACTATACGGTATTTTATAAATATAGTGTATGTAATGCCTATTACTTATATAGCGCTCTTCATCCATTGCTTTAAAAGCACTTTATAAAGGAATTAAGCATCATTGGTCTGATTTTACAGACAGGGAAACTAAGGCAAAGAGAATTGCCCAAGGTTATACAGCAAGCCAGTGGCAGAAGTGAGAATAGAATCCAGGTCTGCTTGGTCCTAGTCCAGTGCCCTAATTACTAGCCCACGCTGCTTCCTGTGTAACATACATAATATGTAAATATGCATGTTTACATATAGGATGTAAGCATGGGGGGGGGAACCCTTTACAATTACCAATAACTGTGCCACACAACTAAGCATGCTGGCGCTCTTGTTTTGATAATGTCTGTACTGCTAAAGACTTGTAGTGTAAAACACATTTCATTACCAGTAGCTATGAGTGCATATCAGTTTATGGGGATGATTGTGCAGGCTGTGGTGAGTGGTATAAATATTTATGAGAGTGGAAAGGAAAACTCCCTCCTGAAGGTGTTGGAAAGGGGGTCTCTGTTTTAAAAAATGTTGAAATCCTTCCTCACCTTTTTTTACCTGACTCTAAATCATTGAACAGACTTCCAGTGTCTATATACCACATGGGATTTCTACCAGCAGCAAAAATTGAGCTTTTCAGTGTTCCCAAAGCATTCATTAAAAACTAGTTTATGCTAGCCCAATGGAAAAAGGCTGATCACCTTTTTTAATATTTCGATGATGAGTCATCATTGGCGTGATGTGCAGGAAATGTTAACAACAGTTGTGGATAATTTTATCAAAATTTGCTAATTGGATATGATTGGCTTCATGCAAAATGTTCATGTAATTTGCCGGAATACCATTCTGTACACTTCATATCAGATGTGAAAGTAAAAATGAGGATTTCAGTGAAAAGAGTTTTTCTGCACATCATCTTATCTATTGGCTTGTTCTATGTTTTATATTTGTTACTAAGCTGGAAGGTTTGTAATAGTCATTCAACTCTGTCTTAACATTGAGATGCTGTATGTATTTACTCTGTATGTGTGTGTGTCAAAGGACACATTAAGAAGAGAATTTGTATAATTAAAGGGTGAATCTCATGCAGGGTACCTGGGAGCAAACTCCAAAATACAGAAGTCTACTTGAGGCATAGGGGGCTAATGTATGACATGTCTTGCACTTGTTATATAGCATATGATGATACTCTGTATCCCACTAATAAAGGCAAAATGCCAACAGTATGGACAAATTCAGAAGTGATACATAAAGTGGTATAAATTAAACTTCCTGATACCTACTCACATTGACTCTACCAACAAGTGAGCATGAGAGGGCTAACTTACATCTCCTTTCTCAAGAGATGTGTAATTTGCCCTAGCTGAAATATGTATAGGATGAGATTTTCAAAAATGGGATTTAGAAGCACAAACTCTACCAAATGTCAGTAGGACTTGTGCTCCGAAATCACAGTTTTGAAAATACCACCTTTAAAGTACTACCGCCACTCTTTTTGCAAGCAGTTTCTATTGGGTGCACAGCAGACTGTCCTATCTTTAACTTCATACACAGATGACATTCTAGCTGAGTATTTTTAAAGTAAACCAATCCTAACAAAAACAACAAACAAACAAACAAACTGAGTTTTTTTGGAGGGCCAACCCCATGTTCTTGGTAGAAGCAAAACTTTTACTAGCCTTTGGTAGTAGTTTAGCCTACAAAAAGAGGTCATATCAGAGCCTTTATTTGGTTCCATGCTGCACCTCAGATCCTGCAATACCAGGATAAGAAAATCATGTACCTGAAGTCAACAGTTGGGGGGGGGGGGGATATTTGTAATTTTGGTTGATTATAACTCATTTTCAGAACACAAATTCCTGTTCTTTATGAGTGTAAATAAAATGAAGGGGACATAAAAGTTTGGTGAAAAGGGCCCTATTAAAAGCAATAGTGACATTCACCATGAGAAATGAATAAAATGTATAATTTTAGAATCATAAGAACACATGGTTTCAGTACAGTGGTGTGGGGTGGTTCTCTCCTATGTCTCAGAACACTTGGTATTGATCTAACTATGAAGCTGTGACAATAAAACTGTACTCTATTGACTGCAGCTGCAAGGTCTCCAAATACTATTTATTGAGGCAAGCAGGACAGCAAAGCAAAAGCACTGCCCCAGTAATAAGTGGTAATTGCTGGGAAGTGAGGCATTGCACTCCCTATTGACCCTCACATCCTGAAATTTCAATGGATTATATTTAACTCTATTAGGATTGGCATTATCAAATTACATAAACCACATCTATAGAACAACCAACCTCCGCTGAGATCATTGATTTTTTATTACACTTATCGTCAGCATACTTCAGAAGTAGCTCCTGTTACAAGAGATATGATATTAGTGTTGATCAGTAGGGGAGAAGTGCAATTTCATAACACTCAGTTAATTAAATGGTACTTAAAATAAAATGTTACCACTCCTTGAGCATCTTGATACAAGAACTCCTTTAAGCTGGAATGTTTGTGGTTTTCAAATTATATGCCTTATGGATCTGAATGTCCAGAATGTTCTGCACATAGCATTCTGAAAGCCCTGAAATACCACCACTTTAAACTTAGCAAGGCGGATCCTCAACTGGTGTAGATCAGTGAAGCCAATGGAGCTATGCCATTTTACAACAGGTGAGATCCTGGCCCAGTACCTTTAGTTTTTCTGATAAAATATTACAATCCCTGAAGTTTCTTCTGATTACAATGAACAGATATTCAGTGAAAGTGTAAAATAATGTCAGACGATTCTTAAAGTGTAACATTAAATATATTAATAGTCATCACAGTATCCTAACGAACAGTTCTAAAACCAGATTGTGAAATAGAAACAGAGCAGTTTTATCTTTAGAGATGAGAAAAGTTGCTGTTGATTGTATTCTAAACCTACAAATAGAATAGCATTGGTGGTAACATCTATGGATCCAAGTGTGCTTTATAGCAGGGAAGTATGTGGGGCAATCCCCAGACAGATTTTTGCCCCAGATCCCCAAATGGCCCTCTCAAGGATTGAACTCACAATCCTGGGTTTAGTAGACCAATGCTCAAACCACTGAGCTATCCCTCTCTGCCTGCCCCCCTCAAAAAAAACCCCTGACAGCTTTGGTCTTGAGCTGTATTATAGAATCATATGATAGAAATGTACAAGTGATTGCATACAAATGCTAGAAGTCTAAATGTTAAGATGGGTGAACTAGAGTTCCTGGCGTAAAATTAGGATATTGCTATAATAGGCATCACATACATTTGGTGGAATGAGGATAATCAGTGGGACACGGTAATACCAAAGGACAAAATATATAGGAATGACAGAGTAGGTTGCACTGGTGGAGAAGTGGCACTACGTGGAAGAAAGCACAAAGTCAAATAAAGTAAAAATCTTCGACGAATCAAACTGTACCAGAGAATTTCTATGGATAGAACTTCCATGCTGAATAATAAGAGTACCGGAACATACCAGCCACCAGCTGATCAGGATGGTAACAATGACTATAAAATACTTAGGGAGATTAATGAGTCTACAAAGGAAGAAAATGCAATAGTAATGGGGGAGTTCAACTATTGCCTGGGTCTGTGTCACTTCAGCAAGGGAGGCAGAGATAAAATTTCTAGACACCGTAAATGACTTCTTCCTTGAGCAGCTTATCCTGTCCCCACAAAAGGAAAGGAAACTGTTGATTTACGTATAAATGGGCCACAGGATGAAGGATCTGGTCCAGGAAGTGAATATAGCCATTACCACTTGGTAATGGCTGCCATAGTATAATTAAATACATCATCATTGTAAGGGGGCAGATATCAAAGAAATTCACCACAGTAGCATTTAAGTCACGTGTAACAGTATAATGAGGCAGGCCAAGAAAGAATGTGAAGAACAACTAGCTAAAGACACAAAAACTAAGAGCAATTGTTTTAAGTACATCAAAAGCAGGAAGCCTGCCAACAAATTAATGGGGTCACTGGACAATCAAGGTGCTAAAGACGCACTCCAGGAAGACAAGGTTGTCACAGAGAAGCTAAATGAATTCTTTGCATTGGTCTTCACACCTGCTTCAGTTTCCCTTCTTCTGAGTCCTCAGAACCAGTCCAAAAAGTCTTAGTGCAAATGCCCCCTGTGGGGATCATTTATCGTAGAAGTCCTGGGCACATAAAGCATAACAGAACATGTGCCATAGTCCAGAATTCTCCCAGCATACTCCAAACAGTACTTGCAACATACAGCCACCGCATCGCTCACTATGCCCTGGCTCTCCAGGGCAGCCCCTGTGTCAGTTCCCTTCTGTTCCTCTGCCCAGCCAGCCACCCCAGTCTTTCCAGCTCGAGTGAAACCCTGCTCTTCCCAACAGGAACCCCCAGATCCGCTCTGCTGGGACATCACCTTTACCAAGGGAGCATCCCTCACTCCTCTGCCCCTCTCATTCTTCCCTTGGATTCAACTCTCCAGCACAGAGACATCAGTGTGTAGTCCACTGTGATATTCCCCTGCCTTCAGCTTTCTCTGGCTCTTGCCTCTACCATAGGGCCAACAGGCATCTTCATCTGCTGCAGTACCTCCTGCTGCCTTCAGGCCTCTGGCCTGGGGAAGTCAGCCAGCAAACCCCTTTTGCTGCTCTCCTTGCCTTCAGACTTCTCCCAAGTCCCAAACATACAATCTCCCAGCCAATTCCTCCCTACTTTCAGGGTGTGTGTGTGCCTACAGAAAGCTTTCTGCAGCTTTCCCCAGAGACCTCCTCCAGGCCCCTGACTTTTCCTGACTGACTCTCACCATGACTGTCTCTGAGTCTCCCTGGCCCTTTTTAACTCCCAGTTGCTGCCTCTTAACTGACCAAATGGGAACACTGATCCTGGCACAGTGTACTGGATCGACTGTATTCAGAGCGGTCAGCCACCCCATGACATCTCACATATAAAGGTTGGTTGGGTACCTGGATCACTTGGACTCTCCCAGTTTTGAGGGACAGCCCTGGTTTCCTAGCCAATTAAAGTCAGAGCTTTGATCCAGTTTTACTAACACTGGTAGAGAAGCACCTGGCAAACAGATCACCTCTCCCTAGTTCTTCTCTGGCTATCAGAGGGCCTAGCTATACCTATGACAGTGCAATATGCACTGACTTCCTCTGTAAAGCTGTTTCATCAGTGAACTGAATCATTTACCATGCTCAGGATTATGAGCACAATCTAGGATGGTTCACTATTCACCCTGTAATTGCAAGGCCAATTCATAGAGGAAGCAGCCAGCAGAGAGTGAAGTGGCACATTCAGATCCAGCTCAGGCATATATAATAGCAAGCGGAACTTTCTGGAACATCATAGGAGTAGCAGCAAGAGAAATTTAGCCTTACCCAAGCCCTTACCAAAAAAAGGTGGTGAGGTCTTCCAAAGTACAGGGATCGGAAACAAGTAGGGAGCACTGGGCTAGAGGGTAGCTGGCTGAGAAGTAAAAGGTAAGCTACCTTCCATGCCTGGAGAGGGAATGTGGAAAAGGAGAGTCAGGTTGGGAATATGCACATGTGGGGAAAAAAAACCCTAGACATGTTTTAAATATTACCTGCCACCTTTCACCATCAGCAGTTAAATTCTCACTGTCTAGGCTCCTCTCCACACTGTCAGGCAGTGCATTAAAAAAAATATATGGGCACCCTTGGTACATGTGTAACCCACTGGCAAGTGTGTGTTATGTATCCCCTGTGTGCCTGATTCACAGAGGATATGGGTCAGGTATGGCACTTACCTGTAGAATCGTCTGGCTTAGCTCTAGAGAAGTCTGTTTCAGACCCCGGCACGTAGGCCAGAACAGTTTTATTTTTCTTAGAGTTTGTCTTCAGTAAGTCAGTCCCTTTATTTCTCATGCTGAACTAGGCATCCATTTCTTACCCTATTCAGAAGATGATGGATTTGATTTCATTTTTAAACCTCTTCCTTGTTATGGCCACAGGAACAACTAATGAAAAAGCTACAAAAGGAAAAGTTAACGAAGGACTAAAAAGGTGGTGCTGAGAGAGGCTCACCACTTGTAAGAGTGGTGATTAAAAGTGCTCTCTCAAAAGCTCCTCCATTCATTTCCATTAGAGCTCAATGTGAGGATTAGTTTCCAATACTAATTATTCCAACTTGTAATCTTTCTTCCTTTTTCTTGGCATCAAATGAATGTGTTTGTGAAAATTACCAACACGTATTTTCCAGCACTCAGAAGTACCTGGCTAGGTGGGTATTTTACTCTCAAGTTAAAGCTGCAGTTTATAAGTACAGTATCTGCCTAGTCAATGTTCTTCTTCCAAAATTAAAGATGTGTAAGAATAAAGAGAATTAACACAGAAAGGGGCAAATATTCTGAGGTCATATTCAGAGCTCTTGGGAAGATCCTTAATACTGCAGACATTTGAGTGAAATATATTCTAAAAAACTGGATAGACTTGAATGAACTGCTGAGCTTCAGTTCATTTGCAAATTTGACACCATCAGTTTAGGATTAAACAAAGACTGTGAATGGCTTGCCAACTACAGAACCAGTTTCTCCTCCCTTGGTTTTCACACCTCTACTGCTAGAACAGGGCCTCATCCTCCCTGATTGATCTAACCTCGTTATCACTAGCTTGCTTCTTGCTTGCTTATATTTACCTGCCCCTGGAAATTTCCACTCTTGCATCCCACGAAGTGGGCATTCACCCACGAAAGCTCATGCTGCAAAACGTCTGTTAGTCTATAAGGTGCCACAAGATTCTTTGCTGCTTTTACAGAACCAGACTAACACGGCTACCTCTCTGATACTGCTATAGCGAGAACTTTTCCAATGGTCAATAAAGCGTAGGGTCATTGACATGGCAGAACATGGCCATGCTGTTAAAGGAGTGAGACAGGGACCTGACTGATAGGGCCCTGAGCAGGGCTGATTGAAAAATAGAAAACATTTCCCAACAAATCATCATAATTTTACCAAAAAAACCCACCCAACAACATTTAGAAAATTTTCACCAGCTCCATGTCTGAACTCTGTTCATAAATCAGGCTCCCATGAGGTATTCATAACTAGCCCATTAAAAGTGGGGAAAGGCATTTTTAAGCCATGCCATTTCTCAGTATGAACATGTCCAAGTGTCAACACCCCACCCTCTCCCAATATGAATACTAATGTCATGACATAGGCTCTGATAAATGTATGTAGCAGGGATAAGCTAGTTTGTCTAATGCAGTAAATTTTATGATGAATTTAACAAACCGTTTAGTGATTGTGGTTTCAAAATGTGCAGTGAACAGCTGAGCAAAGTGTTCAGAAAGCCATAGCATATAGAATTTCTGTTTGGTGATAAATGTCTCCCCATGTGTAGCAAATGTAGCTAGCTGACTCTTTAATGCTGTAGTTAAAAAATAGGTTATAAGCAGTCAGACTAATGACTACAGTGTTATAACAGTTATCTCCCCTCTTAGATGTAGCTAATAATTAACGCTGAATGTCATACAGCAATATGTCACAGTATGGCCTCTTGATTTTTGTTTCACTCACTCTTGGCATTTCAGAACCATGGTGCTCCAGCTCTAAATGAGGCTGTTAAATTGCGGATTACAAGAACATTCTATATTAACAAGTGTGTGCATTTGTAATTTATAACCAGAAAGACATTTGATACTGAATCTGTCTCTAGAAACCTTGGATACTTTTCAATTGCTATAACCCTATCAATCAAAAACTGAAATTAATTATGTGATGAACAGTGACAAATGGAATTATGCAAGACCTGTGTGAACCAAATATTAAGTACCATGGAACAAAAGGGATTAATTTTGTCATCAAGGCACTTGCACAAATTTCTGGCATTTGAAGTCTATTTTTTTAATAATCTCGCTCTCTGACAGAGAATGACTTCAACAATAAGTCAAAACTGAGGAAATGATGACAACTCTATGGGAACAGAGTGTCTATATGTCATTATATGACATTTTAGTATAACGTACCTGGTTTGGATTTATGCTGATTCCTTGTTTACAATAGCAGCAGCAGCCCCTATAACCTATTTGCCTTTTCCTTTTCAATACCTATTTGTCTGGGCTTTGTCATTTTAATGTACATTAGGGTTGGTTGACATGTGGCATATGGCTCTTTTATGCAATGCAAATATCTTTCTAAAATGGGTGTAATATTCGCATTTATTCTACTCACATTACATTGACATGGAACTTGAGGAAGGATTGCCCAGTGGTTAGGGCATTAGCCTAGTACTTAGAGGAACTGGGTTCAATTCCCTCGCCCCACTGACCTTAGGGCTGTTGATGGGTGGTCACCCTGGCTTCTGGGGGCACCACATTGCACAGACGTTTGGTTTTGCTCTGCTACATGGGGGTGGGGTGGGAGCAGCCATGGTGCTGGTTTTCTGTCCAACGTAGCAGAACATTTAGGCTGGCCCTGCCTACCTTATCAGTACTGACTGGAGTCAGGACCAGGAAAAGGGCTCTCCACAGGCCAACATGTCTCCTTTTAAAACCCAATTCTGGGTCCCCATCTCTGTTGGCCTAATGTGCAATTCACATATGGGGGAATCTGGGCTATATATGCCCTGGAAGGCTCCACATGACTGCTGGCTAAGGCCCTATGATTGCAGGGTCTCTCTCTGCTGGACCTTTATTACAGCTTTTATGTCAAGAGCCAGAAAACAGAACACTCATTAAAAGATCAGCAACTTCCTACTGCTCTTCCTGGGCAGTAAGACCAAGAATTTCCTCATCAAATGTCTCACTGCTAGGCTCAGAGTAGATCAAAGACTCCTGCCCATTGGGTGGGGCTAAGTGGTACACTGTTATTTCAGCCTGATGTGCAGAGTTTGGCCTCATCGTTCCTGTCTGTGGTTATCTTATGAGCTAGGGTTTGGGGTGGTGGGGACCCAACAGAGATGTTATTTGGAGTTATTGGATATAATCAGAGAACATGACAGCCCTCTATAGGCAAAGATAATAGAGTTTGTTTGGAAACAGAAAGCACAGATTATAGTGCCCTGGACAGAGCAGCAAGCGATGGCATCTTGTGCCAACATTGCCAACTCAGCAGTGGCTGCTTGACATGCAGTGGGGAATGTGTCTCTAGGGAAAGAGAAGGGGAGGAGGAGGAGAGGGGATATTGTCTCTTTAAAGAGACGTGGTTCGTAAACAGGAAAAACATACACTTTTACTTCTCCCCTACACAGCTGCTCTGCGGCTTGATCCTGCTCTGTTTCTTATGTAGATACTTTATCAGGCATGAAGGAAACCGCGGGAATGCTATGCAGTCCAGACTTCTCTGAGTGACTGGGGAATCTACACTATACCATGCCATGCCATGCAACTGTTGGACTCAACGTGGATATGTAAGAAGTTACTG
This sequence comes from Mauremys reevesii, assembly GCF_016161935.1. Classification (NCBI taxonomy): domain Eukaryota; kingdom Metazoa; phylum Chordata; order Testudines; family Geoemydidae; genus Mauremys; species Mauremys reevesii. Next base: position 16,807,595 of record NC_052638.1, on the reverse strand, counting down.
ACATCATAGACAAATAGCAGTTGGCTCTAGATAAAGCAGCCTGCACAGGAAGAGAGGAATAGCAAATTTGAACATCTTGACTGAAATGACTGCTTAGTTTAATCAGGTGATTTTATTTATATCAGAAATGGCTTCTCTAGTAAAATATTCCTACAACTTAAAAACTGTACAAGAGAATGTATATGTTTTAAAACTCTGCATTTCTTTTTGTAGGATCCTGAATGAAGGTGTCGGCTATGAAATTCTATTCCAAAAAAAATCCTGACAGCTGCAGAAAAGCACACAACATATTATACGTGTCCTGAGTTGCAGTGGGAACCTCTTAATTTAAACTTATTTGCCCTATTCAAGTGATTCAGCGTGTAATTAAAGTCTATCACATAATAAAAATTAGCTACAGATCACCATTTGTTACAAGGGTGACTCATCAAGGCTAAGCCTGCTTGATATTCTAGTTGGCAGCAAATGTTCAAGGGCAGAATCCAGATCAATATGAGCACAATTTTTTTCCAGCTTCCCTGTGGTAGGGTATGGTACACTTCAGCATCTTGCTCATGCCAAGTGCAATGAAAGAAATTGTCATTCAAATAAGAGCATTTCAAAACTGATGTCTTAAAAAAATGCGGTTTTCTAAACTGCCAAATATTCCTTGCTTTTGGGGGTGGGGGCGGGGGTCCTCCATGTTCAGTAGACCACCGTGGCATGAATTGCCATTAATATGTCATTTCCCTTTCCTGTTATCACAATATAAAGGACCTTAGCTCTGACCTTTCTATCAAAACATCCTTTGTTTGGAATGAAAGCTATTCACTGTTAGACCCTTATCTATAGAGCTTAGCCAGCGGATCAAATCCAAAGAGCAGAATTCGTTTACTTTGTATTAAATGAGCTCAGTTAAGAAGTTTCAATTTTGGCAGAAAGGTGCATTAATCACAAGGAAAAGAACAGATCTCACTTTTCACAGCTTCTGGTTTACTTTCAATACAGTTACACAGTGAGGCTTTTGTTCCTTAAAAGTAGCACTGTATTTAAATACAGTAAATATAACAAAATTACCTTCTTAAAATTACACTACAGTTCCTACAGTACAGGATGTCCATAATGACCTCAGTGTTGCATGACTAACTTTACTGCTTCAAAAAGGTTCTAAATTAGTTTGGACAGATGGGTTTTATCCAGAGGAAATCAATGAGTTTTTGTGAGGCCTGACTTAATTTTTATGCAGCCAGCACTTTGAGATGAAATTAAAATATGTATGAAAAACATATTAAAGTTTCCCTTGGGTTCATAGTTGTTTGTACATTTACAAGGTGTTAAAGAGATGATTTAAAAACTAACTATATAAGGGATCAATGCAAGTAGACTATGATTTATGGCCCTTCATGACATTTTTGACACTTCTGGCTTCATGTCTTATGTGTTTTGAACCACTAATTATATTTTAATTCATAAGGGTTTGGTGGTATTTTATAAGTGTAATATAATATATAGAGCTGTATCACATGGAAAGTCTTAGGGAAAAAAACACTTTACAAGTTGTGCTGAGTAGGTAACAGTTGTAAATAAAAGATATGCCGAATCAGTTAAAAAGCCACTGGAGCACAGTACCCCCCAATGGGGTGTTAGCTGCCTGCCAACTGAGCTGTTGGCAGCTAACTAACTGTTCAATAGATTGGGTTAACATCTGTGCAGTTTTTGATCAGTGCAGTTTGAACGAGTTTTTTTTTTTTTTTTTTTAAATAGTGAGCCAGGAAACAAAAAGTCTGGCTCTGCTGGATTAGTCCCTGTTTCTCTGCAGTAGTGCAGCTAAATATCTTTTTCCAATTTCAGGCTTTAGCTGCCTGCTTGGCTATGATGAATTGTCACTACTGGAAACAGCATTTCCAGAAGAGGCCAGCAGGACACATCCGGGGAACCGGACACATCCCAGGAGCAGGGCAACAGAACAGCAGCTGTAGCCATGGCAGTTCTCATGCTTTGAAAATAGAGCACTGTGGGAAAATTCTCAGCACTTGTGAAAACTCCAAAGTTCGCTCCTCAAATACCCTCCTCCCCCTTCCTTTGTCACAAAGGCCCGGCAATATTTCTCAAAGGAAAAGTGTGACAGCAAAATTGGAAAACATTTCTTCAACAGATCTGCGAAAGAGGTGTCAAACTTAATTTGGCACAAGTTCGCAAGAGGATTTTAAAAACCTTTTTTCAAAGACCACCGCTCTGGTTAGTGGCAGAAATTCAAACATTCTTTCTTGACCAAATTTGTGGAGAACTAATAATTTCACACTGCTCTGTCAGAGGACTACTGCAGTTGGCTCTGTGTGCGTGCAAAGGCCTGCCTCCCCTGGTGCAATTTCATAACTGGGGCTAGACGGTGGGATTTTCAAAAGTGCCTAAGGGATTGTCTACCTAGCAAGTTAGTGTAGAGCAATCCAGGGTGCAAATGTACAGTGCACTAGTTTGCCAGGCACTAACTTGTCACACAGGCAGCACAAAGTGACTTTGGAATAGAAGACCCATTGAATTGCCATGAGAGTTGTGCTTCAATATCTATTAGGTGCTTTTAAAAATCCCACTTATAGACAGGAAGGCTCAGATCTTTGCAGATATTTAGGACATCAGGATTTTGAGATCATGGGAGGGGGTGGTGATGGTGATGATGATAGGTAGGACTTCTCTGGTTGTTTATTACTAAGGTGAGCGTAGTATATCACACAACACAGCCGGGACACCACGGTGTGCTCTCTATTTTGTGTTCAGGGGACTCAAATTTTGCTTGTCTTATACCTCATCAACCAAACATTTTGTATATTTGTGTCAGATTCACTGACTTGTTTTAGTTGAAAAAACAAACACACAATTAAAAATACCAGAAATGTTTGTTCTGACATTTACTAAATTAAACTGTTACATGACTCATCATTCTGGGGCACCCCCTAGCAACAAGACCCAGTGTTGTGGCACTTCTGCCTCCATTTTCCTACAACATATTCAGCTAACATTTCTCAAGAGGTGATGGGGCCCTCCAGCCAAGCTACTTTCAAGTGTTCAAACCCGTCTGGGTAACAGAGTTCCTTAGTCCAAGTCTGAAAACAACATCAAAATGAAAGTCTTCAGCCCCAATGGGCTCAGCTTTCACCACCACCACTCAGCTCCTGGCCTCCAATCAACTCAACCATTAGGTCACTCCTACTAAGGGCTTCTGGCTGGCCATAGCCCTCAGACAGTTCACAGCCTGGTTTCCTTCTTCAACCCGACCATCCTATCTATTTGCCTCTCCAGTCAGCCCTCAACTGCTGAGCTTTCCCGCTCTTAAATCCAACACTCAGCACAGGTGTAGCAGGATGGGGATAGAGCTGACTGTCCCCAGGCCTCCTGGCCCTTAATAGGGTGGCTTCACTGTTACAGAAGCATCTTGATTTTTTAAATAAAAATTTTTCTTTCATAAAAATATTTCCTTCCATTTTATAATAAAATCAAAAAACCCTTAAAACTTGCAAATGAAACAAATGTTTTATTCAACCTGAATTCCCCGCCTCTGATACTCCATTTTCTGGAATGGCCATCCAACCAAAAAAATCAGTTATTCACACTGCTCTGCTTAGGAGCCTAAATCCTATTGGCTTTCAGTGAGATGTTGGCTTCTAGGTGAAGAAGATGCTTTTGAAAATTTTGCCCCATCTGAATTGTAATGTTGTGTGGCAGTTCATTCCAGGCACGTTGGTCACACCTGCCCTTTCTTCACTTTCTCACAAGCTGTTGATTCTAGATGTAAATTTGCACAGAACAAACAGAAAAGACAAGAAACTAGAGAGCAGCAGACATTCCATCACACTCTGAAACACTCAATCTGATCCCTAGGGTACCCTGAAAAATGGGGGTTGGGGATCCCTTCCGAAGACATGTACTGAAATTATTTACAGCAAAATAAAAGTGTTCCCCTTTCCTCCCCACCCATAAGAATAGCGACAGAAGCTTTTGCAGCATTCAGAGAATCCCAATCCAATGCTGTGAATGTGAGCTTTTTTACTATAGGAGTCCTGAATTTAAATGCCCCCTAAAATGAGTTTGGTAATCTCATTTTAATCCCATCTAATGGAATTGTGGCAGTTGGCAGCCACTGGTTAGTGAAAGCCTAGAAGGCAACTTGATTTGATTAAAGAACTGTTGAAAAAATATGTTGAGGCACTTCTATGAACTTTGCCTTCATTGTCTAGCTGCTGATCTCCCATTCTCATTTTCCTATGCAATAAAGTTAAGATTCACCCTCTGTTGGGGTTGTGGGGTGAGGGTGATTTAGGGCCTTACACCACCTATGTCTCATTTAGCACCTATTTGGAGGAAGTGGAAGTTTTGTGATGCACAGCCCTTGAGCAGGCCCTCTGCACTGGGTTGCATTTTCTCCTTGATCCACTCCATTAAAAGGTGGATTTAAATAAAAATGGAAGGATGTAAAAATAGCAAGCCCATCGTGAAAGCTAGGATGTCTCCTCTCTGCAGGAGTGCTGTCTCATTTTGCTAATTTGGAGCCTCATTCTGCACCATCAAAGTCATTGGGAGTAAAAGCAGACCCATACAAGTGCTCCCTGGAACTCTGTAGTTTAACATATATTTATATTCCACTCTCTTTAATGAGTCCCTAAGCTCAAGGCAGAATGACAATAATGTGCAAGAGAAAAAAATGCTCCAATTCCCCAGAATGGAGCGTAGTGAAGACCCTGAGTACCAGCCCGCCATAGACTGCCTGCACAGGAGTGAAAGCAGTACCCCAAATCCCTCTGCCAGGGTGTGATAAAGATCCAGCCTGCTGGCTCCAGGGCATGGGCACTGAAGAAGTAACTGAACACAGCTGAGATGAAGAGAACAGAAGTTCTAGTTTCCCCAAGTGCCCAGCACAAAGATACTTAAAAATCAAACAGCTTTAAATATTCTTCTCTTTGAGGGGAAAGCATATCAAGCCATTCAGTCAACAGAGTGATATGAATGGGTGAACATCCATAGGCACTTTCTAGTCCTCTTTATGAATAAACTCCTTCATAGAATCAGAGAGGTTAGAGAGAGACCGAACCATCTGGACATGGATTGCAGCACAATACCACAACCTTCAGTTCACTTCGGCCTCAGTTTGCAGGACACATTGTCAGGTGTTTTGAGGGTGGATGCTTGTTCGTTTTTATATAGTGTATTGGTAAACACTCTCCTGCATTCTCCTTCTATCCCTGCCCAATGCTAATGGCTATAGATCTGTGACAATATCCCCACCCCAACCACTGTCTAATTCATATATAATATGAACACACACACACACACACACACACACACACAAACATTCTCTACATGGATACTAACTGGGAAAAACCAAAAGTAAAATTACTATTATTTTTATATGCAAAATCTAACCTTCAATATACCATATGCAGCAACACTGGAAAAATCTTACCCCTACAGGGTTTTTTATTAAATAGATTAAATCTGCACTACGTATCAAGAAATCCATACACCCAACATCTTGGCAACAGTTATTTTTAGCAACATATACAGAGAGGAAAGTTCAATATCTCTAAATGAATAGCATACCTGCATGTGTAATTTAGTTACCTTCTAGTAAAATGAATCATGCTACTGTTTATAAAAAAAAAATAAAAAAAATTGAGAGAGTAGATTTGAATTTCTATGCACAATAACTATAATGTAAGCAACATAAAATGTTAGAAAACATTGCAATTAGATGCTAAATTACTTTACAGTACTTAAATGCATTAATCAAGCTGAGAAATAATTTACCCAAAACTCATTAATCTAAGTCAAATATAAGACATTCCTTAGTTAATGCTCCCAATCCATGAAGCTTACATACAGAAGCCTTTCTTTCTTTCAGAATGTTTATATGCAGATCAAAGGAAAATAGCCACCACTTACTGCTGCCAGTATATTGGCAGTTCCAGTGAAAACATCCTGAAAACAAATTAATAATAAAAAGATTGATTATTACTAGAGATGGATGAACCAGTTCATACAGCAAAAACTGACAAATCTTTCCCTGGTACTAGAACTGGCTCAAAAGAGAATCTTTTATACGGTTCAAAAATGGTTGGTTTTGATAAGCTTTGATAAGTATTCAATCTATAGCATAATTTTAAGCAGAGCTATGCAAAACTTTATGGGTTCACTAATAAGGGGTTATAAGAAAAAAAATAGTGTTCAATACATCTGGTAAATTCCACTCAACCCAAGTTTCATTCGGAATTTTAGGTTTAAAAAGAAAATAAAAACTGAAAGTGAAATTGAGCTGAGATCACCACATTTTGTACAGTTTTACATCAGAGCCCTCAAAACTGAATTTTTCCTCCTTTCAGCATAAAACTATAAATCAAGCCAGGTTTGTTCAAACATTTAATTAACCTTAAGGTCAATTCCTCAAGGTTAAATGTTATTGTCATGGGGGAAAAAATGGGAATTTTGCCATTGACTTCAATGCAATCAAGCTTTAGTCCTTTGTGAATTCTTTAAATGAAAATGGTTAATATAAGCTATTGGAATAATGTACGAGTATATTTGTAAATAATTATCCAGTGGAAAAAATGCCAACATTCTCAGTCAGTATTATTTGTAATTAATTGTTCAAGCATCTCTATGGTCAGAGTTTAAAAATATTTGTTTAAAAAAATCAGGCAAGGTGTGGGATTTTGGCTGGGTGTGTGACCACCTTTTTTTATACTCTACTGAGAAGTGGTGGGGTGAAACTCAAAAAGTTCAAGTGGGGATGATTATCTATATTCCTTTGGTATATGTTGGTTATGAGTACAATGGAAATAATTCAGTTGGTTCTTATTCAATTCCAAGTGGGTTGCCTATCCATAATGTGTATCCAAACCAAATCACCATACTTTTTGGGTGTTTGTCCACAAACAGCATGTAATTACATTCACAGTCTTCAGATTTCTCCAATCCTTTGACATAAAGGGGCATAATGCATTTTATCACCAAGTGTAAGACAATTTTTCAGCATACTTGATAAGTGTTGTATAATTATCTGAATTCCACTATTCTAATACAGGGATGGAGGGTGAAAACAGTCATGAATGAGCGAAGGCTGAAGATGAGGGAATAGATGAAGAAAACACTCTCTTGAAGTAACCAATCCAATAAGCAAATGCACACATTTTGAAAAGACATTTCATTGTCTAGAAAGGGACATTATTAAGATGAATATGATAGTTTTTGGTAGATAAGCCTATAGTGGGTGTTCTACTTAGAGTAATATATTCTTTCATATCTCTTGGAAGAGATCCTGGTTTGTTTGCAACCAAAAGACTTGGAAGTGATCAAGGACCCAATCCAACTCCTATTGAAATTAATTGGAGTCTTTCTATTAATATCAATGGGAGCTTGCTTTTGAGCCCTAACTGATTAAGTTTTTCATGACAGTCTTATCACATATTGAATTATATTTGTCACAATATACTCTGGGTCACTTATTGCTTCTGGCTAGTGTCACCAACACCTACTGTCCTCCTTACCCATCCTGGTCCCCAGCACAATCTACGGCTGCGACCTCACCATCCCCCCATCTCAAGTGAGGGTTAAGGGAGGGGGCTGTGTGAGTATTTGCAGAATTAGGCCCTACATACAAAAATGATTGATACAATCAATAGAGTAGCCTCTGTGTTATGTATTTTATTAATTAAATTCCTTTCCTGGGGAGGCATGGGAGTAATGGGGAAAGGCCATTATATAGGCGTAACTAGGAAAATGGTCAGCAGTGAAATAGCAGTGTTGACTTTTAAACTGACATCTTTCAGTATCATTTAGCACCTGATTGAGACGAATGGCGCAGCTGTCTCCTTTCAGACTGGTTAGACTGTCACTGGACCAGAAAAATTGCACTGATTTTCACTGGCATCATGTTTTCAGTGTTATCTTTATATCCATTAGGCTAGAAACATTTTTTAAACGTTAAGCTGAGATTCTGGAGCACAATTCTGCAGTAAAGAGTGGATTTATACATCGGGTCTTAAATATAGTTCAGCCATTCAGTTCCACCTGAACACCCCTTTGTGCTGCATGACTGAGTGATATATGTATTTGGATGTTAAACTTTTAAGACTTGAATACTGCTAAAATGACCCTTTTATTGGTCAGATTCTCTCAAGACCCAGGCTAAGAAATACCTTTATATTACACAAGTCTTTTAACTGTTTAGAGACTACACTCAATGAGGTTACCCAATTATCACCTCTCTGTCTCTTTAGAGGTGGCCAGGTGCCTTAGTTCCTTTTCCTCCCTATACTCTGAATCCTATTGGATTCTGATGCAAAGCTCACTGAATCCAATAGGAACCTTTCAATTGACTAATTGGGCATTGAGCCCCTGTCAATACATCCACTTTCCAAATCCCATTAGAAGCATCTTCTGTGGACAGGTGGCTTTCTGCAGCAGTGGGAACAGAAAATCTTGCTGATCTTGTTGCCTTCACTGCCACTGTGCCTTGTTAGGGTCAAGAAACCCCAGAGTACATTGGGATAGAAGAATAGGAGAGACAGAGCTAAAGGAGTTCTGAATACACACTCCTAGTCCTGGTCTTCTGTTGACAACAGGATAATACTATGACTGTTACCAACAGATGAGAGTTCAGTGACCTGTGTTTTCTTGAATGGAACATTGCCCAAATAATGATATTTAGACTCCCACCCCTTCAAATAACACTAATATTCAGCATTCATCTTATTCAGCAAGTTTATTTTCTAATTATCTCATACCTAGAATGAACAGCAGTTAGAGAGTGGCCGGCACCGTTTTCAATGTTCATGATGAATTATGACCACAGTTTTGAATAGAAATAGAATTTAACCTATATTGTTAACTTTTTATAAATGCCTGGCCATAGTTTACTATCATTCTGTGTGCAAATACCTGCTGTGAGCAGGCATTTTATATGAACACTGAGAATAGAATATGTACAGGATTTTTTTCAGTCCAATCTTACATAGGCCTCTATTTCTGTGACTACAAATTGTATATGGAATCATTTTTCTTTCAATCACTGAACTGCTAAGTATCTTATTTACAAGCACAGTTAAGGATTTAGATGTCCTACTCATATAATTTTTGGAAGCAAACTACTGCACACAAAAAATAGAAGCGATTTTCTGGTATTTGGGAAAATCTAAGGCATGAGAATATTGGTTGGTCTTTCATGCACACTTTCGGTATAAATCCACGTAAATAAAGTAGTTTAACTTGATTAACCAATTACCACTGAAATTCATTTTCTTTCATGAACACTAAAGCATGTTTTTTTCAATACTATTGTAAAGCTACAGGCAAAAAGCTGTCTCGTGGCAGGGTAAATATCTTAGTAGAAACTCACTCATGGGACAAACTTATCTGATCCTGCTGATCCTGAACTCTTAATGGATCATAATTCAAAGCGATAGCTCTGATTTTTGGCATTATGAGATCTAGTTCAGATTATAAATGGTATACAAATCAACTAATACAGATGGTACCACAGTACCAGTTCTATAACTGCTAGAGGAGAGTCATGATTTCTCACTAGCCAATAGACTCCCATACACACTAAATTATATCCTGGAACTCAGTACAAGCTATCTATCATAGATGTGATATTTATATATCACTTAAAAGAAAGGTAAGTGAAAATACATATTTCCTGGCTAACACATCAACCCTTTCACCTTATAAATACATGAAAGGATGCAGCCTAGTATTCAGCGATTCCCTTGGCAGATTTTAAATTTGTATGCAGAGCACATTATGCAGTGTGTGTATAACATTTTGGAATAGAGTAACATCCTCTTATTCACTTGGTAGCACATGAAAGAGCTTTGGTGGCATCTCCAGATAGCAAAGCTAGAGTGGTTTGTCATATAGCCAGACCCATCCACTGTAACCGCAGCCTTAATCAGCTATTCTGTATCATTTCTCCTAGCCTCATATCTAATCATTCTTCACCACCTCACTTCTCTATCTACCTTCCATGACCCTTTTTTGTGTCCTAGGCTTGCAGTCTTGGTACATGCAACCACCTTTGCCAGCAGTTGGGATTGTCATCTTGTTATTTTCTCATTTTCCAGTTTAAATAATTCAAGGGCAGCTACTTTTTGGAACCTATTCTTTAAAAAAAAAGGGGCGGGGGAGGGCATGTACTGCCTTGAGTACTGGCAGTGTATATACAATACACTTAGGGCCACACATACTCCACTGAATGGCAAGTTAATAAAAATTAACATTGAGTATGTCCCTAATTATTCCACATAAAGTGTATGCAGTTCCCCAAGTACTCCTTCTCTAAACTGAATTTTAAATTCACCCACTCTTCTTACTGCTGCATTTGATTAATCTATGTTAAGTCAAACCATTCTAATGGTTCTTTGGTGAGATAACTGAAGGATACTAAAAGTTGTAATAATGTGTAAGTTCTCCATAGCATGTTATAACTCCGGCACAAGAATGATGAAAAAGGGTTTGGATTCTGTTCTCTTTAACTAGAAGTTAAACATCATTTACAAATGTTTTAAAGTTAACAATTCTGTGAGAAGATTTCAAATACCCTATTTCTCTGGCTATTTAAGTATTTTTAATGTTGTTACAAACAATGACATGAGACATTTAAGGACAGTTGTTGTGACTGTCAAGGGAACCACCATGGGATGCCAAAGGCAGAATGAAAAGAAGGGAAGAAGTCAAATAAGGAAAAGAGGTGGTAGAGTAGTAGAAGGTGGCAAGGAGAAAGAGAGAGAGACACACACACACACACACAGAGTACATGTGAGGCTGCAATTCCATCACTGGATCTTGATAACATTTACAAAGCACTTGAACTTCACTCCTGGGGTTTATGCTGTCACCTGAATCCATTGATGGAAATACAGAATTCTGTGTATTATCTGACACAATCAATAAAAAAAATAAGAGCAAGAAAGTGAATTCATTCCATAATACCCCAGGGGTCTATTCTGTCACTGATAAGTGTGCATAGCATCCATTAACAGTGATAGAAGTTACACGTGTATATCGACAGTAAAAATAGACCTCCACTATGCTTATAGGGTCACAACTCTATGGAAATGTGAGGAAGATATTTTTCTTCCAGCTGAAAGCTCAATTTTATCAGGGTAGATTGCTCCCAAATGACCTTGGTACTGAGTTAAATATTGCTCACTGGTACTATTGAGAAAATATTTACAATGTTTAGTTGGAGGAATGTTTTCCTGTTTAGAAAAAAACATTAAAAATGAATGCTGCAGTGAACTGGTCAGACGAGAGAGACTGCTGCTTCTATTTAGCTGCTGTAGTGTGTTGCTTGCACTGAGGCAGTCAGCGAAATAAACACCAAGTGGCAGATACAGAGAGCAGCTTGAAAGAAGCCCTGGGAAAAGATGGGTATTTTACTTGTACTATTTCTGTAAATTGTGGCACAACAGGGTTCAAGCTAGGTAGGAAGATCATAGGTTTTTTTTTAATTTTAAATAGTTATTTTGCTTCTGATGGATGTGCAGGTATTTTGAGAAGTCAGAGGGAAAACTTATTTTTTTTAAGAAACGGTACATAAGTCAATTATTTGTGAACTAAATATTAGATAGATAATAGTGTGGGGTGATCATGAGGGACATAGTATCTGTGGAGATAGGATTCAGCTAGGAAGGACAATAATTTTAGAATGTCACTTTAAAATATACACTATGAGCATGTTTTAAAGTTATGGTAGGTCAAACTTAGGTTTGTGTTTTTGTTTGTTTGTTTGTTCAATATTTAGTAAAGGAAAAGGAAAGCTTACTCACTAGATAGGTTCTTCCAATCCTGCAAGCTCTTGTTAAAATATTGATATAAATCTTTTGCTGCCCACTCTCCCTCCTCATGCACGTGGTATGGAGGTCAACATGCAGAAGACATGCAGAGTTATTTCAGCTGCTCTGCATTACCCTACATGCTCTGCTAAGTATATCAACAATTTGGCCAGTGCAGTCATATAATCAAGACGGGGGGAGGAACAAAAAACAAAAAACAAAAACAAAAATCAAGGATTTCTAAAGTTATTATTCTCTTAAGCTGTAAAACTCAAATGCCAAAGATATATAAACTTATTTTGAGTGCATCATTTGGGTTCTTAAATATGTTTAAAACTGTTCCAAGCTGCAGATGCATTTCAGCCTGGATTCTGGTGCCCTCTTTATAACATACACATTAAAAAGAATAGTGAGTTTAATTTAAAAGTAGAACAGTGTGTTTACACTGGGATTTTTGTGGGGGAAGAGGGTGACAGCGCAGACATCAGCAAATGACATGTAGCCTCTTTTTTTGGACTTTGACTGGATTGATTCTCTTCAAGTTTAATAGGTTTGCCATGATGATCTTTAGCTGGCCTGGATATGATTCCCTGCTATTTTTAATATAAACATAATATTTTTAAATCCATCTCTAAACCAGATTTTGTTGTAAGCAGCTGTGCTTAAATTGTAAAATCTCACCCTTGTGTCTGGTTCCACATCTGGTAACACAGCTTTTACAAGTTACTTAGAGTAATTAAAAGAGGTTTGAAAGAACCCACAATATTATGGAGAGAATACACCATTAAAGATGTATTTTGATTTCCAATCAAATTCAGTGAGAATTTTATAAGTAGCTGGGCACTTCAGTTATTTCTAAAGGTGTTGATCAAAATAAGTATATGTTGAGGAAAGTAAAGGCAGGCTTGTAAATGGGTGGAGATTGGGTAACATTAAGCCACCATAATTACTAGTCAGCATTATGTCTCCACTTTGATGTCAACTCTGTGCTTCCTTTTGTCTCTCAGAGAGGAAGAAACTTCAAAAGCTTTAATTTCAAGACAATAAAGGGCCCATATTAATGTATGTGCAGACTTTAACTGCGAATGAAAAAAAAGTTTTAGTCTGTTAAGATATAAAGGGAGTTGGGTTAGTGCTAAATATGCTTTGTGTGTGTTATATATTATACACATATGCAATATATATGATGTATATATGTCTGTGAGATGAAATGATTAGTTCTGTCATGTTTCAGCATTTCAACTTATATATATATATACACACACACAAGTCTCTATATAAAATTTCTTGACACGTTTGATACCAAATAGATTTCAAATGTGACATATTTAAAACATTTACTATATCAACAATTTTCTGGATGTACAAAGTCCATAATGTCAAAGCTTGTATCAGTACAGTGAGGACTGATTGGGCCCCGTTACACTGTCATTCTAGCCACGATCCCTATTGACTTGAATGTTTTGCACAGGTGTAGCAAAGGGAAGAATTTGACCTGCTATGATTTATTTCCAATTTAAAAATACATTGGCATAACAATTTGCTTAATTCAAATCCCTTTGAAATTAATAGGAGTCCGTCCATTGACTTCAACAGCCTTTGGATTTGGCTCTAATGATACTTTAAAGTACAGATTAATTTTAAAACTATATTGTATTGGTTCTTAGGTCTTTGACGTACACAGATGCATCCAGAGAGGAAGGAATAGAAAAGGACACAACAAAGAATAATGTCAATGAGGGGGCTGGGGCAGGGAACTAACCTAGTTCCATAACAGCCCTTGATTCACATCCACATGCAATTCCAGCAGACATCAAGCTGTTGGAGCTGTGTACATGGATTAGAAGCAGTATATTGGTCCCTAGATACTATTCTGACTGGCACACTATAAATATGAGAGATAGTTATATGTTACCAACTCTTTGGGGCTGCTCCTGCAAAGTGCCGTGTCCCCACTCACAGAAGGCTGAGTGACACCTCATCAGACAATTTGAAAACATGTATTTAGGATCAAGTCTTTGTTTATAGTATTGTCTCTACTACAGTCTCTCTTTATTTTCCATCTTATATAGGAAAAGAAGATCTTTACATGTTCCTGCTGTGCACCACCACCTGAAGAAACAATCTTTTGTTTGCGATATCAGCACCACTAGTTTCTATGGGGCAGATGAACTCTTAAATTCAGAGATCCTTGTTTCATGTAATTATCCGTAATACTATGAAAGAGGGAAAAGAAGTCAAGAGTATTCATGATAGAGCCAAACCATTTCTGAGCAGAACTCTCTTTCCAAGGTACCTGTGTCTAATCCCCGTTCTCAATGAAACTGTATAATTGCAATCTTGTGCGTCTTATGTTATGTCAGACTTTTCTGTTGCTCAAAGGGGTTCCATGTGCTGCTTGTTTTGTGGCAAGATAGTAATTTAGCCAACATTACCAGAAATAAAGAATAGCCTTAACATTAGAGAGATGCCATTTGATAGCAATCATGAGAGGTCTAGGTACCCAACATGTCCTTACTTCTCCAATAACAGTATCCATAACAGTCATGTAACTCACTTTTGAGGAAAATCAGGATAAAACAGTGTACTGCACACTGTAACAACGTAGAGCACAGTAAACATAGATCTTGGATATAGATAATGATAAAAATAAACCATTCAAATTACGCTCAAAAGCCAATAGTTTCAAACTTGAGTACCTAAAGTTAGGTATTCATAACCACATTAAGGTATCAAGTCAATTGGAGCTGTAGGTGTAGTCAAGTCTTTCATTTAGCTTTGTAAATATGGATTGAGGTGCCTAAGTCTGGACACAGTTTGAACATTTTGGACTGAATATTCAATTTTTGCCAGTCTAAGAGTGAGCTATAAGGAAGACTTTGGAGTGTTATATTACAGGTAGTTATGTGACAATGGAACTAACTTACGATATAAGATATTTGTGAAAATGTAGGGCTAACTCCGAATGTATCTTCTCCGGTTTGATAGAGCACTCTGAGTTCCGAGTTCTTTATTGAACCCAGTTGTCTGATAAAGGAATGTGGGATCAGGCCCTTATTTTTTTAACTCAAGGGGAGTTCTACCTGAAGGAGGCCTGATAGCAACTACAGGATTTGACCCTTAACATCTGAAGTCTACTATGCATATTTGGGCTACCAATAGGTGCCAGGAATTACTCTTTGCCAGTGTTGCAATAATTGTAAAAGATAAGTTATTTTATCATCAGAACTAAATAGATCACAACTTTTTAGAAACTTTCCAATTGTGGCTCAGTTTGGTGCCAGCTGTTGTTTTAATACTATAAATGAGGGACAACAGCACTGGAATGGACATTTAATTCTGTCTCTCCAATAGCAAACATTAACGACTGGCCTGCAATTGGACCACCTGCAATGTGTTAATCATTAGAAAGGTCACTGTTACCGAACATTTTAAACTGTGAATAGCTTCAGATTAAATTAGGTGTAAAGAAAGTCATTTCCTTTTAGTGATAAACTAAAACACCTGCACCACAGCTCAAGTTTACCATGAGAGAGATAAACTCCCTCTCTGAAGCTAACCATTCATGAAGGCACAAGAGCAGTTTTGCGAGATAAGACCTTTCGAACCTCAATTATTTTGGTTTTGCCAAGTTCTGTGAGTATAAACACAATTATTTAGATGAACTGTGGGTTATTTTATGCTTTGTTAGGCACAAATCACAACTTTCATTTGTGCGTGCATTAAATATATTTCTCTCAGGTCTTGTTAATTTTCTTTTTTCTTTTCTTAAATAAAAAAGTTTGCTTACATTGCTTCATCTCCTCTCCATTATAATAAGAAACCCAGCACCTTCTACCCAGAGGGATGGTGAGCATATTGCAGATGCTTCTGCTACAGATATTTATTGGTCCACTATGAACTTAAAAACTTTTGGCATAACTTCATATTTACTTAACACTACTATGCCTTGTAGAAACACATTTTTAAGCAGAGACCTGAAATATAATCCATACAAATTCAATGTGTTGGTTTAACATAGTGAATTATTTTTTAAACCTCGAAGTATTCATAGGCAAAAGGTAAAATGAATCTCATGATATAACTCAGGGATAAGTGCCTAGTATATCATTCCCATCTGGCATTTGTATTCAGAAATACTTCTCTTTTCTTCCAGATGAGTCACTCTTGAATGTGAATATCATTAGAATAGAATAGTGTCCTCCCTAACATCTCTGGGCCTTCTTGCTGCTGTAACTGGTGTCTCTCATATCTGTTCCTACTGGGTGTTGAGACACCGAGGGAAGTATTCTTCTCCGCTCTTGCAGGAGGATTCAGAAGATTGGGACTGCCATGCGATTATCCTTTCCCTTCATTGGCTCAAAGAAAAGGAGATCCAGACGAAGCGCCACGGTTCTAGTTTTCCCCTATATTGGATTAGTCAGTAAGAGGCCCTTGCGCCCGCTATCCTAACCTTCAGAATGGTGAAATGTCTTCAACGTTCCTCTCTCCTAACTCCACAGAAAGTAAACAAGGCTGACAGCAAACTAGGGATAGTTTCTTCCTCTCCTCCCAACATTTAGGGAAATGATAGCTATGTTCAAAGGACCACTTTCTCCCAACTCAAACACCAAGAAAAGGGAAACATCAGGGGATCTCTTCCCTGGAGAGAGACTGGAAGGCAGCAAAGCCATCTTTGCTTGCATGCAGACACACACACTCTCCATATTTGCACCAATGGCTGGAGAATCAGGCCCTCTTTGCATAAGCTTAAATGACCACAAAAGAGGCAAGGCAGTGGAGAAACAGGGCCACACACACTAATTTTGTCTCCCCTAGAACTGTTTTCATCTATTTAATGATGAGTAAAAGCATCTGGCTTAGTGTAAGTCACACATTGAAGAGGATGTAGGACGATTTAAGATAGAGGAGGGGGGACTCACTTTAATATTCATATGCTTACATCGTTCTGATGGTTTCTTTTCTCATCACATACTTCTTGTCAGACCTCTCAGAGTGTGAGTTACACTAAAAGATGCCATTATGATTAGACTCAGTGGACCAAGTTCAGAGGAAATGTGTATTTGGGGGAAGATGAAAGTTAAATGGTTGAAAGTCCAAGTGAGTATGTCAAAGTTTAGAGCGGGTTTAAGATGGCATAACATATATATTGTTATGGATGGAAGAAGATAAAAATGACTCCAACTTAGTCTCTCTTTAGACTTGATCACCTCTGAATTTGGCCCTCATTCCGTTCTGAGGTACAAGGTTATTTTATAATGTAAAGGTCTCCAAGATTAATGGAGTATAAAATATCCAGTATTAGAACACAGATCTCCTCTCCAAATTTTCCATCCCATGCCTACCTAATCCACAAGTCCACAATGCTACCCAGGCAAGATCCTTAACTGTTCTGGCTCAATTTTGTCCTTGCAACAGTAGCTGCACATTCAACAATGGCCTCAGTGTGTGAGCCCATGAAACCATTTGATAGTAGACCAGCTCAGGCAACAGTTTAACAGTGTGGCATCCTCCTGCACTGATCCCTTTCTCCCAGTCTACATTAACTCCCTTACAGCTGGCACAGTGGGTGCACTCACACTGGTGTCTGAGGACTGACAGCTAGTCTGCACATTCATTATGAGATAAATTGTCTTCTCTGTGTCTTCATAAAATGGCAGCAAACAGCAGGCAGAGAATTTGAGACACGTCTTCAATACCTAACTCAAAGTCTTTGCAAATTTAAATTGTGCACACTCCCGACATTCAAAGTCATTTTAGACAGACATAAACAAAGTCTTAAAAACAAAGTTGACTGCATGCATCTCCCCAACATTATATGCAGTAGATTGAGCAAAGAAACTAAAGATAAAATCCTATTTTGTACACATGAAAAACAAACTTCAATGTTCATGACTTCATAATGTACAAATAACTGAAAAAAAATCAGGGTGGTGGCAAAGTATATTTTAATGGAAGTAGTATTTTGACCTTACCTACAGTATTACGGGAACTACCACTACTGCTAAAATAAATGTAGTCGATGGAGAAAAATATACCAAAAGCTTTTAAAGACTGAATACTGCAGAGATTGGTGCTAAATAGCAAAGATAAATCTATTAGGAAAATATTTGCCATGAAGTTCTATGACTTAGGAACCTAAGCCAGAGTTAGCGGAGTTTTGCCAGTTTACATAGATGAGGATCTGACTCCTAGTGTTAATTTCTTGTACATTTTGTTTAAACCTGAAGTCGAGCTTGTTTGCTTTTCATACTCAAACCTGTTATCATCAATCACTTCTTTAAAGACAAATCTCAAAGTCTGCCTCCCAAGTGACTTCTTTCAATAGACTATAAAGCTGAGTATTGGTGTGCTAACAGAAATGGCTGCATTAATGTGGGAACCACCTAACCCTTTCCCAGTGTCATATCACACAGTGTGTTGGGTGTTCATGGATGGCTCTCTTTTGCTGAACTGAGCCCAGCATATAGATAATAAATCACTGAACCCTGATTTAGTAATACCATCCCTGTTTGTCTCTGGGCAGAGACTATCGACATGAAGAGACACACATTTTGCAGATAATGGCCCAGGAAATATTGCATAGTGCAGCTGCTTTGGAGGAAGGCATGTTTGGACTATATTATACAGCCCAAGAATGAGAACACATGGTAACTGAATACTTAAAGGTAATCACAAATTATCATCATATATATTTGTATTTCTATTGTACACTTACCAATTATAAGAAAACGATTTCAATGACTTATTTTTAGAAGCAGACCGAATCCTGCAGTTGGAGGAATTTTGCCTAAGTAAGGACTCCAGGATCATCTTGCCCTTGTATTTTTTAATTAAGATTTGAAGTTACAAATGAAAACAAAATACAATAGTTAAAATACAAACAAATATATAGGTACAAGGGGAAAACATTCCTAAATGTGAGAATTCCATCAAAGTAAAGTTTGTTAATTAACTGAGTTAACCCACTATTAATAGAGATGAGCTCAAATTCTGAGTCTGACCATCCCCAAATATTGGGAAAATTTGGAACCATAACACAAATTATTTTCCATATATGAATAGTTATGGACATTATACCTACATTCTAGTAAGCAAAGTCAAAAGTGAAATCACCATTACTCAGTTAACAACTTGGAGCTAAAGCTGGATGGTAGCTAAACTAAGGAGAGTCATCAAAAATAAAAGCAAATACTTGTGAAAGAAGGTTACAGGGGAAAGAGGAGAGTTGTTCGTAGCACTTTGGTGTTTAATATCTATGTAATTGACTTGGAAAATATAGCAAGATACTTGATGTCAACATTTTGGATGACACATGAAAGTGTGAGATTCACTTCTCAGACAGCGTTGTCCCTCCTTGTTTCAATAGTAAAACAGGCAGCTCAATACAATGGGGAGAGCACCTCTGAAAAATTAACTAGGTTAAATGGGAACAACAGTTCTTTGAGAAACATATTTAATTCTGTTTATTCAGGAGTAAGTTACAATGGCTGTGGCTTCAGTACATTACAGATTCATATTCTTTCTCCCTACATTGTTTAGGTTTTTCAGAGCCAAACCGACATACACTGTCTTCTGGGGAAGAAGTCTTCAACCACATGATGAATATGCTGACACACAGCGAGTGGAAAGGATAGAATTCCAGAGCTCCCTGTCATGCTGGAGAATACCTTAATATAGTGGGGTCTCAAATTATAATACATGAACCACCCATAGTTCACAGAATCGTGGGTGTTAAAGATTTTCAGAACCAAATAGTGGAGGATTTGAAGACCGGGAGTAGGAGGTGAACTATGGAGGAATCTTCTTTTGTGAAATAGTCCACAGAGTTAAAAAGTTGTAGATCCATTGCTGTAATTGAATCTAGGCTGCCTGCAGAAAATCCACAACTGAGACAGAAAGATAGCAGGGAAGATATGCAGAGAGTGGGTAAACAAACAATTGGAAGTATTGAATACTACTTGGACAGAAACAGTGTCTATTTGTGTCTTGTGCAATGAATCACACTGTCAGTGCTTAACATACACTCAACACAATAATAACAATGGGAAAGCTATGCTAATGGATGTGGTGGAGCCAACAGAAAAACAATTGAATAGAATTTGTAGGAGGCCTAGGTACAGTCTTGTACAACAGAGCACAGCCACTGAAGGGAAAGCTACCAGATTTCTAGGATCTCTAAATAAATAAATGTAAAACAAAGAAAATACTGGGAGAGAACTGGTTGGGAAAGGGCAGGAAACGGGATGGGGTTGTACGCTGCACTAGGTATGCTAGTGCAGAGCATTTCCCTCCTGAAGCAGGGGGAAACTGGGAAGTAAAGCAAGAGTCTGAGTCCTGGGTCTGCTTTGCAGAAAGCACAACCATGTGCTGCCCCATGCATGGAGCTTGTTGGAAGGGCACAATTGACCACATATTGGCCAATAGCTGTATATGTTAAAAGGGCAAAGACATACCAGCAGTACGCAGGGGTGAACTAGCATCTCTCTTCTACTCTCTACAATTTAGTAGGTTCTATATTTTATAGTTTTCAAATTTCTCCTTTCTGTTTCAATATTTCCCATCAGGAAAAAACCTACTAATCCTTTGCATGAAAATAAAACTTCTCTCCATTTACTACAGTGTTTTCTTTCTGTTTTGTGGTTCCCGAGTCACTTTTCCACAGTTACTTTAAATATAATTTACAAAATGTAATAATGCCTTCTGTCAATACCTTCTATCAAGATTTTTCCTGACCCTAATTTAGTGCCCCCTGGAGCCCTGTTAAATCTCTTGAATGAGACGAACTCTATATTCTCACATAATGCTTTATTCTGTTTGAAACCATGCTTCATGTTTTTCTTTACTTATGAGTTCTCTCACTCTCTCCATATTCTGTGTCTGGATTTTTTTTTCTGCTAAAGAGCTTTTCACGTTTTTGGGCTTTAATGTGTAGCAGCCAATCCCAGGCATACACTGGGCCACTTCAGTTGGTGTCTGATTTTCGAAAACCAAGCATGTACACAAAGAAAACTTACTTGCAACTTATGTACAATAAGCACAACTGCATACATAAAAATGTGTATTTCTAGATACATAACTGATATTTTATCATGCCATTGGAATGATTGCACATGCAGAGTTTGTAAAATGAGGTCCTTACTGTTAATGTGAATTCATTTTTTTTGTGTTGATGGTATGGAACCCAATCTTCATCAGTATTAATCAGTGTAGCTTCATTGACTCTAATGGAACTACACCAATTTCTATCCATTATTTTTTGTGATTTCCTTGAGATTCTTTCTCCTGTGTCTCCTCTTATTTTGCTGAGTGAGCGAGGAAGAGCTCCTGGATCTGACAGCTTATTGAGTGGATTGGTGAGCACACTCTACTTTGCTTGAAAGGATGCTCATTTTGCACCTTTGTTTGGGTTGAGTAGCTCCTTACTCCGCATATAGCCCCACTGGACTCATGCCATTTAGGAAAAGCCCAGCATTTGGCAGTATATGCAGATCTGCAGCACCACAAAGGTGTTTAGGGATGAATTCTGCATCAAGGTAAATTCCTCCTAGATCTCCCTAGAAGTCAGGGGAAACAGGTCAGCTGTTAAAGCCCCAGAGGGGTGCTGCTTATTCCCCAATACTTTATCTCCTCCCTTCCGTTCCTGGCCCAGAGGGAAATATGAAAAGTGAGCAATTCCTGAATTGCCACCTACACACAAAAGACCCAGATCTCCATCTAATGGTGGAGCTACACCAGTTTATATTAATCAGAAACCTAGTGCAGGCCCTGGGAGGTTGGGGAAGGCTCATGCCCTACTCTTCTTCAGGCATTCACTAAGTGCTACTCACAATCTCACTCCTTCAGATCAACATGGCTACTCATGGAGTAAAGCATTACTCACTGTGAATAAGCATGACAGCAACAGGCCCATAGTTGGCAGTAATCAGTACAGACTATTTTTTCTGGTAAACACCAGGGCCAAGGAGTGCTTATCACAACTACACACTCTTCAAACCATCACCGTATCACACTAGCAGAACTAAATACACCTCTACCCCGATATAACGCTGTCCTCGGGAGCCAAAAAAATCTTACCACGTTATAGGTGAAACCACATTATATCGAACTTGCTTTGGCCTTTGACTGACAGACACTGATGATCCCCAGCTCTCTGGTCCCCAGCTAGTTTTCAGAGCTCTTACAAACCCTACTCTAGGCTGAGGGGCCAGCATGGTGGCAGCTGTGACCACACTGGGTCTGAGTTACACAGCGGCTACCGCCCGGGCTGTTTGCTGCAATCTCGCTCTAGGCAGGGAATAGGGAAGTCCTGTTTTCCCACCCCGGCGATCCCCCCACGCAAGGGCTCAGTCTCTGTCCTCTCTCCCCTCCCTGCTGAGTGAGGTGGCTCCTCGGTCCTGCCTCCCTACTGAGGGCCGTGCCGGCTGGCCGCGGCCTTTGCTATGTAGGCAGCAGAGACCGTGCAGCCTGATTCCTCGATGGGGAGCTGGACCCTGTGGGGCAGGGCACTGTGCTGGCAGCTCCCATGTCTCTCCCACTATGCCCTTCTGCTGCACCCTGCCGCCGCTGCCACCTCGGATCGCCGGTTGATGTGGGAGCCGGGTGATGCTGGCCCTGTGGGTGGCTGCTCTGGAAGCGTGTCCGATGTGGTGGCAAAATAACAAGATCTGTGCAGGTAGAGATGGGTCTGCTCACGTGTGCTGGTGCCTTGCCATGGGGGGCTGATGGGCTGTTACCTAGAGGACTCCACTCCCGGCTGTCTCGGTTTGGCCGGTGCATCCTGTACCTGCCTGCGCCTCTGATCACTCACTGGGGGCGGGGATGGTTGTTGGCTTGAGCACTAGGAGTTGTTAGCTGAACTGTTCTGCCAAGTAGCGCCGTTGTCTTTCTCTTAGCTAACAGTGGTGCAGCCACACCCCCCAGAGCGCTGCTTTACCGCGTTATATCCGAATTTGTGTTATATCGGGTAGCACTATATCAGGGTAGAGGTGTATGTAAATTTAAAACCTATCCCGTCAATGTGTGTAACAGCTCTATATTTATCTTAATGCTCTATGATCTTTTAAAAAAATATAGGTTGGATTAATCACTCACTAATTCCAGCAAAAATCAAGAGCAACTAGAATTATGACAATGGAGATACATACACCAGTTTGTGCACTAGTGAGAAATCTCTCTCTTCTCTTAGAGTGCTAATCACTGTAAGTATTGTGTGTAGGGCTAGTTGAAAACTTTTAGTAAATATATATATATTTAAATAAAAAAATGCTTGTTAAAAATTACACTGAATAAAAACTGGCTGTTCAAATGATACTGGAAAATTTTGTATCATTCAAAAGATCCCTGAACTATTTCAAATTGAAAAAAAAATTCTATTTGAACTATATAGAATATAAGTGACAACTTTTCAGTTTAGGGGATTTTTATTTTTACTTTCCAATTTCTCTTTCTGAGAAAACCTCCTAAAATTAGGAAACATTTTCATTTCAATAACACTTGAATTGAAATCATTTTTGTCTGGAATTAATTCAAAATAAAAGTTTTTGCTTTGAATCGTGTGTCAAAAATTCAGGGAATTCTGCGAAAAATTTCAAACAAAACGATTTCCCCTCCTCCCCATTGGAATTGTTTTGTGGAAAAGTGTTGCCAGTTTTTAACCACCCCTAGCTGTGAGATCATCATAGGTGCATGGTCAGGGGACACTAGTCTGGTGATAATGGACATAAACATTTTTTCAGTGGCTGAACTCTGAATATACCACAGATCCTTAGTAATAGGATATTTATTTTTCTGGACTATAAACAGGAGACATGGAACGTGAACTACTAACATTGGAACTTCTGTTTAATTAAGATTTTAATACTAGAGGTATTCAAAACAGATAAGAGACCTGTCACATATGCTTTGGTAATATCAGGCCATCAGTCATAGCAACCACATGCCTCCTGAATATTTTCTTCAATATATACTTGGGAATAATAGTTTCAGGCTTCATCCTGCAGTCCCTACCCAAGACAAACATGATCTACTGATGCTAATATAAATTTTGTTTGCAAGATTAGGCCAAAAATCTAGTTGAGGAGCTTTAATTAAAAGATATTTATGACACCAAAAGGACAACTCACCTATGTACAAGATAGCATAGATTTAATCAATAACTCAGAATGAGCTGGGACATGAGAAATAATATTTTTCTTATATTTGAAAATATTTTATGGAATATATATACTAAATCACTGTCAGTAGCCTTAATATCAAGCGGTAGCTATTAGAAGAAATCACTCAAAGTAAAAGGGGAAAAAGGTTAGTCCAGACTACAACCTACGGAGCAGACTATTTCTCTGCCATGGAGTAACTACTGTAATAGTAGCTGACCCATGGAGGCCTGGAGAACATTCAAGGCCAGCACCAATGTAAACTTATTTGGTTGAAAACATGGCCCTTAGTGAATCAAAAGAAGAATACAGAGTTCCAGCTTTATAGATTTCTGGAATAAGCCACAGTATTCATGACATCTTTGTAAAAATACTTTTCTATTGCTGTGTTAACTTATGACCTCAAAAGGCAAAGCTCAGCTACATGGCAGGGGTAGGGGATGGAACAAGAAAAAAAAAGTTCTTGTGCTGGCTTGATTGCTCAACAAAAAACAGTTTTCTAATGGCTGAATTAGAACATTTGGAAGCTGTGCTATTAATTTTATTGCCTTCAACATTTTTACAGCTGTAATGATTAAGAATTTTGCTAGTATTTTACATTGTAAAAACCAATCAACTCATACAGGTCTAATTCTCTAAAGCAGTAAAATATATGCAAATTAGTTTTTAAGTGATTCCAAATGGGGCGGGGGAGAACAACTCTTATAGCTAAATCCATGAAATGTATATGCATGAAGTAGTAATGTACATATACAAGCAGAGAGCAAAAATTCTCAGCTTACATTACTGGAGAACTTTTTAACCAATAAATATCCATCATGATTTATGTTATGGAGGAGAGATCTTCAAATAGACTTTGTTTCAAACTCCCAAATGTAAACGAAAATATATGGCCAGATTTGCCACTAAAAGATGATAGAAATGCAAAATAATATTATTATTTAAATGAACGTGAATGTTCTGCATGCCTGGTGTCCTCCAATAGTATCTGCACACAGCCCTTGAGCCCTTGTGCCTCATGTCAGTAGGACTCTGCATGGGCGCACAAACCATCCTAGAGGATCCGTGGGAATTAGGTGCCTAACCTATGTAAGCACTTTTGCAAAATCCCTCTAAGCACCTATCTGCAGCTTAGTTGCCTAAAGACATTTGTACATCTGATCCTCTGGGCCTGCTCCTTCAATGGGAATTGGATCAGTCAGTAGTAGTTGATAAAATGGGAGTAAAACATTTTGCTTGGTGGAGACTGCAGCCTGGAGCCCATGTTCGTGGATAGGATGACATTGGGATGGACCAGAGGACTTCCAGGCTTACATCTGACAAAAGGCTGCAAGGGATGAGGACTGTCAAATAACTATTTGATTATTGGTTTTAGTTAAGGTTTGCCAGGGCTCGAGTTGCATGTCTTTGCAAGCAGTGGAATGGGATTCAGACTGCCCCCAACATCTTTGTCTTGTGCCTGGGTCTGGGAACACCCAGCAGGTGCCCAACGGCATGGGAAGAGTTTTGGCTTCACCCCAAGGGCATTAGGCAGCAGAAAGGATCTGGTGCAGGGACTGCAGTTTGCTACTGCTATGGTCCAGGAACAAAATACTTGTCCTTCTGGATCAAGCTGATATATCAGCAATAAAAATAAAAATAAAATATAACACAAAACATATATGGAGGGAAAAGGGAGGGGGAGAAATCCGAGAGGCATTGGCGAGTGAGAGGTCTCTGTCAACATGCTCTGATACAACCATATCTGGAACATTGTGGCCAGCGCTGGCCACTTCCTCATTGAAAGCTAGTGAGAAATTGAAGGGTATTCAGAGAAGAGCAACCAGAGATTAAGGGCTTGAGAGAGATTTATGATAAAAGATTAAAAGAGCTAAAAATAGACTGGGGGAATGACGACTGGGCAGGGGATATGGGGCATGGTAGCAATCTATAAACATCTTGAGCATATAAATACAAAAAATGGTGAAGAATTATCCAGTTCATGGGGTACAACTAGGAGTTAGGGGATGAAATTAAGAAAGGTGGGAAATGTAGGTTCAATGTCAGTAAAAACCTCTTGACACTGAGATGCATTAAGTTGTCTTCTAAGGGAAGTGGTCTCTAGAATAACTGCCCTATTGTTGAGCATGTTCTAAAAATAGATTAGGCAAAACTTGTGAATGCATAATGAAAAAAATCCTTTATTTGCATGGAGTGACCTAGATGTTCAAAGAGATCTGTTCATTTTTACCATCTACAATTCCCTTAATATAATTTGAATAGTCCTAGAACTGCTGTATCGCTGATCCAAATATACGAAGGGAAAGACTGGAATTCTTTATCCTGTATAAAAAGCAGGGGTATATTAATTAATGTTTTTGATGGTTGAGGAAACTCCTCTTAATTATCAATATCATGGTAAACTGAGTATCTTTTGGTGGCAGATTTTGTGACTGAGCAGGTAAATTTTCAAAGTTAATGTATAGAATTTTTGAATTGCAAATTATAGAAGCTTTTAGAAGAATGTTTATCCTTTTTAGTACATTCTGCTGAGTTAATCAAGTTGCATACAAGCCATGAAATTACTTCAACCTGCTCTCCAAAAAGATAAACTGATCACAATTCCTAGTCCTGTATTTTATTCATCAACACCCTACTGCATTTTCATTTAGGATAACGTAGCCTTATAGAAAAATGTTGCTGTTTGGTAAAATAATGCCTTTTTAATGTTGTTTTTACAGTGATAAACCATACGTTTTAGGCTTCTATCTCCTAATATTAATTTTTTTTTAAATAAGTGGAATAAAATAACCTAGAAAGCTGTTACCTTGGATAATTTCAGCCAAAATCCATAACTTTCTCCTTATATTTTTATTACATAAAATAAATGGATAAAAATTCATTTAACAACATTGCCTATTAGTTAAAAGCTCATTCAAGCTGTCAAAACCTTCCACATTTCTCATAATTTTCTAGCCCTAAAACCACACCTGTTCTAAATTAATAATCATCCAAAAACTTCTTATATATGAGTTTTTATTGACTGAAGTCACAAAGCAGCACAATGGAAAATTTTCGTAAGTTTTGCATTTTTAATTCAAATGCTTTTGTGAACAGTCATTGGTGATGAGACTGAAAGACTATCACCGAAACACATTATCTCAAAGAACTGTGTGCTAACAGGAAATAAGATAAGCATTATCCAAGTGTGAGGAGAGGAACTACATAATGAGCTACACAGTTCTTCAACTCCACCACACCAATATCATTATGAATGAAAGTGCTATTTTCCTAATCAAAATTATTCAAAATCATTGTGATTGAGCAGGTTAGGACTGATTGTGATTTAGTGGCACATGTAGTCACAGATTAGATATAGATATAAATATATGCAACTAGAACAGCCTGGAAGAGAAATGACTGAAAATATTTGCCAAACTGTGCTATTTTGGGGCCCTATCCAACTCAAAAGAGCTGCTATGGCTGTTGGCCATGTGAAGCTCTGTAAACTTCCTGTGCTGTGAATTCCAAGCAAACAGGAGTCCACTTGCCAGCTGAAACCTGCTCTTATGTGGCACAGGCCTATCTGGATGATTCAGGTGCTTTCATTGGGATATCCTAAGGGAATTCATTGTTGTGCTTGCACAACAGCAGCCATTTTTTGGAGAAAATGCTTGTAAAGTGGGAAAGCAAGCATGAGCTAAAAAAAAGTCACAATTTTCTTTAGCAGGCCATGTGTTTTATTTGTGGCTCATGCTGCACATGGATGAATTTTGGGGGGGGGGGGAGGAATACCAAAAAAAACCCCAATGTGTGGCTTTACAGATTGCATTTAAAATGTTGCAGTTTGCCTATCAGAAATGTAAGTGGTTGATTTCTATTAATGTATTTTTTTAAAAAGAAAAATCTCTCACAATGTAGGATCAAAAAAGGCTAAAATAGGGAAAGAACACGTTAAAAATTACTTGGACATATTAGATATCTTCAAGTCACCAGGGCCCAATGAAATGCATCCTAGAACACTCCAGGAGCTGACTGAGGAGATATCTGAGCCATTAGCGATTATCTTTGAAAAGTCATGGAAGACGAGAAAGATTCCAGAAGACTGGAAAAGCACAAATATAGTGCCAATCTATAAAAAAGGGAAATAAGGACAACCCGGGGAATTACAGATCAGCTTTACCGGGAAGATAAGGAGCCAATAGTTAAGCAAGCATGGATTGTCAAATGTCAACTCAAACCACCACTGATAGCTTTTTTGACAGGGTACAACCTGTGTGGATGGGGGGGGGGGGGGGAGGAGTAGATGTATATATATCTTCTTGACTTTAGTTTTGATTACTGTCTCACATGACCTTCTCATAAACAAACTAGGGAAATGCAACCTAGATGAAACTACTATAAGGTGGGAGCAAAACTGGTTGGAAAACCATTCCCAGAGAGTAGTTATCAGTGGTTCACAGTAATGCTGGGAGGGCATACCAAGTGTGGTCCTGCAGAGATCAGCTCTGGGTCCGGTTCTGTTCAATATCTTCATCAATGATTTTGCAGCTGGGGGGGATTTTGTGCTGCTTTGGAGGATAAGGAAATTATAAAATGATCTGGACAAAATGGAGAAATGGTCTGAAGTAAACTAGATGAAATTCAAATAAGGACAATGCAAAGTATACTCCATTTAGAGGGAAAAATATCAGTTGCACATACAAAATGGGAAATGACTGCCTAGGGGACTGCAGAGGTACTGGGATCTGGGGGGGGAGGGAAATGAGAGCAAACAGTGCACAAAAAAAAAAAAAAAAAAGCAACATCATTCTGGTATGTATTAGCAGTAGTGTTGTAAGCAAGACACGAGAAGTAATTCTTCCACTCTACTCCGCACTAATTAGGCCTCATCTGGGGTAGTGTGTCCAGTTCTGGGCACCACATTTCAGGAAGAATGTGAACAAAGTCAGGAGAGTCCAGAGAAGAGCAACAAAAATGATTAAAGGTCTAGAAAACATGACCCATGAGGGAAGATTGGGTTTGTTTAGTCTGGAAAAGAGAAGACTGAGAGGAGACACAGTAACAGGTTTCAAGTATGTAAAAGGTTGTTACAAGAAGGAAGAAGAAAAATTGTTTTTCATAAAGAAGCAATGGGCTTAAATGGCAGCAAGGTCAGTTTAGGTTGGACATTAGGAAAAAATTCCTAGCTGTCAGAGTGGTTAAGCCCCAGAATAAATTGCCTAGGGAGGTTGTGGAGTCTCCATCATTGGAGATTTTTAAGAGGAGGTTGGACAAACACCTGTCAAGGATGGTCTAGATAATAGTCCTGCAATGAGTGCAGGGGACTGGACTAGATGTCCTCTCGAGGTCCCTTCCAGTTCTATGATTATGTAAAAATAATTTTAGAGAATTCATTAAAACAGAAACAGCCTGTATTTATTTACTTTGATTGGTGTTTCCATACACCAATGCTTTTCTGGCTCAAATTCTTTAGTGGCGTAACTCCACTGACTTCAGTGGAACTACAGAGCAGATTTATATATTTTTTTCAGGACAAGAGTTGTTTCCTGAAAACTTACGATTCTCTTACTATCCTTTTGAATTCAGTTGTTTGTGATCCTGAAAGTAATTTGAAATTAAAGTTAAAATATAGCACCATAAAATGTTCAATAAATACTTTACCACATATGTGCTAATGACTTTGGTTAGAACGTAGTTAATAATTTGTAATACCCTCTAGCCCAGATTTTATTTTCCCATATGGCCCTTGTTTATCTCATATAAGAGAAAGCCTGTAACCCTTCCTCAACCCCCTCACTCACTGACTCAATAGGATGCTTTGCATGAGAAAGGACTCCCCATGTAAGTAGAGTTTTCAAAAATAATGTACAGTATACATACAATAATGATGCAGCTGTATTATGGGCCTGAACCTCCACCATTGTAGTCAATGGGATATTTTAAAGTGACTTAAAAGGGTGTCCCGTCAGGGCCTCGGTATCTGAGATCAAGAATGAGCCATAGCAGAAGATAGTAAATATTGCCTATGATTTTTCTAGTAAATATAAGAACTAAATTTGAAATAAAGTTAAATATTGTGGAGGCAATAAATGTTTCCTTGCAAACATATACATCATTGTTTAACTTCTAAAACATTTTTTCTTTATGTTAGTTTTACTTTACTCAAATATTGGTATTTTATAGTCTTTCAGTATCACAATTACTACAGCTCAATTATGCTCTTGCATATGTCAGGTACACTACAGTCTAATTTAATCTTCATTACACATTGCCATATTGCAATTATACATGCTATCAGAGTGTTAACACATATTTAAACCTGTTATTCCTTTGTCGCTGATTTACAAAGAGGTACCTGAAAAGAAGCAGATGTCATAATTACATGCTTATTCAGCTCATTTTATACTAAATCTCAAAGCAAATTGCAAATGAGCTAGGCATGTCCTGAAATTAATGTAGTGATAGTACACTAATGCTGTGATTCATTATAGTTTGTCAATGTGCTGCACTTCTGGAATGTGTGATAAAACTATATTAATACTGCACAGTAATGAGATTAATGAATTTGTACATGGAGAAGAATAATGGTTCTCTTTGTTAGACTATTGAAAAAATAACAAAGGTAATTAAAAAGAATTACTCAAATCCCATACAACCTCATTTATATTAAATTAATTTGTCTGGTTTCATTTCTAATAATTGATCACTCTTTGCAAATTATAAAGCACTTCCAGGCCATATGAACTACTACTGTAGGAGTAGCGATCCAGAGTATTATAAACTATCAAGGTGGTCCCTGTGGGTTCATATTAATTAAGGCTTAACAGTTTGGAAAATTGTAGCAATATTTTATGATTCATGTAATTAAACTCTAACGAAATGTCACAACTGCTAGTTATTTCTGTGCCTGTGATTAATATCTTATCCTTATTTCAAAGGAAGCATAAGTAATGAAATATTCTTAAAACTCACAATCAAGGGGAAAATGTACGGGTTGTTTTTAGTATTCATAACTAATCACATTAGCATTTCAGTGCCTCTACTTCAAACACTAACGGTCAGCATTACAGGATGCAAATCAGATTAATATTTGACACCATCTGGTTTTCAACCCAGGGTTTTTGCACCTCTGTAACTCCACGTATATCAGTTAAGTTTTTCCCCAATTTGGACTATTAGATCAGAATCATACTCTTACCTTCCAACAGTTATGAAATATACTTATAATAAAGGCTGTGCAAAGGCTAGTACAGTGTGTGTAAAGCCATGCTGCTCCTAAAGAAAGGATTCCTGCCACCCAAAATGATGCATGTTGAATTTAAGCATCTTACTGTGTCATAGTTGGAGAATGCTTTTGAAATAAATGGTTTCTCTTGAAGAGGAGGAAACTGGAAGGGTTTTTGGAACACCGTCTCATTAGATAATTAATGGCATGAAGATGTTTTTTCCCCTTGCTGGGATTCTTGAAATGGTGTTGCTTACTAGTTACCAGAAGCAGTTGGGATTTTTTTTGGTGGGGGACAGAATTTTTCAGGAAAATGCCAAATCATCTAATCCAGAATGATTCATGGGAAAGGGTTGGTTTCAAACAAACTTCTTGTTTCCAAAAAGATTAATAAAAAGTTTTGAAATAATTAAAAACATACTATTTTGACATTTTCTAAATGAAAAATATAGTTTTTCGGGTCTAACTGGCATGTCATTTAAATTAATTTACAATAAAGCCTGGAATCAAAATGAGACATTTAAAAATTATTGAAACAAAACATTTTGATTTATTTGATTGGATTTATTTTCCTTTTGCCCAGATTTTTGGTTTGCAAAAAAAAATGTGATTTTTGACTTTTTCTCCTATTTGGGAGAAGAATATTTTAAAAATCTTGAAAATTCTGACAGGATGGAATAATGGTTTCCCTCCCAGCTTTACTTGTCACCAATTCAGACACACTCAGGGTTTTATTATCAGAGTATATTTTCAGGATAAATCTTAACGGACTGTTACCAACCATTATGTTTTGCTGTATGCTTTTTCTTTTGCTCATTATATTTAATAATATTTAGCAGCAGGTATTATTTCTCAGGAGCTGAGGACCTGCAGTGTTTGGAGAAGTTTGCTATGCTATGTGAAGTGTACAACTCACATTAAGTTGCATAGTACGTTAAGGAAAAAATGTAGGCACCAGATCGCAGAGTCAAATGAAAGCTGCCATCGCCAATCAGGCAGTTAAACATTTACATTCTATAATTTGTGTCCACAGTTAATTGTGTTTGAAAACTTAGATGCTAGTGTTCAGAATAAGGTCAAAATGGGAACTACACAGGTAATCCTTGATTTTCCAAGCTACATTTCTGGTTCCGTATGCAAAATGCATACAGAAACTAAAATTTGATTTTATACAACTCCAGTTTTATAGCACTCCAAGGAAAAGGGCAACAGCTGTGCTTTGGTCACCCTATATTGGCTCCTTTTTTCACTGAAATTTGCTGCCATTTTCTGCTATAGTTTCTCTGTATACAGAATGCATATGGGTTGCATTTACCTGTAACTTTTTTATAAGTGTTGGAGATGGGTTTCCTGTGCTTGTATAATTATACACAGCCTCTTTCTTTGGTGGAAAGGGGTGAGCCTAGTCAATATCCCCGTTCTCACGCAGCGACGGGGACCAGATAGATATATTGGTTTTGTCAAATAAGTGTCAAATAAAGTGATTTAAGGGGCTGATATAAAGCCCATTGAAGTCAATTTTAATTGATTTCAATGGACTTCGAATCAGGCTCTGATTGTAAGAATTATGTGGCACAAACCAATCACTGCCAGTAAAGATAAACAGCTTTCTGGACAAAAGACAAGCCGCCTTCATGTGTCATTCAGTCTATGCTCAAGCAAAAATAGCACAACTACTCTAACAATACTAACTTAAAAGATGGACATTATTTTAGACAGCACGGGTATGACTTGATGAAATAAGTTTGCCAACCCGTAAAATCAAAATGACTTTCTTTGGACTTGCATATATCGATGTCTAAAGGGGTAAGGCCATTCTTATTTCACCTTTGAATGCTTTACATTAGAAATTAGCTTTTCTGTCCACATGCAGTAGTGCTATAAAAGTGAGTTAGGGGCATCTTTAATCAGGATTTATATTCCCAACGAAGAAAACTGAGGTTTTTGTACACGTATGAATACAAGTTGTGTGACAGGGTTGGGTTCCGCTCCCGTCGTGTTCTCTGTCTACATAGACTATTCTGAGACCTTTAGTAGCTGAACACCAGCATGTCATTTACTTACGCTGGATCTGTAAAGGTGGTGGAAGGAGCATACACCACAGCGTTTACAATATCAGCTCAGCCCTCTGTGGAGGAGAGGAGAGGGAAGAGGTCTCTCCACTCAGAGATCCTTCTTGGTTTTGGCTGATAGCCTGACTCTGCCCCCAGCACTTCCTTCCTGGGCCTTCTTCCACTCTTTGTATTAATGGACTAAATAGTTCTTCAGTCCTCCCCAGACCATTCTAATCTTCTCACTAGACACAGTCATGTCCCAGGGGGAATTAACTGGTGTTTGAGTGATCAGAGTGCTGGCTCAGCTGTTGGTTCCCAGCACTCTGTTACAGGCCCTGATTCAGAAAAACATTTAAGCATGTACTTATGTCCATTTATATTCAGGGAAGCAATTAAGCATTTGCTTTGTTGAATTGTGTCCATATTTTATACTAGCTAGTGTGTTTTCCCCACTGTGCTATGCTTTTATTCTTGACAGTGAAATTTAGCCTAGGGCTCAAAGGTACAGTAGATAACAATTCTAACCTAATCTAGTTATGACAGATTTAATATTAATGGGACTAAGAAGAAAGTCAGTTTCCTGACAAATTATGATAAAGTGAAATCTTTAAGCAGTAATCAGAATCAACATGCCATATCACAGCACCAGTCATTCAAAAACGACAAGCAGAAAGAACCTGCTGAGACAACATCCAACCACAAGCATAATCACATTTATGATTTAATTCCCATTTTAGCCTCAGAACAGATTAATAACTGCACTAAAAGAAAATGAAATCCTAAGTGTGTTTTCTCTTTAGTGTTATGATCTGAGAAGAAAATCCCAATTAAATCCTAAACCAGCTATATGTTTTATACATGTGACACCTGTAGCTTGCACAGCATTTTGAATTGGCCTCATAAGGATATTCATCATAAAGGAGGACTGACTTTGTGGCAGCTGCCATGAGCTGGATTAACATAGAACTTTCCCTTCTTGCAAAAGCTCTAGTAATGAAGATTTTCCATTACTTTAGCAACTGCACAGCCGTTTTGTCTTAGTAAAACGTCATGCTGTGCCGATTAGTGATCAGAGTGCAATCCTGAGACAAAGCTCCTGGCCAGTGTTTTTCCTGCTGCTGACACTGCTACTGTGTTTGCTCCCCCCTCCACCCCTGAAAAAGTTTGCAGCTCAGACCTTCCTTCATCTGCCCAAGTTGCCTATTTAAACAGTTGGGGCACTGCAGCAATATTCTGTTTAAGCAAGGTTTAATTTGTAATGAGAGAGATACTGGGGCTAAAGCAATTTTTTTTTTTACTTTCATAAATGACACAGGAAGCCCAGAGCTGACAGGACTATAAACTGCTGAGCCTAGAGGTGCCAGGGCTCAGCCCTGGCAAGCCCTGACACAAATTAAGCACTTGCATTTAAGGGATTTAGAAAAGTCACTTTGAAACAAATTCCTTCGTCGTCGTTCTCATTGCCAGTGCCTAGGGTGTTTCAATCACAGAAATTTTAGTAAAGTCATCCTTTGCTCTAGTTTATTACACCTTAATAAAGTAATCTTTAATACAAACATATTGCAACTGAAACTGACAATGGTTGGGAAAGTTAATTACAGGAAGATTTAGTAATATTATGTTGTTTCAGTTGTTCCCCCTCTATATGATTGGTTTGATCTTTTATTCCAGGCCTATGCTACCTTTTAAGCAGTCTCATTATAAACAGTGTTCCATCATGCAACATTTACAATGGCAAATTCAGGACAACTGCTCCTCTGTCTGCTACATGTCTTAAATAAATGGTTGTTTTTCCTATTTAAATAAGGGCGGGGGAAGGATTAGAATGTTAATTAGAATGCCTGTTTGAATTACTTACTATAGTCTCCTTCCAGTTCATTTGGTTGACAACAAGATTGGGAAAGCATTGGCAGTGAATGGGTTAAATACATTAGGTTAACACATGGGTTTCTGTATCCCTGTTACAAGGTTCAACAAGGGAATACAGTTAGATCAAAATCTATGATCTTTTGACAAAGTCAAATAAAGGTCAGGCACAATAAGCCACCATAATATGTGATAACATACTAAAACTCCTGTTTATAAATCACTGTCCTATTGATGACATTAAGTTACTTTCTGCCTCTTTAAGCTTAACATGTTTTAGGATCTTATAACATGCAAGTCTGTTATTAAAGATTCTGCTGAATTATTCAGGGCTAAATCAAGATGTGAAGACACCTTTGTTGAGACAGAAAATTGGCAAAAACACTCCAAGATGCCTTACAGCAAAAAAAAAAAAAAAATCTTGCTGCAGCTGTTAAATTTACCATGAAACTGATGCTATAAAATTTTTTACCTCACATGGTCACATGAGGTCCATGGCCTGCTGTGCATGTACCATATTTCCTGGTATCAAGTAGTTAATTTAATAGAATTACGGAAATGTGGGGCTGGAAGGGACCTTGAGAAGTTATCAAGTCCAGTCCCCTGAGCTGTGGCAAGACCAGGTAAACCTAGACCACCTCTGACAGGCATATGTCCAACCTGTTTTTAAAAACCTCCAATGATGAGGATTCCATAACCTCCCTTGGAAGCCTATTCCAGAGCTTAACTACTCTTAGGCTATGTCTACACACTGCTCTAAGTCGACCTACACTACACAACTCCAGCTATGTGAATAATGTAGCTGGAGTCAATGTACCTTAGGCCAAGTTACTTAGGTCTACACCGCAGAGGGTTGACAGGAGAAACTCTCCCGTTGACTTCCCTTACTCTTCTTGTTGAGAGTAGAGTACAGGGGTCGACTGGAGAGCAATCTGCTGTCAGTTTGGCAGGTCTTTACTAGATCTGCTAAATCAAGCGTGTGTGGTTCGATCTCAGTGTTGAACCTGGCTGTAGTGTTGATGTAGCCTTACAGTTAGAATTTTTTTACTAATATCTAACATATTTCCCTTGCTGCAGATTAAGCCCATTACTTTTTGTCCTACCTTCAGTGGACATGGAAAATAATTGATCACCGTCCTCTTTATAGCAGCCCTTACCACATTTGAAGACTGTTATCAGGTCCTCGATCACTCTTCTTTTCTCAAGACTGAACATGCCCAATTTTTTTTCAACTTTCTTCATAGGTCAGGTTTTCTAAACCTTACATAATTTTTGTTGCTTTCCTCTGGATTCTTTCCAGTTTGGGTACGTCTCTACTAAAGTGGGGTGTCCAGAATTGGACACAGTACTACATCTGGGGCCTCAACAGTGCCAACTAGAGTGGGACAATTCCTCCCGTGTCTTACACGGGACATTCCTGTTAATACATCCCAGAATGATATTAGTCTTTTTAACAGCTGTATCACATTGTTGACTCGTTGAATTTGTGATCCACTATAACCCCCAGATGCTTTTCAGCAATATTGCCACCTAGCCATTTATTCCCCGTTTTGTAGTTGTGCATTTGATTTTTTCCTTCTTAAGTGGAGTACTTTGCACTTGTCTTTATTGACTTTATTTTGTTAAATTCAGACCAATTTGTCAAGGATATTATGAATGCTAATCCTCTTCTCCAAAGTGCCTGTAACTCTTCCCAGTGTGGTGTCACCTGCATATTTAATAAGCATACTCTCCACTCCATTATCCAAGTCATTAATGAAAATACTGAATATCACTGGACCCAGGACTCACTGCTGCAGGACTCCATTAAATAAGCACCCCCAGTTTAACAATGAACCATTGATAACTACTCTGAGTATAGTCTTTCAACCAGTTGTGCAACCACCTTATAGTAATTTCATCTAGACACATTTTTCCAGTTTGCTTATGGGAATGTCATGTTCCACTTAGAAGTTTCCTGAAATGTCAAGGTCAGCTTCTAATGCACTTACTGACTTAGGATCAGATTGTGAGCCTCTTAGTTACATTGGTAGCAGTCACTCAGCCTGGGAAGTCTCACTGACTTCAGATGAATATTGGAGTAAGTAACTGCTCACCAGTATGAGTAAGTTAGTGTCAATCTAGCCTTTATTAACTTCACTGGGACTGTTCCTCAAACATGGCACAACTCAACATGAATAATGGCTTCTGACCACAGTCATGCAACAGATTTTCATTTAAACAAATTTACATTAACATAGCTTTCTATCTGCAGTTTATATATATTTTTACAGCGAGTTATAGTCTGAAATAATAATACATCTCTATGTCTGGCTGGGTTTCAGAAATACCACTTCATAAGTTTACTAAAGAGGCACACATAACTGGGCAAAAATGATCAGTTGTTCATTGGAGATGTATTTATTTATTTTTGCAAGCTTCGTGGGATATTATAGACAATTCAAGACTGTAGTCTTGACAGTGGGAATGTTCACTAAGGAGTGAGAACTTAATTGAGCACAGTACTGACCAATTTATGTTGCCTGATGCATTGAAGAAGGTTAAAAAAAACCCAACACAACACAATGGGTTGTTTTCTATGTCACAAACATAGTGATCATGCCACTTAAGAGCAAATCACTCACTGACTATACTGTGCAGTGCACAAACATACACACACACACACTCTAAATGTTTTAAATGAAATGAATTGTGTGCTTATGATAGGTAACTCACTGGCAATCCCACAAACAACAATTTTCTATTCACCTGCAGAGCTTTGTCAAGCAGATTTGCCACTGAGTTTCAGCCCTATTCATGGTGGGATACCAATAGTGCTGGTCTGTTACCTAGACCAATAATCACCACCTAAGAGCTTAATAGAGGCCAGACGGCTGCTACTTTCAGTCATTACCATCCACATTCAAACTTGTGACCTAGGAGATGAAAGACAACACTTTTAGATTAAAACAAAGACAATGGACTGGCAGGGAACATCAGCCAGGAGAAGAATGCTAGATTGACCACATTTAGACAAATACCCAATTCTTTTTAACTTTATTCACTACTTCTTATTTTAAAACCCCTAGGTGAACATTGATTGACAGGCCCTTACTGGCGTGGTATCATCCACTGCAGTAACATTGTCCATAGACTATCATCTGTGGAACAAAGCCAAGCATAACATCTGCTTGGTAGTGTACCTGCTGAAGATGTTTCTTTATAGCTATGGGGTGAAATCCTGACTCTATTGAAGTCAATGGGAATTTTGCCATGATTTGGCCAATATTTGACTCATAGGCTGTTGTCAGTAGGACTTATATGAATGTAAATGAGAGAAGATTTTGTACCTTGTCCTTGTACTGGTCATCCTTTCTCTTATTGCAAAGAAAAACTGTGATCCAAGCATCAAAGCCAACACCCCCCCACCACCAAAACAAAACAAAACACCCAACTCTGCTTACATTAGACTACAGTCATATGGGGAGCTTTGTAGCTGGCTAATGGTATTGGAGTGCAGGCACAGTTGAAAGCCAGGGGAAAAGAATACAATTGCCATTGTTTTGGTGGTCCATCAGCAAAGTAACTCATGCATCATATGCCTTTTCAAATTATTTTCTTTGTTTAAAAGAGAAGGAAGTAGGATGCTCATTTATCACTTTGTCACTTTTGAGAGGCAAGCAAACATGCCCAGATTCCCCAGTCTTGACATATGCTATTCAATCATCTAGCAAACTCATTTTCACTAAGGTAGCTATCACAGGTTACCATAATTCACAGTTTGGAATCACCTCATGAGATATTATTTACCCGTTTCTGAAATTTCGATACAGACACCATAGTAAACTGACTGCCCACAGAGTGCCGTTAGAGAAGAAGATTAGATAAAACCAGAACTAAATGAATACACGGCACTAGTGAACAATCCAGAATTGTTCTCCTGAGACCTGTGCCATGTATTACATGCTTTTCAGTCACTTTTCTGAAACCATTTTGCTTGTGTCTAACTAATATTAATATTGAGACCATGGAGGTGTGTGGGGTGACGCATCAATGCAACACCACCCCTTGTGGCCAAGTGTGGTGCAGCCCCTGGGCTCACATAACCTAGCGGGGCTGTCAGTCTATTCCTGATGCCCAGGCATATGAAAACCCTTTCTTCACTCAAGTCCATCAAGGGATTGGTAGGGGAACGCATGGCCGCCTTCTCTACTGGGTTCCAGCTCAGGGCCCTCAAGCTACATAAGCATGACTCTGAAAGTGCCTTGAGCTCCTTCCTACCTTCCCCAGGTCTCTGCAGGATCTCCAGCCTGTCAGTCAGTTCGTCCCCTTCTGAGCTGTTGTCTCTGGGCAGCTCTTTAGTAGATTGATGGCAGGAGTTCCTTTTTCCAGCCTGCTCACTCCTCCGGTAGCCGCCCCAGCCTTCTGCTTCCCAGCCCTTTTATCCTCCCAGCTGCTGTGAGGCCACCAATCAGCAGTGAATGGCCATGCCTGTGTTAACCCTTTGGTTGCTGCGCCAGTGTATAATACATACACCCCATGACAAGGTGTTTCATTACCATACCTTCTCTGAGTCCTTTCATAACTATCTTATGTTGTGACCCTTTCACTAGTCAGTTTGTTGTGTGTAAACCAATACATTTTTCTTACCTTTGCATTATTCAAACGATCTATTTATGCCTTTGATATGTTTAGATTTTTTTTAAAAAATGATCTACATTTCAAGTGTTTGTACAATAAAGTAAATAAAACAAAATAAACCAACGGGAAAAAAAATAGAAAATATCCTTCAGTTATGTAATCAGCCCACAAAGAAGCTATTAACAACCTCCTCTAGTCTTTCCCATCCCCCTTTATATAGTCATTTTCTTTTCAAAGCACACTGGCCTTATTTGGGAAAGATGACCTACTTGCCATATGCTGTTAGAGCAATAGTATGCTTTATTCTAACAGGGTCTGTATAGCGATGTGCCCATTCTATCTCAGCTCCTTCACTTTGCTCTTTTCTCTGCTAGCTTACAAAAAGAATCCAAAGCACCAAAAAGTTGTGCAAGAGACATGCAACATCTGAACCGCTGTTCAGTGAGTGGCTGACACTGTGTATATCAGCCTTGCATCCGGGCTGGAAGCTGAAGCTTCTCAGGTGCTTTGAACTACAGCAGGATACACCAGCATACTACCTTTCCTGTACTGCTAAATAAGAGGGATTCCTGGCTAGATGAAAAGAGAATCTCAGGGGAAAAGATTATGGAATTATGGAAAAGACTGAGCTCCACTAAACCAAAGCATACTTCATAAGGTTCTTTTCCACCTTGGCTTTCATTCAGCTGACCAAAATGTTGTGGCTCATCCATTGTTTCATTGGGCACTCTTCTTTCAGAATTGTGTGGGTGTAAAATCAGAATGCTATGGCTCAGATCCTCAGCTAGTGTACAGCAGCATAGCTATACTAAAAAGTCAATGGAGCTATGCTGAATTATGCCAGCTAAGGTTCTGGTCCTATGAGTACAGGTGTTCTTATAGACTCATAGAAGATTAGGGTTGGAAGAGACGTCAAGAGGTCACCTCGTCCAATCCCCTGCTCAAAGCAGGACCAAAACCAACTAAATCATCCCAGCCAAGGCTTTGTCAAGCCAGGCCTTAAAAACCTCTAAGGATGGAGATTCCACCACCTCCTGAGGTAATCCATTCCAGTGCTTCACCACCCTCCTAGTGAAATAGTGTTTCCTAATATCCAACCTAGACGTCCCCCACTGCAATTTGAGACCATTGCTTCTTGTTCTGTCATCTGTCACCACTGAGAACAGCCGAGCTCCATCCTCTTTGGAACCCTCCTTCAGGTAGTTGAAGGCTGCTATCAAATCCCCCCTCATTCTTCTCTTCTGCAAATTAAATAATCCCAGTTCCCCCAGCCTCTCCTCGTAAATCTTGTGCCCCAGCCCCCTAGTCATTTTGTTGCCCTCCGCTGGACTCTCTCCAATTTGTCCACATCCTTCTGTAGTGGGTGGGGGGACCAAAACTGGACACAATACTCCAGGTGTGGCCTGCTGAATGCC
The DNA here is from genome assembly GCF_016161935.1 of Mauremys reevesii. Taxonomy (NCBI): domain Eukaryota; kingdom Metazoa; phylum Chordata; order Testudines; family Geoemydidae; genus Mauremys; species Mauremys reevesii. The sequence continues at coordinate 16,766,474 of NC_052638.1, read as the reverse complement.
GAATAGAGGGGAATGATCACTTCCCTTGATCTGCTGGCAATACTCCTACTAATTCAGCCCATATGCCATTGGCCTTCTTGGAAACAAGGGCACACTGCTGACTCATATCCAGCTTCTCATCCACTGTAATCCCCAGGTCTTTATCTAACTTATATCTCACCATTGCAGGGCTTCAGCACTTGGCCTAAATTTTCAAGAATTTTAAAAAAAAACATATTAAGGCAAAGTTACAATAAAACATTAACATACTACATTGTACATTGAATATTAACCTGATCCTGAATAAGTAAAGAATCTGGCTAAAGATGGCCTCTTTTTTCATGGGTAGAACCCTAGCGTGGACACTGATATCTCTTCTACATTCCACCCTGCAGCAAAAGAGGAAGGAAATGGGGCCTCTATACTAAAGATGCGCCCTGTGGTCTCATAAGGAAAGGACTTATTCTTTTTACTAGGGTGACATTGATCTCTCCAGCTGTATACCTGTAGTCATAGCATTAGCTTGTTACAATAACCATATGACAAAATGCCCTGGGGGAGATCTTGAAAGGCTCAGCTCGTAGTTAGATGGCCAAACCCCATTGACTTTCAATATTTTTTCCTCCTGGCTCCAGAAATTATACTTGCAAAATGGACCATGAGCAGAGTGAAAGAATGTCATCCTCACCCGAATGACCCTGCTTTATAGACATGTGGAGACAGGACAAATTGACTGGAGAAAACTTTTAATCCAGCCTTTCATAAATAAATCTGAGAGAAAATTATTGCACTAAAATTTGGAAAATAATTCTTATTTAAACACAAGCCTAATTACAAATGAACATCGGCTATAGGCTATCAGCTAATGCTGTTTATTACATTCAGTATAACAGGGAATCCCTGGGGTTAGTTTCTGAAATAAAGATTTAATCTGAGGGTAAAGCACAACAACAAAAATGTAGCTAATTGTAAACAATAGTATTCCAAGCCCAGCTGACTCCATCAATATAAAAACAGAAATTAACCTCATCCTTCCATTACTGTAAACATATTAAATGCTATTTATTGTGATTACTTGTGTGTGGCCTGTTATAGCCTAAATAGGAACATTTTCGTGACTAAAAGATATAAACATCAGATAACGCTAACATCATTATTCCAGTCTGAAAGATATAAAACCTAAATATTAATTTTAATAGAAAGGTTAGCAAATTAGGAAACCACACACACTAAAATCATTGCAATAACAACCAACGCTGGTAAAATGCACATATTCCAAGAAGATTAAAAAATACAGGTGGGATCCAGCAGTAGTTTATATGATATCCTGACACATGTCATAAACAGAGGTTTTATACAGAAAAAGAATGCAGATTTTTAACCAAAAGCAGAACAAGGAAGAAGCAATGAAAATGAAGAAATAGGAGGAAAACAGTCTTTATAATGAAGGGGTGGGAATGGGAATGAAGCCTGTAAAATTGTGTCTGCGGGCATCATTCCCAAGGATACCGCCTGGCACTGGGAGCAACCGAAGGGCAGCACACTGCTCTTCAGAAGAAATATTGTGAGTAACGGATCTTCACAATGACAGTGTCCAGAAAGGTAAAAAGAGGGAGAAGAGATAAAAAGGGAGGCAGTGGATGCAAAATCCTGGCTTTGTTTATACGTACACACTAGAAGTTGACCTCTAATAGCTGGACAAAAGAAAGGATAAGGGATCTGTAACTAGTAGTCGCTAAGCAAAGACTGGCCTTAGCTCAAAGAGTTGCGGGACTATGCCTTGGAGCTATACATGGATTCTAGTCCTACAGGCACTTATTATTTTACTTAGGTTGTAAACTGTTCAGGACAGGGCTATTTTTTTTTGTAGTGTATTAGTAAAGTGCCAACACAGCAAGCCCCTGGTCTATGATTGGGGCACTGTGACCCTAGCACACTACAAATAAGAATAGCCTGTTGCTATTCCATGCTATCCACATGGATTTATTACAAGTGGGAGAAGGGAGAACTCAGCAGGTAAATGAAAAAGGAGAGAGAAACCTTCACAGCAGCCGGGGACCCCCCAGCATGGAGGTTTCCCTTGGGGATGTCCCGTGGGACAGCCACAACAATGGCTGTCATGTGAGAAGTCCTCTACAGAAGGGAAGTCACCACGGAACCAGATTGACTGTCTTTATGACTGATTTGCTGGATGGACTGACTTGTATCACAAGAGCTGGGCCCAGTATCAGATGATAATCACCCAGGGGACATTTGCTTTTTCATAGAGATAACTTTACTGTTTTGTAGTTCAATTTAAGGAAAAATCTTGATTTGCTAGACAGCTTGTTCCACCCAGCTCTGTATCCATACTGTGCCTAATTTCTGTCCTACTTTCATTTTAATTCCTCTCAGCAATGATTCTGAACATACAGTGATATTAAATGTCCATGATCTGACACTATCAGTCACCTTCAAGGTGCAGTCCCCTTTCTTCTTCACTGTTTCTTTTGAACTTGGTATTATATTATTGATCATTGCTTTGAATAATCAGCTGGTGGCCTACAGAGACTGGGAAGAGAAAGGTCAGATATTTTATGTGACATATGATTGCACAGCCTGCAAAGGGAAATGAGTCATCTGCACAATATAAACAATGATAACTCAGTTAAATATGACTGAGATGTTAAAGATAAGGTGTGTTTATAAATGAATAAACTTCCTGATCACAGTGATACATTACAGTAAAACGAGAAAAGGAATGTTAAATGGATTTTTACAGTCTGCAACAGGCATTCAATTAGGTATAATACTGGATCATTCTACAGATGTACAATCTGCATTCATAACATGATTCCTCCTTTCCCGGTGGACATTTTTTTTTTAAATAGAAAAGCACCAGTGGTCTATGGAAAGCAACAGAACCCCCTGTGAGCAGCTGAATTATTCTGCATGCAATATTTGAGTTGCACATATGTAAGTATAGTTACATAACGACTGCAGTAAGAAGTGGAGATTCCTTAGGGAAGGTTACTATAAAGGTATGTAACTTATGCTTAAAAATTGTTTCTCATGGTCACATCTGACTTTCATTTTAGAGCCAGGCAGGGATACAAATCTTTGCTTACTGTTCCTAGCTGCCCTATCTCTATTTGTGTGAGAAAAGATCTTGCAGGTAAAGAATTCTCCCCCGTCAAGCCGCAAAGGAGAAATTGTGGAATCAAATCTACTCCTCTCATTAAAAGCAGAAGACAAATCCTTGGTTTCCCTCTACTCCAGCGCATAAACCCCATTTGGAAGAAGGGCTGATGGATAGTAGTTCTTGTAGAGGCTGAGGACCCATGGGTGTCCACATTGCCATAGCACTGGTAGCGTGCCAGTCTGCCCCATCATTGCCTGGCACTCCTCCAGCCAGGACTGCTCCCTTGCTGTTGCTGAGTGGGGAACTCAAACACAAAGAACAGCTCTTTTCCTCCAGACTATTCTCTCCTTTGGCTAACTACACCCTGCAAGATCTAGCAGAACCCATAACAGCACAACTATTCTTGCTGAGGATCTTCAAAGGCTTGGGGGAAAACATATGAGCACTTTAACTGTCTCTCTTTCTTCCTGATCTCTTCAGTGATCCCATTGGTTCATTTCCACATTGCACAGCAGTGAAGAATATTTGATCTGTGGTTACGACACCTCCCAGTGTTCCCTGTATGAAAGATTCAACTCGACTAGGTGATTAGGAATGTTGGACTCTGGTATGAAAGCACCGCAGGATAACGAGCTCAGATAATAATCAGAAATATTCAGAAGACTACAGCTCAGAGGACTGGAGTTGAAATTAAATATCAGAGTCAGCGCAATGCAAAAAAATTCACAACCAGCCAGTGTGTATCTTGCACAGTAGTTTAACCACATGTGTTCTTAATATTCAGGATAGGGAGTCAGATATGAACTGGATAAATCCACTGTAATTTGAACCAAAATCTTTGTTGTGCACCTTCAACTTCATAATCTAGACAGCCAAAGGTTTCAGCTGCAGTCAATTGAATCTCAACAGCAAACATTTCAATTTACTTCACTAGTTATTTACAAGTGACTGGTAATTATTTGTGTTATCACTGGAGCTGAAAAGTATTTTATCAGTAGTCCCATTTTGCAGCATTTTGTATGGTGCTTTTAACTGTCATAAACCAGTACAACAGTCTGCCAACATGGAATAATTAATAATTATTATGCGAGTGATTGATTTACTTTGAAAAACATGAAAGGCCACTAAACCTGGAGTTTCCTGCCTCACATAATGTGCATAAAGAAAATGAGCATCAGTAATCACTGTCAACAATTCCTTGTAACTAAGAATTGAGTCATTTATCTGTCTGCTTGTATAAATTATCATCATTTCCCATTTCACAGTAAGGCCTAATGACAATTTATGTTGGAAAAAAATAATAAGATATGGGGATTTCATAGAATTTACTACTTTATTTGTTTTCAAGAATGATACCTGAGAACATATGCAGACCTTGACTGAGCAACGAACTTAAGCATGTGCAATACTTGAGCACGCTTCCAATTTAAGTACCTGAGTAGTCCCATTTACTTCAAAAGAACTACTCATATGCTTAAAATTAAGGTCAAGTTTAAGTACCTTGATAAACTGGAGCCCTAGATACAATTAACCATATTTGGCTTTTAGTTATACCCATGTGAATCCAGGTTCAAATCAGGGCGGCCCAGAGGGGGGGGCAAAGGGGGCAATTTGCCCCGGGCCCCGGGCTCCGCAGGGGCCCCCAAGAGAAGAGCAGAGGATCCCGCCTCCGTCCCTCTCCTGGAGCCTTAGCACATCAAGCGCCGAGTCTCCGGCCGAGCCCCTGAGCCCCCCCCCCGCTCAGAGCCGCGTGGTGAGGGGGCGGGGCTGGGAGCTGCAACGGGGCCTGAGCCCCGCCCCGCTCAGAGTGGCGTGGGGAGGGGGCAGGGCAGCTGCCTCCGCTCGGCCCGGAGCTCACAGCCCCGCCCCCTCGCCACGCGGCTCTGAGCGGGACGGAGCCCAGGCCCCGCCGGAGACGCGCTCAGGTAAGAGGCTGAGGCTGAGGCTGAGGCGGGGGCCGGGGCGGGGGAAGTGGGACCCGCCGCCGAAGCGCAGCCCGGTCTTCGGCGGCGGGGGGCCCCTTCTGTTCCGGGACCCGCCGCCGAAGTGCCCCGAAGGCTCGCGGCGGGGACCCCCCCCGCCACCGAATTACCGCCGAAGACCGGGCTGCGCTTCGGCGGCGGGTCCCACTTCGGCGGTAATTCGGCGGCGGGGGACTCCCGCCGCGTGTCTTTGGGGCACTTCGGCGGCAGGTCCCGGAACGGAAGGGGGCCCCCCGCTGCCGAAGACCCCGGGCCCCCGGAATCCTCTGGGCGGCCCTGGTTCAAACTGCCATAACAGAGAGCAGAATTTGACCCAGGCATTTGTTTCTTAATAAGAAGCTCTTTTAGCTGCCTATTTTTCATCCTATTCCTTCATTTTCTATCCACTGCCATCTTGTCTAATTTTAATAGTCGAGAGTTGTTTATTCAAAAAAGTTCCCAACCTTTTTTGTATGCAGTGTTCATATACCCATGCCAGTGCCAGGATATTAGAGAGACAAGCTGGGTGAGATAATATCTTTTATTGGACCAACTTCTTCATGCAGCGCACAGTCAACTTGTGGAACTCCTTACCTGAGGAGGTTGTGAAGGCTAGGACTATAACAGCGTTTAAAAGAGAACTGGATAAATTCATAGTGGTTAAGTCCATAAATGGCTATTAGCCAGGATGGGTAAGGAATGTCCCTAGCCTGTTTGTCAGAGGATGGAGATGGATGGCAGGAGAGAGATCACTTGATTATTGCCTGTTAGGTTCACTCCCTCTGGGGCACCTGGCATTGGCCACTGTCAGTAAACAGGATACTGGGCTAGATGGACCTTTGGTCTGACCCGGTACGGCCGTTCTTATGTAACTTCTCTCACCAACAGAACTTGGTCCAATAAAAGATGTTACCTCACGTACCTTGTCTTTCAACTTTTTTTGGTCAGAAAATGCCAATTTGTCAAAATCAAACCATTTGAAAACATTTTTCAGCTCAACATTTTTGGGAAAATGATTTGGAAATTGTTGAAATGAAATCTTTCAACATTTTCTAAACAAAAATTCAGTTTTCCAGTTCAAAACAACTTCTCTTTTAGAAATTTATGTTAATTATAGTAAAAGAATACTAAAGAAAAAATAAAAAGGGTCAAAATGAAACAAAATCTTGAGAAATTAACAAAAAACATTTAAATCGACCCAGACTGATTTCCTCACTCCTTCCACACACTTTTCAGTTTGCAAACATTGTAAATTTTCCTCGGGATAGGAAAACATTATTTATCTCAAAAATTTTCATGGAATGGGGAAGCCATTTCCAGCCAGCTCTTGTTAATAGCAATTAGCTGCAAGTATTTGAAAATATTTCAGTAAAGAAAGATCTATTTGTCAGATTCAAGGACACTTACTGTTTGTGGACACACAAAATGATATCTTTAGCACCTATTAATTACAAATGATCTACTTTCCACATCATGTCCTAGTATCGCATTGTGATGGCTGTGCCAGGATATTGTACCAATGTGTGTCACAAGGATGCAACTCCAAAGCAAATAAGGATGTTAGAGCGTCATTCTTTCATGGCTCTGTTTCACATCAGAGGGGCCCACCAGATGAACAAAGCTGAGTGCCTCTGACCTAAGAACATTATTAATAAGGCTAAAGAGTGAGAACAGCAGATAGGGAGCCAGCCTCCAGGACACAGCCTTAGGCCAAGAATGGAGAGGGAAGGGCCTGGAACAGATGGTCTTTATGGAAGAGTCCTTCAGAATTTTGAGATTAAAATAAGAGTCCTATAGAAATCACTCTAAAAATCTATTAGAGAGACAAGGTGGGTGAGGTAATACCTTTTATTGGACCAACTTCTGTTTGTGAGTGAGACAAGCTTTCAAGTTTATACAGAACTCTTCATGCTTAAAAAAGCTTCTCTCTCACCAATGGAAGTTGCTCCTATAAAAGATATTACCTCACTCACCTTGTCTCTCTAATATCATGGGGCTTACATGGCTACAAACACCACTGCATATATCCCAAAATCTATAGGATTTAATACAGAGTATGATGCTTTCTGTATTTTTAAGCCATCCTATTTTATTCTACAGTAGGGATTCCTTTCTCTATTAAATTGTGTTGGATAGTGAGCAAAGACATGCAGAATAATTATCTCCTTACTCCCCACTTTATCCACCATATTGCCTTATGCAGCTGCATGGGGACAGCCACATTCTAGGCCATTCTAGAAACTATTTGAATAGCTCCAAAACTTTCACTAATTTCCAGCCTCTTTTGATTTCTCCAACCCCTTCACCATGCTGAGTTTGGACTAATGGTATTTTTGTCGATTATTTTTAAAATATAATTTATAAGTGTTTAATCAAGAACAACAATATTAAAACTATTCCAAAGGATTGGGGGAATGGGAAGAATGCACACAGACAAGCTTTGTCCCAGACTGTTCACTGGAAGTACATCCAACAGAATGTTAATAATTATGTTAAAAAGCTAATTTAAGAAATCCAATTGTTTGAAATGGGTTTTGAAAGGGCACACAACCAGAGAAAGTTCTGATTTCACGATTAGAAGAGGGATGGGGGAAATCCAATCTTAACCTATTTTTGTTCTCCTGAAAAGATGATTTATAGAAGTTACATTGAAAAATCACAATTTCAAAACAGACATTATTGCAAAGCATGTTCTAAGTTATGAAACACTATTAAACTGTTCTGATAATTCAGTCTAAAAAACTTGGCAGTATTACTGGGAAGGCTGGTTGTTTTTCAACATGTCCATGGCAGAAAAGCCTCTGTCCTAGGCTGGTATTGATTGTGAAACAATCTTACACATGATAAATGGGAGCACATTTAGGAGAGGATTCAGTCATAAGAGCTCACAAATCAATCAGCTTGTCAACAGGCAGGCTAAATTCAATTTTTATTTTTAGTAAACTCTTATTTGGCAGTAGACCATTGTTTCCTCTGAAATTGCTTTGCAAAGGGGAAAAACATGACAAAGATAATCTTTCATAAACGTGTTAGAAGCTGAGGTTTTTCATATAGGACTGAGATGAAGAAAATCTGATTGCACTCAGTATAGTGCAAAATCTTCAATCTCCTAGTAGTTGATCAAAAACATTGGGTCAGGTAGTGCCCTCTATTTGCAGCAGAGCTCCTATGGATATCAGTGTTATAAGTCTCTTAGCATGAGTCATGACAATGCTAATCTGTAACAGAGCCTGGTCTAATTGGCACATCATATTCCAAAGCAGGTATGTGACATGTACAAGAGATGCTATACTGTTCTCCTACCCATTTCATAGTTTTGATGAGCACGTTCCATTCTGTTGTGCTTGTTCACTTGTGGAGTTGCAGTAAAAAGATGAAGTCAGAAAAAAGCTCACACATTTTAACCCAATTGGAGCTAGATTCAGAAAGAAACAGATTCAGAAAGCCTGAGTTCAGCGCCGAGGCTCCCTGTAAAATGAATGGGGAGAGAGAGGTGCCGCAGAATGGAATCCAGAAAGGCTAGCATGCCTCTGGTAGTCTATGGACGATACCAAACCAACAGCTGTGTGCTAAACCATACCCATCTCTTGGAGACAGGTACCTAAATCTGGGCTGCAAGGAGGCCCCTCTCTATGCTTGGGAGTCTCAGCTGAAAACCCTCTTTTGGCATTAGGCACCTACACTCTTTTAGTGAGAAGCTGAGGAGCAAGAGGTGGAAGTGGTGCTGGTGCCGGTGCCCATCTTCTAGCTTTTAGCCCAGTGTTTAAGAGCACTCAGCTGGCGAGACAGAAGATCCCTGTTCAAATCCCTTCTCCCCCACAGGTAATGGGGGGATTTCCATTGGTGATCTCTCAGATCTATTGGGGCCCAGTAGGCAAAGTCTGAGCCCTGTTACCAGATTGGCCCAGCAGGAGTTAGGTAGAGGAATGCACGTCTTCCCCCCATTTGTGCATCACATTGGGGCTCAGGTATCTAGATGCCTGGCACGAGGTGGCACTGCACATGCTCAGGGGCAGAAACAAGCACCCAGGGACCTTTTACTGCAAAAATGTGGGATCTGAGCAAATTTAGGAACCTACAGGTTTCAGGGTCTGCTGAGCGCGAGCTTTGTGTACCCCAGTGGGGCCCGATTGTGAGATTTAGGCACCTAAAGTGACAGTTAGGCACCTAAGGCCTTTTGTGGATCTAGCCCTTGGAATTCTGAAGTTTCAAGATAAAACCAAATTAGAGTAAGAGATTTATAGTATATATATATATATATATATATACACACATACACACACACACACACACTAGCATGTTACCATTTTGAATGTTAAGAAGTCTCTCAGCACCAATCATTTATATATATATAAATGATTGGTGCTGAGAGACTTCTTAACATTCAAAATGGCAACATACTAGTCCCGGGGAAATGGAGAGCTTTCCTTTAAATAACAAACAGTACTAAAGCAGAACTAGTGTCAAGCCACCTGGTCTCTCCTCACTCATCAAGTTGCTACTGAATGATTGATTTTGGTGTGATGTAGGCAGAGTTGGATACAGCCAGTGGCTGCATCCTTTATACCAGATTCTTCTTAAGTGCCTCATCCAACTCTCATTAAAGTCAATGGGAGTCTTTCCTTTGACTTTTATGCAAGTTGGATTGGCCTTTAGTCTTGGTGAGTAGCAGCTGTGATGAGGGAAAACATTCTGCTTCAATGTTGAAGTAAGCTAATTCAGAGCTTAGATTATAGTAAGGGGGCTCCTCCAGGATGAGTGTGGGATTCATCCTGCCTATGCCCCCTATGTGCGCTTCAGTCAGGGGGAACTTATGGAGCAAGAGCTTTCTATGTCCAGTAGCAGGATATCTCAGCTGCGCTTATCTCTGGGAGACAATTCTTCAATTTATAATGTGCATGAACTGCCATGTGTTTCTCCCAAGCACTGCCTCCTATATTTTTAGATGTATGTGACAGCCTGAACTGTACCACATTTGGATAGTTCTGTCATTCCTCCCGTAGTGTATTTTTCCTACCCCTACTCATAAGCTGTTGCTAGCTCACGAGAGCCATTACTTTCCACATTCAATGACAAGAATAGATTTGGAGCCGATATCCCTGTAAGCTGCAAGTGGAATAAATGTCTCACATTAAGCCCTAAATCTCTGGTGTGGGGTGGGCAGGATTGAAAGAAGGATTATTATTTGATTGCGGTAGTAGAAGAGGGCGCAGGCAAGCTAATGCTCCCAGAAGAAAAGGTGGATAATAGAAACAAATAATTAAAAAACTATTATGATGGCTAACATCACCTCATATAGTTTGTTTCTATGTCTACCCTCGTCCCACATCCTTTGTCTGTTTTGTCTCTAGATACATGACACTTTTTCAGTGATGCTATAATATAAATCAATTATAATCTGTGTAGGTTCTTATGATGGCCCCCCATCACCATAGTATCTCAGTGCTAACCTAATCATAGAAGCCTGGTTTTCTGCACATATTCTGCACATTATCTGTGTCTCCCTAAACAGGATGTGACTATAGCTAACAGATAAAAGTGCCATGACCAGCCTGTTTTACAGCATATACTCTAATAGCTCTACTTTAATTATTCATATCAACGTATAGTTCACATATTGACTGAAGGAATGAAAATCTACCAAGTTATTTCCCAAACTCATATGTTCCTAAATGGGAGATTTGTATCTGAATCTCTGATTTAGTTAACAATTGTGTGATATCACTTGCATTGTAGATCACTTCTTGCTGCCTATACCACTAAGAAAGCTAAAAAACAAACAAACAGAGTCCCTTTGTGGACCAGCGGTACTGACACAGATATGGTCCAAATCAACATTAGGAGCATGGGATCACTCAATGGACCTTTTCTGCAGTGAAACTAGAACAATAATCATTTCTCTTATGTATTGCACATCAGGAACAAGGATGATGTGCAATGATTTCAGTTTTATTGTGTGGAGAGTTGGATTCAGAATGACAATATGAATCATCTTTGTCCTTGAATGTCCATCACAACTCCTCAGTTATTGTTATTGTATTATGCTAGTCACAAGTCTAGACCAAAAACTCAGCTCTGAATATCCTCCATTGCTGGAGTCAGAATCTTAAACTGGATTTAGGATTCTATGGCTGGGTTTAGAGATGTAATGGAATGTACCAGAACTCCAGCTCCAAAAATCCCTGATCTATGGGTATTTGAAATTCTGATCTAATTTTACGCCTTGTCTACCTCAGCATTAAAAGCGATATAGGTTAGGAGAGCACAGAAAAGTTGGAACCCACTCTTTCACTTATCCCTTGTTTAGAAGAAATAGCAATGAGCAAATGCTGTTTCTTTTATTGTAGGTCAGTTCTTTTCTGTTCTATGCTGTACCTATGACCATGGTGTCTGAGCTTCAGTTGTTCTGGAGTCTTAAAAGTCATTCTCTCAGTCAGCCTGGGGAAATTTAACCTCTTGAAGACATCTCCAAGGTAAACAAATAATGTCATTAAATGTCTTCCAGCCAGTCCAAACCCCTCCCTATTTCTCTTCTCTCTTAAAACAAGCTCACAGGAACCCCCCAACAAACAAAGCACTCGGGGGAAATATTGTGTTCTTTTACTTGTGCAGTATAGGAAGGAGACAGGAGTATCTCATTTCACTGTTGTGTTTTAATGAGAAAAACTACCCCTTTGGTTTTTATCCTTCAAACTCAGAGCACATGAGCAGCATATTGGAACCCAATAATACTTCACTGAATGGCCAGTAAAAACCTGCTAGTTCCATTTATTTTAAAATAATAAAAATTACCAGACCCATGTGTCAAGCTGAGCAATCTGCTAAGTGTCAACACTGGTAAATGACATTACTTGAACAATCATTAATTCTTATATGACTTGGAAATATATATTAAAACTAATATCAATCAGTAAGTTATTTGTTGTATTTTATTGGATTTTAAACACAGGTCATTTGTTTTCATTTCCTTTTTTATCATATATATGATATATATAGAGCGAGTGCTTTCTCCTTTTTACTGTACAAGACTGAAGTATCATATTCTCTGTTGAAAGCACTATTAAATTACTTTTAGGAAACAAAGAATATTATATGTTTCTACTGATCTTTTTTAACCAGAAAAATCTACACATCTGGTATATTTTAGTTGTGGGATATGGAATATCTCTGTCCTTCCCAAACATTTTCTACTGTAAAGCAAACTGAACTATAAGAACTATTCTTTTCTCACTGAAACATGAACCCTATGGAGAATGCTTGGCACATGTATTAAAATGGATGTGAAAAAAGTCATTATTGGAACAAAGGGATGTTTTTTAGACAGCAGGAACTGGTGTTAGATTGAAAGTGCAATACAGACATAGCTCCATTGAGTGGGATATTCAGTTTAGCATCATGATGGAAATCAGTACTGGACTCCAAATCAGGAGTGATATGCAACAAAGTTTAGATAACACATTAGTAAGTGGTAATGAATCAATAAGTGGATGTAAGTGCTTCTAACGAATCCTAAATGCAGTATAAGGGAATCCAAATTTCCAATTTACAAGTTTAAATGTTTCAGATTATAATGAAGGCTTAGGATGTACCTCTATAGATTTTCTACACTGAAAACAACATAGCCTTCTTGGTGACAAAAACAAATTCGGACAAAGGGCAACATTATTTTCATAACCAGTGTTAAAACAAAACCAACCAGACATGCTGTACAGGCAAGCAGGCATTGCCAAATTGTAGCCTATGGCTACAGCATTACTTAGGGTACGTCTACACTACCACCGGATTGGTGAGTAACGATCGATCTATCAGGGATCGATTTATCGTGTGTAGTATAGATGTAGTATAAATCAATCCCCGATCGCTCTCCCATCGACTGCTGAACTCCAGCTCGGTGAGAGGTGGAAGCAAAGTCGACGGGGAGCTGCGAGGACGTGAAGTAAGTAATTTTAATTCGATCTAAGCTACATCGACTTCAGCTACGCTATTCTCGTAGCTGAAGTTGCGTATCTTAGATCGATCCCCACCCCCAGTGTAGGCCAAACTTATAGAGCATCTAAGCCATGTCTGCAGGTGGTTCCCTGGATTTAGGGTGACCAGACAGCAAGTGTAAAAAATCAGGACGGGAGTGGGGGGGCAATAGAAGCCTATATAAGGCCTGGTCTACACTAGGGCGGGGGTTCGAACTAAGGTACGCAAGTTCAGCTACGCGAATAGTGTAGCTGAACTCGAAGTACCTTAGTTCGAACTACTTACCCGTCCTCACGCCGCGGGATCGAACTCCGCGGCTCCCCCGTCGACTCCGCCACTGCCGTTTGCGGTGGTGGAGTTCCGGAGTCGACGGGAGCGCGTTCGGAGTTCGATATATCGCGTCTAGATGAGACGCGATATATCGAACTCCGAGAAGTCGATCGCTACCCGCCAACCCGGGAGGGTAGTATGGACGTACCCTAAGAAAAGGACCCAAAAATCGGGACTGTCCCTATAAAATTGGGACATTTGGTTACCCTACCTGGATTCCATTATTGAGTCAGACTCAAGATTTTGGATCTCATCTTGAAAGCCCTCCTTGGATTGGCCCAAGTTACCCAAGGGATTGCCTATTCTCCACAATCATGATGTATTTATTTATCTCTGTGTTTTATACTGCCATCCATCAGGTAGTATCTGAGCACTTGCCACATAAAATCACTAGCAATAGCAAAGTCCCTCCCACAACGTTCCATCTTAATAGAGCATTCAATCCATGAGTGCAGGACAAAAAACTTGATACATTTTTGGCATGGGAAATAGGAAACAGTCCATACAGCCCTCACTGATTCAAGGAGAGTCCAGTTATTTATCTCAAAGACAAAAACTCAGACTTCTTGTTACAGTTTACAAAACAGAACCTGCCCAACTGAAACAGAAAGCTGTGACAAATAAAGTACTACCAGGAAATTGTAAAATAAATACAACCATAGAAACGATACTAGGTGTTAACAATCAACAGTGCCTCACAATACAGAAGGAAACTTAAAAAAATACCACAAGATAAGCCAAAGCCCTAACCTATTCCCTATGGCCTGGAAGGGGGTGAATGAGTGAGGAAGAAAGGGTATGGTTAGAATAGGGGGAGGAAAAGTGCTTTGAGTTGTATCATGGGCCCTCTTAAACCATCACCAGAGTGATGGATGACAAGCATAGCCCCCTTTATGCACTGCAAGGCTATGATTGGCCCAACAGACAAACAAAGTGAAAAAAATGTATTAGAGAACTGGAGCAAGAAAACAAATCTTCTATTTCTATTGGACAGTTTGTGGCCTTCCTCCCCATTCATTTTATGATGCGTGCCTCCAATTGCAAAGTACTATAAAAAGCTTCCTGAAATTCTTGGCACTGCCACAAATTTGATTCCACAGTGGCTTCCAATGATTAACAAAATGCGAGGGAGTGCAAGACAAACAAATGTGAACAGGGAAAAGAAACTAGAGTATCGTAAAAAAGTGCACATAAACTACATTCCATTTACCAATACAGCTAAATGCTCATTAAAAAGAAAAAAGAGCATACTGTTTGAAAATGAATCCATCCAATTGTGTGCAAAAACCAGATGAAATCGATGGGGATTGTTTTGAGATAGTACTTTCTGTTTATGAATAAATTTGAATTGCACAATTATATCCTAAGTTGCAGAGACAGAAACACAAAATTTGAAATCCAAGTGTTTCACTTACATCTTACTGCATTTCTGGTTGACCAACAGTAAATTTGATCTTCTGCAGATAGTATTGTAATAATGTAACTGAAAGGTTGAACATTACGTAACTTGACTACATTATAATTTTTGTTCCTCCAAGCAATTCTTTAAAATGTATATTTAACTAATTTATCCTACACTTTGTGCCCCTGTGGCCCTGGAAGGTGCAGCAACATCACTCATAAGAAAAAGTAACATTAACTGTTTATCAAGGCATCCATGAAACAGAAAAGCAATAAAAGCGTTACGGCATACACTCAATTACTATTGAAATGAACATCACAAAAATTATTCAGTGTCAAAAATCTAATTTTGTATGATATTTCTATATATTTTGGCTGTTAATTTTTTTCAGTCTTAGTGAATTAATATTCTTTGAATACCCCTCTAGCTACCACGGAAAAATGGAGCAACACACTTATTTAGTGCTGCTACCGAAAGCCATTAGACAAATTTCCTTTACAGCAAACCATTGATGAATGAAATGTCCCATGCTAATGTAAGAATAATCAATTTAGAATGCTTATGACAATTAACAAAGCTGGAGATAAGCCTTGAAAGCACCATGCTTTGTCAGCCTTGATTTGGATTAAACTTGCACTAATGGGATCATTTTTCTTCCAAAAGGTATTCTTTTTAGGCAGATCTATCAATTAATATGAATTATGCATGGATAAAAGGACTAATGTCATTAATTAGACAAATTAATTTTTATGATGCAGTGAATAGACTAACACTAGATTGTATGAGATACCATCCACACAGTTCACATGTATTTGAAATAAATGAATAGTTTACATTTGCATGGGTATTACAGATTCAATCATTATTAATCAGTGCCACCATGTTGGACAGCTTCATATAATCTGATTAAGTTTCTTATGGTTACCAGGTATATCCAGTTCACACTTTTGGGAGCAAAAGTTTTAGATTGACATATGCATTTTAACTAGTCATAATACTATAAATGCTGGAGAGGTGCAAGGAGAAGGTTCTATATCCTTTATAGTTCAGTGCATTAGGAGTGAGGATAAAGGGGGAAAATGAACACTTATAGCTCTAGTTCTTCGCACATCAATTTCAGTTCCAGAAATGCATGCACACAGTAACTTAGAGTTGACTTGTATGAATATTGATCCAACATTTTATGTATTTTATACCACCTGTAAACCATCTTCTACTGTCACTCTCTGCCCTTAAAGCCAAATACATATGTTTCAGAAGGCACTGAAAACCTTGACAAGTTACTAATACAAATTTAAAGTCCTTTGAATCTCTCAGAATCTCCCAAAGTACACTCAATTTTGAACATCTAAGTGTTTTTATAGCAAATACAGTACCTCAGCTATTATTTAAAACCACTTTAAGCAATGATTTTAAATGTTGTTTATGGTATCTCATACATGGCAGAAATAATAATTAATAATAGTCATAAAGCCATTTCCACTTAAACGTGTTAATGATTATTAACCACTTTTTAAAGCTATTTTAAAACTTCTCTTGCTTTACTTTTAATTGAATGAGCCAACAATTTAAAGAAAATACACTTTTTAGGCACATTCAGTTCTTGAAAATTGCTTTTTGCCACATAACTTCTTTTACCCACAACTTAAATGTTAGCCGTAGCCCAACAGGGGAAAAGAAATGGTTCCCTATCGCCATGGCTTTCAGAAAAACAGAATATCAACCCTCAGAGAAGATTTTCAAACAACCAATCCATCTATGATAAGATGCCAATCTTGAAAGAACACGTGCTCTAGATGAGCTACAGGGAAATTCAAAACAAAACACACAATCTGAGAGCCTCGCTCAAAAGACTAAACATGAATATTAAAGGCATCTCCTTGGGCCTAACAGCCAGTAAAGAGCATGTTGCATTCTTTCTACGAAGTTTAAAACCACAGTGTGTGCAGCTGATAGGGATTTTGCTCACTACAACTTTCTGTAGTGATTATATAAAGTTCCATAACCCTATGCTATGTACACATTATACAAACGCAAAAATACATTCGAATATTTTAAACATCACACTTTTGGTTTGATCCAAAGCCCTTTGAAGTCAATAGGCTTTGGATCAGGTCCTTGAGCATTCGGTCCAGGACCTCAGCTGATGAACATTGGCATTGCTCAATTGAATCAATGGAGCTCTCTTTCCCTCTATTTGGGTGCACATATTGACACATGCCATTTATTACAATAGGAAGAATGTGTACATATGTTTATGGTAATCCCAAATGTATAGAGAAACACAAGCAGTCATTTGAAATGAATACCTGATGATGCAATAAACCATCCATTCAAAGCAAGGATGTATAAGGTTTTCTAGTGTCTACCAAAACCTCAGTATATAGGGTTCTGCCCACCAATACTCTTGTGGCCCCCCCCTTTTTTTTTATTTATCTGACAAACAGCAAAACCTACCAAATGTCCAGCTTTTAGAGTCTGCTTTTACTTGGATAGAAGGGGACAAATCTTTTTCACCTGACTCGTGTGTGTACTGTCATATTAATTTAGATAGAATATATGGACCAAAAGATGTTAACATAACCCAGTCACTGTGCAACATTAAACAGTGTTATACATGGTCCAGAGTTGGTATACAGAAACTTCAGCCTGATTAGTATCCTGGGAAACACATTGTTAAATATACGTTTAACCTTTTATTAAAGATAAAAAAAGAAGGAAAAATAGTTAAAACATTTGAAATGTAAAGTATTAAGTAAGGCTTTCATTTTAACAAACATCTCTTGTTCCCTTTCCCTTCAGCTGGAGAGTGTTTTTAGAAGAAAACTCTCCTCTTCTGGCCATATCTTAGATTGTATCAATGATGGTAATAACTGCCCTTTTATGGAGAAGAGAAAAAGCAAGGTTGAGATGAACTGGAGCTGTTGGTGTTGCTGTAGTTGTTACAGTTTGATCCCATTTCATTCCACGTGTTCTTCACCTATAACCAATAGAGGTGGCAACGTTATCTGAGTCCCTCTCTCTGCCCTCGTCTGGGCAGCACATCTCTCAGGATTAGAATGTAGAAGGCCTGGAGTCCCATGAGATGATGGGGATGGCAGCCATGATAGTGAAGCTTTCAGTAACCTCTGTGTCCTTATTTTCCACTCAAAAACTCTTTCTTTAATGACCCAAAAAGGGAGTGGTGGGTGGAATAGCCCATCCCATCATTATTTTGTCCACCAGTTAGGCCTAATATTGACACACCAATTTTGGTTCATTAATTTCCAGACCCATATTTCCTTGTTTACCAACCATCATCTCAACACGGTTTTTCAGTTATATCAGTAGACTTCTATGTTTGAACTAATTCACTTTTTTCGTCTGGTTGTCCTGCACCTGTTAGTGTGACCCCTTATGAACTGAACTTCAGTTGTAAAAATGAGTCACCTCACAATTAGAATACACTTGTAGGCCCAATTATCACAATAGTACTCCCATGGACTTCAAGAGAACTGCTTATCTGAGTAAGAGGAGCAGGATTTGCATAGTATGCTGTTTTACCAAAACTCCAAGTCTCATCAATTCTGTACCCCTACATTCAGTGGCTATTATGTACTAGGAAATGTTAATTTAGATAACTTCCCCACAAGGGATTGCCTGGGAGAAAGTAGGCCTCATGCCAGTGATTCTCAAGCTTTGCCATACTGTGCCCCACATTACAACTGAAAAACGTCAAGTCCCATAGTTTTGGGACATGCTCACTATCTAATCATAAAGAAAGAGAGGATGAGGTGGATACAATCTTTCTAGGCCTGGACGTGGCTCCCAGATAGAGAACTCACATTTTACCACCAAACAACAGCAATAGTTTTGGTTAAGAATCACTACAGAGGGCTCAGAAAATAATTCTTGGAATGGAATAACCAACATATTTCTTTGTTCAGTCACTATAGCCCAGATTTTTAAAGGTATTTAGGCATTGCTATACACAGCATTACAACACCTAACTGATTTAGGAGCCAAATCTCACTGACAGTTGATGGGATTTAAGCTCCAAAGTATGAGATTTAGGCTCCTAAATCAGTTAGGTGTTGCAATACTAAGCACAGCAATGCCTAAATACCTTTAAAAATCTGGGCTGTAGTGACTGAACAAGGAAATGTAATGGTAATGGCCTACATATCTTTAAAAATCCAGGCCCATAACTGAATCTGCCAAAACCCAAATGTGGGACTAAGACCCAAAATGAGGGACACAAAAAAGAGTTATGCAGGTTGGAAACTTCAGTGTTGCGGGATTGATTCCTTTTGTATGATTAACATCCATTTAATCATACCTTATTTCTGACATAAACAGTTTTCAACAACAAGAGTTAAACAACAATCAATTTGCACAGAAAGTAACTAACTTTGGGACTAAACTGAGTGACACCCATCATTATGAGTTACAGCAAGAGATGTGGCATCTGCCACATACTCATTATACTCTTCTAAAAGTCTGATTCTTGATAATAGCAGAACTTATCAATGCCTATTTGGACTTTGCTTTGTACAAGGTGTAAGGATTGGACTTACATTTGGATTTGCTTGATTGAACTAAGGAACCATACAGATAACTTCTACATGATTTTTACAAAAACATGTGCCCTCAGTCACTATATACTGTACCTCATGATTTCTAATTTAAGTCATTTTATTACGTATTTATATTACAGTTGCACAAAGAGGCCCAAAACTAGATGGGGTACCCTCAGTGCTTGACTCTATGCACAAAAGAGACAGTCTCATCCCTGAAGATCTTATCTTCAAAATGATGTTACTGTAAAAATATACCTATAAAATATAAACATTCTAGCAACATATCATTAACATATCATTAAATACACCTGACCAAAAAAAAATTTAAAAACATGCAAGGCTGGAGTACAATCATGTTAAATCTCCAGCAAGTAGAGACATACTGCAAAGAGCTATATACTGTCACTCAGGGGTTCTCAACCTTTTTCTTTCTAAGGCCCCTCTAACATGCTATAAAAGTTCCACAGCCTACCTGTGCCAGTGCCACAACTTTTTTTGCATATAAAAACCAGGGCCGTCATTAGGGGTGGCAACTTCTTGGGGCCCCACACACAAGGGGCACCATGAAGCTAAGTTGCTCAGGCTTCACCTTCAGCCCCAAGTGGTGGAGCTCGGGGCCCCGTGTTGCAGTTCCACGGGGTGGGGCTTTGGCTTTCTGCCCTGGGCCCTAGCGAATCTAATGCCAGCCATGTTTGGTGGACCCCCTGAATCCAGCTCACAGCGCCCCAGGGGCCCCCGGACCCTTGGTTGAAACCGCTGCTATAACTATCCTCCCTCCTCCCCTCCCCCTACACACACAGTGAGACAATGTTCTGGAATTGTAGTCTACCTTTGAACTCTTATTCTAATATTTATTGTCCTGGTTAATATTTGTTGACGTTAATACAATATTTGTTTGTTCAAAACTATTGTTTTCACATCAGACCCTGAGAAATCTTATACATATACACAGAAACATAAAAGTCTATATTAATTAGCAACAATAGAATGTAATTTTCTTTCTACAAAACACACAATAAGTACATTATAACAACTTACTTATTAGGTGAACCCTCATAAATGTACAAAATGCCCAAGTATATGATTAATTATAACTAATATATGGGAGGTATGGACAGGTCTGAACAGATGTTGAAAACAAATGAGGATACAGAGAACACCACAGCATGGCATAAAAATCTAAGTTTATATGGTACAGCTGGCTATATATAATGCCTTTTTAATTTATAAAGCTACAGCATCTGGTCCTCTACTCTCATGCTTTGAGTTTTCCGAGAGCCACGATTTTAATTTTCATTTTTTTTAGTTATAAAGAAGCTGCCAGGTTCACAGATATTTTTGCAGAAAACTCCTAATAAGAAAGAATCTAGTAAAAATGAAGAAAGTGCTCAAAAATGTTAAATTAAACACTGAAGGCTGTCATTGTTGCTTTTTTCCCAGCCAGTGCCAGCTGCACAAAGTTCTTTGAAAGAATGTTTAGAGTAAAATTCCTCAGATCTTGATCTTTTATGGCAAAGGTCGTAAAATAAGTTAAGTTACAGTTGGAGTAGCAAGGTGTATAAAGAAACCAACTGCTATTAGGGATAGAAAGTGATTAGCAATATGACCTTGTTTCTTAATATCTGCCCCCTTTGTCATTCAGAACCCATAATCACCAAAATACTGCATTTTAAAAACTGTTAGCATCGTTTGAAAATTACAGGGTGATCACTTAGTGCAACTGATCAGAAATACCCAGGGTTTTCAATACTGCAATGTCAAGTACCCCATAAAAGAATATTTAGATGCATTTCAAGGATAGACTGAGGACAATCATCCTTCTGGAAGTGCTATTCCAACTCTGAAACTTTTAACAGTTAAACATGGGAAGAGATGGGATCCACCTAACCAAGTATGGGAAGAGTATCTTCACACCCAACCTAGTGAGGAGGGCTTTAAGTTAGGTTCAAGGAGGGCAGGTTACCTAGGTATAAAAAAAGCAGACATTAAAAGAGGACTACATGTTGGTTAGAAGGGTTGAATAATTATAATAGGATCATAGAAGCTATATGAGGGATAACAGTGGGGGAATCTGCTCAGCCTCTTAGCTGTCTCTACACAAATGGAAAGAGTATAGGGAATAAACAGTAAGAATTAGAAATATTAGTACAAAAGCTAAATTATTACTTCATTCACATCACTGAGACTTTGTGGGATAAATTTCATGACTGGAATACTGGTATAAAGGGCTTCAGCTTGTCCAGGAAGGACGGGAAGGCGGAGGAGGCATTGCTCTATACATCAAAAACATATGCACTAGTTATAAGGTCCAGAAGGAGGTGAGAGGCAGACCAGTTTAAGGTAGGGGGACCAGGGTCAATGTCATGGTAGGGATCTACTCCAGACCACCAAATCAGGAGGTGGTGGTGGATGAGGCTTTTTAAGAAGAAATAGCAGAAATATCAAAAACACATGGCTTGATACTAATGGGAGACTTAAACTGCTCAGACATCTGTTGGAAAAGTAATACTTCAACACACAAAATTTCCTGTAAGTTCTTGGAATGCACTGGGGACAACTTTTTGTTTGAGAAGGTGGAGAAAGTAAGCAGGGGGACACTCATTTTAGACTTGACTGACCAAAAGGGAGACATTGGTTGTGAATCTGTAGGTGGAAGGCAATGTGGGTGATAGATTTCATGATTCTAGAGAAAGGTAGGAGTGAAAGCAGCAAAATAAGGACAGTGGACTTCCAAAAAGTAGACTTGAACAAACTCGGAGAACTGGTAGGTAAGGTCCCATGGGAAAAAAATAAGGGATATAGGAATTCAGAAGAGCTGGCAGCTTCTCGAAGAGACAATATTAAATGTGCAATGGCAAATGATCCAGATGCAAAGAAAAGACTGGGAAAAATTAATAGGCCAATATAGCTGCATCAGAAGTTCTTTAATGACTTGAAAAGCAAAAAGAAATCCCATAAAAAGTTGAAACATGGGCAAAACACTAAATATAAAAGAATAGCACGAGCATGTACGGACAAAATCATAAGGACTAAAGCACAAAGTGAGTTACACCAAGCAAGGGACATAAAAGGCACTAAGAGAGGTTGTATAAATATATTAGGATCAAAGGAAAGTGTAGCTCATCTACTTAGCAGGAAAGGGAAGCTATGATGATATGAAGAAGCTGAGGTATTTAATGCCTATTTTGCTTCAGTCTTCACAAAAAGGTTGATTGTCAGCAGATATTTAACACAATCAATATTAACAATAAGGCAGAAGGAATGGAAGGCAAAATAGGAAAAGAACAGGTTAAAGAATATTTAGGTTACAGAATATTTAGATAAGATAGATGTATTCAAATCAGCAGGGCCTGATGAAATTCATCCTCAAGTACTTAAGAAACTAACTGAGGCAATCTTGGAACCATTAGCAATTACCTTTGAGAACTTGTGGAGGATGGATGAGATCCTAGATGACAGGAGAAGCACCTATCTTTTAAAAAAGGAACAAAGAGGTACCTGAGGAATTATAATGCAGCCTAATTTTGATACCTGGGAAGATAGTGGAATAAAATTATTAAGCAATCAATCTGTAAGCACCTAAACAATAATAGTGTTGTAAGTAACAGCCAGCATGGATTTGTCAGAAACAAATAAGGCCAAACCAACCTAATTTTCTTCTTTGAACACAGTGACTGGTCTAGTGGATGGAGAAAAGCTGTAGACATGATATGCCTTGATTTTATTTAGACTTTTGACACCGTCCCACATTAAATTCTCATAAGAAAACTATGGAAATGTGGTCTCAATGAAATTATTTGTTGCAAAACTGGATGAAAGACCATACTCGAAGATTAGTTATCAATGGTTCACTGTTAAACAGGGGGACTTATTCAGGGGAATCCTGCAGGGGTCTGTACTGGGTCCACTACTATTCAATATTTTCATTAATGACTTGGATAATGGAGTGGAGAGTATGTTTGTAACATTTTGCAGATGACACCAAAGTGGAAGGGATTGCTACATTTGGAGGACAGATTAGGATTCAGACAACCTTTATGTATTGGAGAATTGTTCTGAATTCAACAAGATTAAATTCAATAAAGACAAATACTACACAAAAGGAAAAAACATCAAATACACAAATACAAAATAGGAAATAATTGGCTAGGCAGTAGCACTGCTGAAAAGATCTGGAAGTTATAATGAATCAACAATGTGATGCAATTGCTAAAGAGGCAAATATCATTCTGGGGTGTATTAACAGGAGTGCCATATGCAAGATACAGAAGGTTATTGTTCTTCTCTATTCGGCATTGTGAAACCTCAGCTGGAATATAGTGTCCAATTCTGGGTACCACCACACTAAGAAAGATATGGACAAACTGAAGCGAATCCATAGGAGAGCAACACAAATGATGAAAGACTCAGAAAACCTGACCTATTAAGAACGGTAAAAAAAAAACTGGGCATGTTTAGTCTTGAAAAAACACAACTGAGGGGGGACCTGATAACAATCTTCAGATATGTTAAGGGCTACTATAAAGAGGACTATGATCAATTGTCCTACCTTCAGTTGACATAGCGAACAAGCAGTAATGGGATTTATCTGTAGCAAAGGAATTTTAGGTTAGATATTAGCAAAAAAATCCAACTATAAGGATAGTTAGCACTGGAATAAGCTTCCAAGAGAGGTTGTAAAATCCCCATTACTGGAGTGTTTTAATAACAAGTTAAACCAACACCTGTCTAGGTATATTTAGTCCTGCCTCTCAAGGTCTTTTCCAGTCCTACCTTTCTATAATTCTGTGATATAGCTATTGCGTTTCATATCCACCTTCCACAACCATTCATGCTGCATAAATGAAATGAATGAATATTTAGAATGCAAACACAAAAGGCATATTTTTGGTTTGTTTTTTTCTGACGAGTCAGGAAAAAAATACAGGTACTTGTAGCAATTAATAGAATCTAAAGAAAGTTGTGCTGTGGCACAGATATTCCCAGGTCCCAGCTGACAAGATACCCCTTGCCTAATTAGGGGCTAACTTAGCATGCAGGGAGTGCAAACAATCATATCGAGCAAGGCAGATAATCATTTTTCACCATATATCAGTCTTTCAAAAATGTGCATCTACCTGCTGTGCAATCACAGAATAGTATACAATACAAATATTCACAACATTAACAACGTGTTAACTCTTGAGGGCTCAGGCGAACGCTAGTTCATCATTTAGCAATAAGGCATTCCCTGGGAAATATCCCACCCTCTTACTTAACCACCTCAACCAAGATTCACAAATCATCATCATCATCATATGTGTTTGTGTATATATAAAATAGGTTTTTTGTCTGTTGAAAAAAAAATTCCCTAGAACCTACTTCTCCCTCCCTCCCGCATTTATATTAATTCTTATGGGGAAATTGGATTAGCTTAACATTGTTTTGCTTAAAGTCGCATTTTTCAGGAACATAACTACAATGTTAAGAGAGGAGTTACTGTACATGATGACACAGTCTTTCTGCTCTGTAACAACTGCACTTCACAAATCTTACTGACTGAATTTGGTATAATATGTTTGAAATCATGGTGAAACCAAAATCCTGGTCCCTCTGGCGTCTTTCCATTAACTTCAATCAGTGATGGAACTGGTCCTTAAATGGAAGAAATCCCATTAACTTCAGGGGACCAGGTTGTGTTAAATATTCTGCTTTCCTACAAGGCCCAAATAAAGCACTAGCATTTTGTCTCACCACTCCCAATCCAGCATATGTCTATTCCCTTATACACATGAGACACAGTGAACAGGTCAGTCTTGACTTCTGCTGATCAGGAAAAAAAAGTATCATACAAATACTTTACTGATTCAGCTTTAACAGTCCAGATAATCTGACAGATGAACAGTGCTTGCTTGATATCTACTGCTCTACAGATATGAAGTCATGATTTGGACAAAAAGACTCAAGTGAAAGACAGCAAATGCATGTGGCATTGTGCCCCAAGTCTTTTCATGCATTTCAGATATTGACTTTTTAAAAGCACTTTTTGAAGCTAAGAATGTTTGCTAAATTGTAATCTTTGTACAGTGGATTTTAAAAGCATTCCCTGTAACAGAAATGTGGTCCAGAGGCAGAACATTAATTAAGATTTAGTGGGTCAGGTAAAAATGGAACCTGGAGCTAACCCTGGCCATGTTATTTATCTTCTCATTAATTTATGAATGTTATTAAAATTTTCTCATGATTTCATTTTTTAAATAAAATACCCAATATACAAACAAAATTCCTGAAGTTTTAAGAAAAATTTGGGATGAAATCCTGGTCCTGTTGAAGTCAATGGGTGTTTTGTCACTGACTTCAGTGATGCCATGGATTCCTGGATGGTGTCAAAATATGGCCTAGAAGCCATGTATGTTCATCTGAGAACAGAGCGTCTCCCCTAGTTTTAATGTTGGGACCACTGTAACATTATTAAATCTAGATCTACTATTGTTTACAAAAAATGTAACCTGAATATAGGAGTATTAAAAATGGGAAATTCACCCAATTATGATTGGCATGTTAGGATAAAATCTGCTGTATCAACAAAGATTTTATCCCTCTTTGCTCCAAGGATAATTCCAAGTATGATACTGAGCAACTATAAGGTATGTTTTCAATACAGTCTGACAGGCCAGTCCTGCACTACTGATCAGGCAAACTCAAGCTTAAAATAGTACTAACTACTCCTCATATTACACCTGCTTCCTCTCATTGGGTTTATGTTCTCTGGACAGGGATCTGCTTTTAATGGATTATGAAGTATGATTTGAAAATGGATTGTTATTAATTTGTAACCAAATGCCATGATATCTCTTGTATCTCTTTTGTAAAGTTGAGAAGTATGGTGTGTTTATAGATGTATAATTTTATATGCTAACTCATAACTTCTAAGAATCTATTTTCCAACCAAATTAAAAGATCATGTGACTTTCAGTAGTCTAAAGAATATTTACAATTTTTTTCAGTTTATTGTACTGCTCTTACAGAAAATGTCATACCATCCAACAAAATAAGCATACACACATTTTTCAAAATTCCTTGGGTTTTATTATAGTTCAGTCAAATATTTCATTTTTACTGAGAAACTAACAAACCACAATCTGCTGTTACATTTTATTACCACTTTATTATCTTGAACAGTTCTACCACAGTGTCAAATCAGCAAAATTCAGCAAATGAAGTATACAATATTTTAGTATAATTTGATATGATTAACAGAATCTTTAATCCAAAAATGTTATTTAACAATGAGTAATATATTCATAAACAACCTAGAGCATAATGTATATATGCCTTATAAATAATTTATAAAGTCTTTACAATGCAATATATAAACTATTATTGAACATGCATTTACTTTATTTTAAGGGTTATCCTTTTCATTATACATAGTTGCTAGGGCATATAAAATAAAATAGTAATCCTTTTATAATGCAATAAGTAAACTTAAAAATATGAAAAACATTTGTAGTAAGTTTTAATGACTGTTCACTTATATATTATAGTATGTAATATGGTATATAACCCATAACATGGGACAGGACCTCTTCAATCTACCCACCAGGACTTGGCTCTAGCACCCTCCCCACACAAGGGGGACAGAGGATCTCAGAAGGGTGAGGCCCTCAGCCTTTTAATGAAGTGAAAGTGCTGAGTATGACCACTATATTTCCTTCTCTGTTTATGCTAACATCTGATAAAGCTATATTCTCTCAGTCTATGGATAGCCTTATCCATATTTTTATATATGAACAATAGATTTTTTTCTGTTTATTGGAGTATTATTATTCAGATATGTAATACATATGTCTATAGTTCTGGAAGCTTTGTAGCCTTAGTTCTTCTGTCACAGTTATGCCTGTTTATCTCCGCCGATCTACATACGACAATGGCAAGTTATCATCTTCTTAGATTCCACTTGTAACCTGGAGAGATAGTGGTTGCACTTTTAAGGCAAATCCAAAATTTCATAGTGTGGGTGTGTTGGGGGATGTATGTACCTCTCTGAATTCCTAGCATCTTACAGAACACACCCACACTTTTATAGGAAACACAGCTAACTCTGCTAAGACTTTACCCAGGGCCTTGTAAACATAGTAGGTTGGGAGACTTAAGGTAGTGTCAAATATAATCCAATATAACTCAAAAATACTGGAAAATTAGTTTACTGGAACTTTATGCAGTGAAACTTAATACAATCAGTTATATATAAAAAACACTAATATATGGCCCTGACAGAAGTTTATAATTTATTGTTGGTCTGCTTCTAGCAATGTACAGTTGCTTTAAAACACTAATATTTCTCCACTGTCCCCTGCTTCTGTATGTTTTGCTGTTGGTATAGCTTTAGTATTAGAGGATGCTTTTTCCCCCTTCACAATTTAAGTGGGATTTTTCACACTTGTATTTTACAGCATGGGTTTCAGCCAAGTTGTTTATTTTAGTAAAAATGTCATTCTCTTGCTTTATTCCCTCAGCACTGAGAAGGGCTTCTTACAGTGTTTCTGTGCACTGTTTTAGGAAATTAAGAATTTGTTACACCATGAATCAGACCAGTAAGAAGGCACAAAAAGGGCACTGTTCTCAGTAAAAGTGAGTTTGTTTCAGGTCAATAATTCTCCAGTTGCAGATTTACAGTATGTTACCCACTTGTATTTACATAATATACAGTAATTGCTGAGAAGCATGTGAAAAATACACTATTAGTATTATTTACACCCAGAAATCCAACTTAAAAAACCAAAATATCATGAATTTTTCATATTTTTCATAAAACAACCTTATTGCTTCAGTTGCAAATATGGGAAAGAGTAGGGCATTGAGCTGAAATGGTTCTAGCATGGAGTAAAAGCTTAATCTAACGGTCTTTGCACATGTAAAAGTCCCACTGACATATTAAAGTCAGCACTTCTTGTACAGCAGGGCCACAAGTTCAGGCACTAATTAGGCCTCTGGACAAAACCTAGGGAACACTGATAGATGAATATTGTGCAATCTAAAGATTTTAGCTATAGCAATAGCAAAGCTAAATACCATCAAACCTAAGCACCCAGTCTTGTACTTTTTCCCCACAGTAGTTCCACTGCCATACTCCTATATTTAAGAAAAAGTTACATGTATGATCGAGGGTTAGTAGGGTGGGACATGATTTTGAATTAACATAGGTTAGTCTTTTGAATTTGGTGCCCATATAGGTGTTGAACTCTCTCATGGGACAGATCCCTCCCTACTTATTTATTTAAAAAATTGTCTAAAATAATTTCTTGATGATTTCCATTTGAATTAATGTTGGTGCTTATGTATTAATCTGTCACCACATACACACCCAAATTGTTCTGCAGTCTTTTGCTTTTTTTATTTCCTTTTCATATTGTGTATTTTAATTCTATGTGCAGCACTCTGGCAAGATGAGAATTTTTTCTTTAAAAAAAAAACAACCCACCACCACACAAGTAGTGTGGTTGCCAGATACACCTTTACTTTTCTTCCTCCTCATTTAGGGCCCAACAGTGCACCTTTTACTCACGTCTCAAAACAAAGAGAGTCCCATCTTCCAGTTTCTCAGTGTCTAGCCCAAATCAGCACCAAGCTCATCATGTTTCCATTATACCTCTGGCATTTAGGGCAGGGAAAAAGCTCCTCCACGCCTGTCTGTTTCTGGCAAGTCTGTCAATGGTTCGCCAGCTGTGCCTCAGGTTTTTCAGCTCGGCTTCCACAGCTCTCCGACATGTTGTTTTTGGGCGGCCTCATTTTTGCTTGCCTTCAGGTGTCCATCTTTTTGCTACTCTGGTGATGGACTCAGTTTCCATCTGAAGCACGTGGCCAGTCCATCTCCACCACCTCCTGGAAATGATGGTGCTCATATCCTCTTGGCTAAACTGTGTCAATAGATCTGGGTTTGAGCACCTAATTACAACTGAACCTAGCCAAGACTGAGATGACACTCAGAGGAAGAGCACTTCCAAAGAACTCCATGATATTCTCTACTCTCAAGGGCATCTATGTGGTGTGGCAACATGCACTATAGAAGTGAGAGTTCTTACATTAATGTATTACACATTAATTGGTCCACATAGACCCTGCTGGTGCACATTAAAGGTGCCCAACTGTGCTTTAATGTTAAATCTAGATAGATAGCTGAAGTTTTTTTGTAAGGCACCAACACCACCAAAAAAAAAAATTGGATCTTTTTAATTATACCCTGCCAAAGTTATAGTAATGAAGGTTATTAGCATGCCTAGTTTTGAGCCAATGTTTGTTATCCTACTTAACGGCACTGGATGATGAATTTAAGTGTTCAGAGCATGCTGAAAGAAAGTTAGTTTAAGTCTTCCTAAAAAGAAAATCAATTAAGGATGACATGCTTCATGCTGTACATTTTGTAATTTGAAGTTACTTAAAGAAATAATTGCACTTTTTTTTTTTAATATAGAAGTAAGTCTCTCAGCCCTCATGTTTACAGAAGATCATATCAGCTTATGGATATTTAAGTCTGTTTTTCCAGGAGAATTGAGCTTAATTGTTCCAGACACTGTCACATGCAAGAAAACTAAAATTTGAAGATGCTATAGTTAAACTTAGAAGAAAAGTGTTACTTTCTGTAATGTAAAGGGTGAATTTTTCAAAAGGGACTTCTGAAACATGCCTGCAATATTTACAGGTGTACCTGTTTCTGCAAACAAAACTGCAAACTAAGAGCAGAAAATGTTTCTACATGACCAATACAGGGTTTCAGGGTAACCAAATACAGGGGTTTTCGGGTGGGGAACAGGCTTACTGTTTTAGAATGCAGGTGAAGACTCTTCATTTGATTTTGAATTCATCTATGGCACTGAAATAACATGGACATGGCAGAAGAGAATCCTGCACAGATGTTTTACAGTAGAAGAACATGACATGACTTCAGTATCTGTTAATGCTTGTGGACATGCGATTCTTACAGCGGCATTGGAGGGGTTCTCTGCCCTATCCTGTACCATTGTCAAGGGAATACAAGGTCACAACCCGGCTCACATGAATATGTTGACTAAAAGGCCAACAAAATGATAACTGAATTATATGTGGCCTAAAACTCACTGTGGGCCATTGCTGTCTACAAGAAAATCCTTGATTTCCAATAGCAGCAGGATTGTGAAGTGGCAAATTTCGCCCTATTTAATCCACTTGGCAAGCACTAGATGGTGTAGCCAAATTGCACCCCCCACTTGAATCTAGAGAGGATAGCAAAAAAACCCCAACCACCACAACACACACACAGATTTAGCACATTCGACCTGAAAAAGCAGTGTATCGGAGCAAAGAAGTCTCAGAACTGCCATATTTGAAAGTTAGGTTTTAATCCTAAAGTTGAGTGACCCGTGAAACCGCTCTGCTTGTATAAGGTGTGGTGTGGAGGGAAGGCGTTTGTGTATTATTACCTTCGAAGCCTGGGGTATGGGGCATTAATAAAAATGAAGACAGCCAGGCAGCAAAATTCATGAAAGCCTGAAAGGCAGCAGAGAACATGGGCCACTCATTTGGTATGAGTCATTGTACACAGAACAATCCTTTGGTATCGCTGCCACCACCAAGTAATTTAAACAAACATTTAGGAAGGGCCACTTGGAGCCCTACCTCACCCAAAATATCCCCACAAACACCTCTACCCCCTTTCCTAACTAATTTGTTAGGAAGTGAGTACAGATCAACCTCCCTGGGTCTTTAGGATACTGAAAAATCAGATTCTTTAAAAAAAAAATTAAAGAAAATGTAAAAGAATCACCTCAGTAAAATCAGAATGGAAAATAACCTTTCAGGGTAACAAAAGATTCAAAAACAGAGGATTTCCCCTCTAGGCAAAACTTTAAAGTTACAAAAACCGGGATAAACTTCCCTCTTAGTACAGAGAAAATTCAAAAGATAATCTAATGCATTTCCTTGCTATTACTAACTATTTTTGTAATATTAGATACTTAGTTCAGATATGGCTTGGGGAGATGTATTTTCCCTACCCTGGTTCCTCGCTGAGAGAACAAAAGGAACCCAAAACAAAAACCTTCCCCCACAGATTGGAAAGTAAAGTAACTTCTCCCCTTATTGGTCCTTTCTGTCAGGTGCCAACCAGGTTATCTGAGCTTCTTAACCCTTTTCAAGTAAAGGAGGGATTTTATGCTACCCTTGGCTGTATATTTATGACAGCCCCCTCCACCCCTGACACGAATTTACTTTGGTACATACCCGCCACACAGTTTTTTACTCCAAGCAGCTCTCTGTTGCGCAAAGGGTTTATTTATAGAACAAAAACAAAAAAAAGGTTCAGAGATGTACATGTTTACTCTCCCTTACAATTTCAAGTTACACAGTAAATGAACAAGATACAACCTCAGGCTTTACACTTTTATATTAGATAAAACCTCTTTTCTAATAGAAGTTACCTGTAGCCTTTGAACAGTTTCCAGGGACACCCTGTAGCTTAGGGGGTGTCCAGAGTGGCAGACAGCTTCCTGCATAGAGGCTGACCTTCAGTTTCTGGATTAAAAAGCCTCATACAGAAGCCTACTTTTAAAGTGCTTTTCCCTCCCCACTTACTCAGAGTGCAAAAATCCCCTTTTAGTTTGAGAGCTGGAATTTCCCAGTATCTTTCCATTAACTCTAGTGGTCCGCCATTGTCTCTTCCTAGCTAGCAGATGGGTTGTTACTTGGAGCTGGTTTTATGTAAATACTTGGCTTGGGACGGGTAGTTGAAATTATAGTACAGGTTATGAGGAAAGTTCTCTCTATACATATGCGTAGACTATAGTTATGAATCTCATAGTGACCAGTTCAGAACATTACAAGTTTTCATAAAAGACCATCCATGCCTGATTCACTTTTATAGTACAATACAGTATGCAATTAGTTGAAGCAACTGCTCATTTGGTGGGGGAGGGCGTGTTAAGCCTTCTGTTCTCTGTTGGGATGGTGGTATCTGAACCCGCTTGTCAGAGGGTTTAGAGACTTCTAGAAGAGCTCTGCCATTTGGAGAGGGGAAATTTGTGGGTGTCATAACTGGAGCTCATTGCAGGCTGACTAGGAGGGATATATGAATATTTACAGTCTTGCCAAGTGGCTCCAGTTTCCTTAGAAGCCAGTACTAGAATGGTAGCTGCAGCAAGTCTCCTCTTTGAAGTAAAAGCAGTAGCAGCCACGCATAAGCAGGGATAGTAGGTCCAGGAGCAGAAGAGTAAACAGCAGCTTTGCCACTGTGACTAGACATTGCCATTTTTATTACCACAAGGGTGCCTTGCCAAACATTAATGATAGTATTTCTGAAACTCATCTCTACCCCCACAGGCCAGGAGCAACCATAGCATGAGTGAATAGTCCCTTTGTCCTCTTCCTGCCTACCTGGTCCAATCCTACCTGGCTACCAGGTGTGGCCAAATTCTCCGAGACATTTGAATTAAATGTGTGCATTTTCTTGCACGCGTTACAAGAAGATTAACTACAGCCATGCAGTGTTATTAATAAAGAGCTTACAACATGGTTAACACATTTCCCCTCTTGCTATCTAATGTTAACTGAACATATTGGAGGTTAACGATGTGTCAAAAAAAGCTATGTTCAGTTTTCTTGTCAGCATTTTGTAGACATACTGTAGAATATGAATTTCTACACCTCTGAAGAAGTGTACAAGTATTCAGTGCAAGAGCATGAATGGTGGCAACATTTTCATCATATGTTGAAATATTCAGCCTAGAATTGACCCTGCTGTGTGAATAGTTAAGTGATTTACAAGACTGTTAGATTAAGTTGTGTTCTTATCATATAGTTAACTTTAACGTGTATGGCAATCACACCAAAGTGCTATTAAATCCAATGATGTAGATAAGAGCAAGGGAGAATCACATGCATAGTTTCAAATGATGGGGCTGTGACCCTTTTAGGTGTGTCACATTGACTCATAGTAGCAACCTAGTGCAATATTCAGGGCATTGCATGGGTCAAGTTTTACATTTTATTTTTCCCCCCCTCTGCATCACAATGCTGTGGTTTTACAGTTTTGCTTTAGAGGAAAAGTTATACTTCTTCCTTAGGGTAAACAACAATTTGAAGATGGCACGATTGAAATGCCAATGCTAATGATTGAAAGTATCTTTGTATAATCAAGGTAAAGAGTAAGGGAAGGTATACAGTGAAGTGAGTGACAGGAGTAAAATTATTCCATATATGAAAAAATATTTCAGTTTACAAATGGAAATGCCAACAAATTCCATCCCTCCCTTACAAACACCAGCTTCCAGATGATACAGTACCTCATCTTATTATCAGTGTCAATAATTCCATTTGGCAGTAGACAGCTAATTCTTTTCATGTGCTAATGATTAATCAGACAAGCCTATTTACTAATGTATCAGAATGCATTAGAAACATATGCTAATGGGGGACAGAACATCAATTCAAATATAAATGAACTACACTTACATTGGTTACCTATTGACTCGTGTCAAAATGAAGTAGAGAATGTAATATACTTGTAAACCATTACAATGAATGAAAATAGAATTTCAAACTGTTAATTTTATTGACTTCTCTGTAAGCCTAAAGCCATGGTATATTAGACTTTTATAATACAGATGTTATAAGATGCCCATCAATATACCCATAGGACTTATATTTACTGTGTTAAACTCCTGTAATAATGTTTGGTTGAAACTATTTTGTAATGGAAAGAGGAAACAACATTTCCTTGATGGGCATTTGATACATATTTATTTGTATTGCAGGATTCTAGCTCCCAGTCCTGCAAAACCCTTATGTGTGTTTATATTGTTAAACAAGCACATACTTGAGTAAAATAGAAGTTTAAGCGCATTGCTGGATTGGGGCCCGCTGGTCACTGACATTCACAGGAGCGTAGCCATAAGACAGTACTTCAAGAATCACTCAGGCTGGAAAGGTGATTTGCTGGTACTTTACTACCATTTAGATATGGCATTCATGGAATGGATATCAACTTCCAAAGTATTAGATTGTACCAAAGTACTAGTAAGGTACTGTTTTGGGAGTATAGTTAAATGCAGACAAGTGATTCAAAGAAGGAAACATGAAAAGGTACCACACTTGTCATGACAAGTGCCAGGTTATTTAGGACAAAATATTAAAGCTGTTGATTAATCACAGTTAACTCATGCAATTAACTCAAAAAACCAATCATGATTAATAGCAGTTTTAATTGCAATGTTAAACAATAGACAACCAATTAAAATTAAATATTTTGGATGTTTTTCTACATTTTCATATATATTGATTTCAATTACAACATGGAATAAAAAAGTGTATATTACTACAAATATTTGCACCAGAAAAATGATAAACAAAAATATTTTTCAAATCATCCCATACACGCACTGTAGTGCAATCTTTGTCAAGAAAAGACAAGTCTACATTTGTAAATTGCACTGTTACATAACTGTGCTCAAAAACAAAAACTTCAAAGCCCACAAGTTCACTCAGTCCTACTTCTTGTTTAGCCAATTGCTCAGACAAGTTTGTTTACATTTACAGGGGATAATGCTGCCTGCTTCTTGTTTATAATGTCACCTGAAAGCGAGAACAGGCATTTGCAAGGCACCTTGCAATTCCAGCTGCAAAAATATTTGTGCGCCAGATATGCTGGGCATACAAATGTTTAGCATGCCCCTTCGTGCTTTGGCCACCATTCCAGAGGACATGCTTCCATGCTAATGACACTTGTTAAAAAAAATAATGCATTAAACAAACTTGGGACTGAATTCCTTGGGGGAGAATTGTATGTCCCCTGCTCTGTTTTACCTGCATTCTGCCATATATTTCATGTTATAGTAGTCTTCGATGATGACCCAGCACATGTTCATTTTAAGAACACTTTCACTGCAGATTTGACAGAAACACAAAGAAGGTACCAATGTGAGATTCTAAAGATAGCTACAGCACTTGACCCAAGGTTTAAGAATCCGAAGTGCCATCCAAAATCTGAGAGGGACGAGGCATGGAGCATGCTCTCAGAAGTCTTAAAACAGCAACAC
This sequence comes from Mauremys reevesii, assembly GCF_016161935.1. Classification (NCBI taxonomy): domain Eukaryota; kingdom Metazoa; phylum Chordata; order Testudines; family Geoemydidae; genus Mauremys; species Mauremys reevesii. The sequence goes on along the minus strand of NC_052638.1, from coordinate 16,731,108 downwards.
ACTGATGCAGAAACTACAGAACCTGAACCAAGAAAAAAAGACAATCAACCTTCTGCTGGTGGCATCTGGCTCAGATGATGAAAATGAACATGCCTTGGTCTGTACTGCTTTGGATTGTTATCGAGCAGAACCCATCATCAGTATGGACGCACGTCCCCTGGAGTGGTGGTTGAAGCATGAAGGGACATATGAAACTTTAGCGCATCTGGCACGAAAATATGTTGTGATGTCGGCTACAACAGTCCCATGAAAACACCTGTTCTCGCTTTCAGGTGACATTGTAAACAAGAAGCTGGCAGCAGTATCTCCTGCAAATGAAAACAAACGTATTTGTGTAAGCAATTGGCTGAACAAAAGTAGGACTGAGTGGACTTGCAGGCTCTAAAGTCATGATAAAGAGATTGCATTACAGTACTCGTATTAGGTGAATTAAAAGATACTATTTCTCTTGATTTTTTACAGTACAAATACTTGTAATCAAAAATATAAAGTGAGCACTGTACACTTTGAATTCTGTGTTGTAATTGAAATCAAGACATCTGAAAATGTAGAAAGCATCCAAAAATATTTAAATGGTATTCTATTATTGTTTAACAGTGCAATTAATCACAATATTTTGTAGGGCTGTCAAAGCGACAAAAAAATATCTATACTGACTATTCTGTAGTCATATTACAATATACAGAAATAAATTGCACTTTAAGATGCAAACACTCCCATGTTATGTCAACCTACTATGGCCCAACAAAAGACACAACAAACATACTTATTTCAAGACTGATACAGTAACACTTCTCCTGCAGTTAGTAGCCTTTTCTACTACTATATTCTTGCACTCTGCTATGTTGTATATATCACTATTGAAGTTTCCATGTGAGAATGGAAAGAGACGTAGGCAAGATAGTCCTTCAACTTGGGACTATTTGGAAAAAATCAAAAAGCTCAAGGTGGAGTCCTGGGACCATCTAAACAGTTTCAGAACAGCTTTAGGATTTAAGATACGCTATACAGAGAGGCTTGTCCTGACATTGCATTAACTCAGATTCACATGTAAAAATCCAAGGTCTACACGTAAAATTCCGCCACCATTAGATGTTTAGCACCATGACTGAATAGACATCAATATTCATGTGTGCACACACAGATTGGGATAACTGGGATCAATTTACACATACAATTGTAAGTGGGCTTTTGCAGACTTTGTATGGGGACCTAAGCTTCTGTTTTAAATATGAAGGAACCCTTCTAAAAGGCAGTTACTGAAATGTTCCATTATTACCCAGTGTGTTGATATCTTATCAACCCATATACTGTCATCTTGATATGTTTTAGCCAGTCAAATATGACAACAACTGACATATCAATTGCAGCAGTAATGGGCTGCAGACTTGGGGCACATAAAACCTGCTTTGGAAAGTAGAAACACTGAAAAATACTACAACAAGAATGCGAGAGCAAAAGATGAATGTCACATAATATTAAGCAAAAACACAATTTAAAAAGGGGGTGGGGGGACGTTCACTCAAAGCAAGTACAGGTTTGAAATGCTGAATGAACATTGTCTGAGTTTCCAGTTTGTAGTAAGATAAGGAGAAAGAGTTTTTGTCTGGTTTGCTTCTTTGCATACTGTTTGCACAGATTTAGTCAGAACAGTTATATGAGCGGATTTAGATAGCAAAATACAGAAGACTTTTCTCCCCCATTATGTAAAGCACTGACTCTAAGTGTTAGCCATCTGGAACTTGCTTTCCAGGGCCAACCAGTAAAAGGCTTCCAAGGTTGGCATATCAAGACCAGAAGTATGACTTTTACAGGGCAGTAAATCAGTGCAACAACATAGACATTTTGCTATCCAAGAAGGGGGTAGACTATGGCAGCAGTAATAAAACAGCCTTTTCAGTTAGAGTTAGGGCTAATCTACACATGAAAGATCATTCAGATTAAGGGAGAGTATAAACTTAAAGCACAATATCTATTCATAAATAACTACATGTGCAGACACGTATTCAAAATTGATTAATCTAAACTGGAAAGAGGCACCCTACAGAAGAGTGAACTCACCACTGGAGTAGCAGGATCTTTCCTCTCAAGCGCTTCTGCCAACATGCACTCTCATCCTGCAGTGGTCTCTTCTCACTGCTCCACCCTCCAGCTTGATCACACTTTAGTCTCACTCCTTCTGCTGTAACAGAGAGTCCAACAAATAGGTCTTCAGCACTGACCTGGGACTCTAGGGTCTTTGCACCCTCTTGGCTCAGGGCTTCAAGTGCCCTCACACCCTTATGTCAGGGGGTTTCACATCACCTGGTAGGGGAACACAGGCCCTCCCAGCCCATGATCCTGTAGGGAGAAGGCAAGGTCTCTGGGCTCTTTCTACTGTGGCCTTTTCTCCGGCCTTTTCCCCACAAACCTCTCTAGGCTTATCCTTCTCTCAGAACAGGACTCACAGGGCTGCCCCCTGAAATCCCCCAACAAATCCCAAACCAAACAAACACTTAAAACCACCTTCTGCCTTCCTGACACTTGAAGTTTTTTCCTCTTAATTTAATGCCTCTCTGGAAACCCAGTCTTGAATTATTATCAGGGCTTACCATTGGAGCCTACAACTCCACACTGGCTGCTCCCTGTCTCTCCTCCCCTCTTACCAGACACTTTTCTACTGAGAAGAGGATTCCAGGGCCAACCCACCCATGGGCTTCCTCCTTGACTCTCCCAGTCTCTGTATGCACTAATCCCACCCTGTGATTGCAGAGTGTCTCCCTGCAAGCTCTTTACAAACTGTGCTTCCCCTCTGTATAGTCACCACCCAGCTCCTTCCCCCCAGCTGGGCTTCATGACTAATTAAGCCTGGAATACCCTCAGGTGCAGCCAGATGCATTAATTGGCCTCAGGCCCACATAACCTATTCCTTGCCTATGTGGGGTACACACCCTATCACATACCCTAATTCTGGTATAAGGATGTCCATACATAGATTTATTCAGGAAAACTATTCCTGAATAACATTACAGGTGTTTTTAGTTTTATTTTGGTTGGGGAAGACTCATGAGGAATTTTGTTGAGCAAAATTATGAAGTGTGCCCACTGTTGTTAAATACATGCATAACACTCTGAAATTATCCTCTTCAACTTCTGTTAAAACTGAACTTGTATGCACATAAATACACCAATACACATACATGTATACACACAGAGGGATATGTGGAAGTACCTAAACACTTCTAATCCAACCTGACTCCTTCTCAGACACTTTCATTATATTTCCAGATGCTCTCAAATTCTGTTTGATTTATGTGGATGAAACCATAAATCCAAAAACCCCTCGAGCTCTCTGTTTCCCACCCCACTTTATATACTTGAAAGAGTATCTGCAGTGACAGGATGGTGATTAAAAAAAAGAGGGAATTAAAATCTGCTTTCTTCATGGGCACAGATAAACATAGAAAGTGCTCCACTTTATTCCCCATACATAATCTGTTGGATACTGTTAAAAGATACATTATTAATAAAGGTCACCTTATCCTCCATGTAACAATTTCTAAAGTGCAGTTTTAATCATGGGTAAAAATTTCAGAATTTGACAACCTTTTCCAGTCCCACTGGTAAAGGCTCTTCTTCAAGAATGTCTAATGCTGTTGCTTAGTTAGTGTTCAATAAAAAACAGTCTATAATGCAATGCACTCTCTTTATGTGATGTTTAGATATGAGATTGATCTCAGAGGACACCCTGGAGTTCTGAAAGTAGGATTATTGGATTTTGTGGCTTTCTCAGATGTCAAAGATCTTTAAACAGTGTCTTGCAAAGTTGCTACATCCCACCTGTCTGTGAACTGCTTATGAACTCATCAGAGAGGGTAGTCTCCATGTTAATTAGGCTTTAAGGAGGAGATACAGCTTCCCACACCATCAAGTTAAATGCAAGAACTAAATTCACTTTCATAAGGTGCAAAATTATTTGGTTTTTGATCAGTAGGCCTTTGAAAAAGAAATCGTTAACATGAGATAGAATTCAGAGCAGCACAATTAGGGTTGTTAGCACAGATTTTGAAACTGTACGTTTCTACCTGTCCCCTGGAACTGCTTTGGACACTTGTTGAGTTAAAGAAAACAAAAAAATATTGGTACTTGTACATTTAAGATGAATACACAAGTATGATGCATATAGCATGCAGATAAGGATATACAGTGCCCACATATCTACCCTGCACTTTCATGTGAATTATGAGAAATGCACAACCATTCTCAGTGTGAAATTCTGATCTTATGGAAGAAGTCAGATCCTTAGGAGAGGAGACTGATACTCTATTCAACCACTTGATTCCTCAAGCTAGGCAGAGAATGGCAATTCCATTTCATGGAGGATTTCAAGATTTCAAAATCTGGTTTAGTTCCTATTTGGAACAAAAACCAACATTTCAAAATTCGCAGTAAAATAGAATTAACTATTCTCTAATGCGAGCCCTAGGTCATGGTGGGCTATACCCTGGAGGTCCTGGGAGCCCGGTTGGCCAAGAAGCCATGGAGCCTGGAATCCAGAACTGCCAGGGCTTCCAGGCTCTCAGCTCCCTGTCAGCCTTCCAGGTGGGCTGCTGAGGAGCTGGGCAGGTAAGCTGGCAGGAGACCTACCTGGTTTCTGGAGGAACTTTATCAAATTTGACATGTTCCCTCAGAACAAGGGAGCTGCTGCCTGTGGGGGATTCTTCCAGCTGGAGTAGTATCCTTTAACTCACTCTTCATCGTATTCTTCCATTAGTGTCCCAGCATCTGGGCTGTGTGCATGTGTTTCTTTTCTCCCTCTTATTCGATCTTTCATTCTCCACCCCACTTACATCCCGCCATAAGGATTTAAATGGCATGGAGTGGCCTTGTAGAGGGAACTATCTGCATTGTGACAAATTTCATTTTAAAAGCCTTAATCTGATCTACTTTCATAATGGAGCTTGTATTCCTTTGTTTCCCTTTGGATTGTCTGTGTCGCAATTCCACAGGTATCCATAGTATTCATCTGAGCTTGAATGCTGGGTATGTATTAGACATATATTACCAGCATCTAGACAGACTTTGCTTAACTCTGTATTTTACCACATATTTTGCCCATATTTTACTACTTAAGGGAAGGCACCTGTCATCACATGACATGGCCAGTGGACATAGTCAAGCAACTGATCCAAAGCCCTTTGAAGCCAGTGAGGGTCTTTTCATTGCCCTCCGTGAGCTTTGGATCAAGTTCCAAATTCATAACTGACATTGCTTTTTATTTTGCAGCCTACAAATATGCACAGGAATGTATTGCCCTTCCCTCTGAAAAACCCACCCAATAGCTACAGGGATAATTATCAAAATACAAATGCTGCTGCTGAAAAGTGAAACGTAATGCACATAACCTGTAATTATTTTACCATAATTAATGTAAATTCTCTTCCAAAGCAATTACAACCATTTCATAGAAATAAGTACCCACTGGGCTAATAACACTAGTTTTACTGACCATGTATATAAACTAGACTAATACTTTTCATTCATTTATTAATACATTTAAGTAAAGTATGTAATTTTTAAAAAAAAGATTATAAACTATTTAACAGAAGAAATATTTTTATTTTATTTTAAAATGTTGACTGAAGAAACAAGATTATATCATGATTTTATATTATACATTTTGTTGGTCGTTACGTGGAAAATGTATACTTTTCTCACTTTAGCTACTTTATACCTTTTCATTAGTTTCCCCTCCCTTTATAGGTTGTCTCACCCCCTCTGTGCAGCATTGGGAAAGTCTGCAAGATGTCATGAAGCCAATTTTCCATAAGAAAGCTGAAGTATGTACGATCTGGGCTTTGTGTATATTCGAATTTGGTTATTCAAGCACCTCTTTGGGTCCTGATGTAACATGCATAAGTTCTGGTAGTAGTGGGCCCTAAAGAGACACCCTGAAACTTTTCTTCAAGAGGAAGGAGAATAACTATTGAGACAGGCCCCTCTGCTAGTGTAAATCAATGTAGTTGCATTGAAGTCAATGAACCCAGTGGAGGAAGACTGGTCCTATGGGTAGGGAGCTATCCTGTGACTCAGGCGGCTAATGTTCAAGTCACTGCTCCTTCATAGGCTTCCTGTGTGACTTTGGGTACGTCATCTAGGAGCATATCCCCATCTTTAGATGCCTGAATATCTTTACATAGCTGACTCTAAGTGCCTACGGACCAGATTTTCAAGGTATGTAGGCACTGTGCTACTCAACATTGCAACAGCTAGCTAATGCTCATTTTCAAAAGAGACTTGGTAGTGTAAGTCCCATTGACTTTCAATGAGACTTAGTCTCCTAAGTCAGTGAGGTGTTGCAATGCTGAATAATACAATGCCTAAATACCTTTAAAAATCTGGACTTTAGGCCTTTATTTTAAATGTGCCTCAGTTTCCCATTTGTAAAATAAGGTCTATAATTCTTATCATGGGGATGTTGTGTGAGTATAAATAAATGAAAGGCTATGAGGTACTGAGACATTTTACTAATGGGGCCAACTTAAATAGATAGATGTGGTCTAGTGAGAGTTTGCCATTTACTTCAATGGGAGCAGATCTGGCCCTTTAATTTGCACACTACAGCCAATATATTACCTCTCATTTCCTCTGCTATTATGGGACATGTGATAATTTAGTGTCCAGCATTATTCCCCATTGTATAGCCTAAACAATCTTAAAACTGTGCTTTATTTGTTCACTTTGTACCATGTAACCATTAGTCAATATTCTACCATAGGAATCAAGTATTGATCAGACAGCATTATCAAAAGGATCTCTCATATATCAGATAATATCTAAATAAGTCAAATTATGATTACTTTGTGCCATTTGCTAAATGCTTTGCTCTCTTATTAGAGTTAAGGATACTGAAAATGGTAGGAGACAGAATACTCTTAGAAACTATGAACAAGGTACAACAGGCAACGTTTGGAATTGTATACGTCTAAGAACATCCCATATTGGGTAATGGACTGATACAATTGATGAATATGCCAGGCTTCCAGTTAGAGTCAGAGTGAAAAGGAAAGTTGTTATGTAGTGTTGATATGTCAGCATTAATGGTCAGAATACCATACCACAAAACCAAATTGCAGTTCAGCACGACTGGCAACCATCCATCAAACAGGTCGAAAATTGAATGAATTTGCAACAAAATTATTCCCTGGTCAAAAGAGGGTAGCATTCCTATGGGTTGTGGTAAGATACTTCAGCAGAGTGCCTGCTTGCAGTATACCAGAGCTGTGGCCTTCAGTTCCTGCTTCTACCACTCCCTGAGCTTTCATAAACACTTAACATTTCATAAAAGTTACAGTTTTACACATGATTTCTAAGCTGCCAAAAATGTACAGGGTGCATCGCCCCTCCTGTTCTAACATGTTTTATAAACATAACAAGCAGTAACAGCCAACCCAGATGTTTTCACAACTTATTTTTTCTCATAATTTAAAATCTGTTCAACCTGATGTTTTGTGCTCCATGCAAGTTTCAGCTGTAAAAAAGGAAACTGAAATATTATGCATGTGGTGCTATACTGTTACACCTAATTTCTTCTCAAGTTCACACTAAACTGAAATGTCTCTTGGAAGCTTAAAAAAAGGCAGCAGAGAAAGTGAGGAAAAATGTCAAGACTTGTAAATAAACAGCTGGCTTGCAACATATGTATTTTCCTCTATATTTTTCAGGTGCCACAATCTATAATCCATATCTGCCAGCCCTGTAGCATGCAGCATAATTTAACTGTAATTGATAATGTAAGGGCAGATGGGAGAGAAGTGTCAGCTCCTGCACACATCCTCTGGGGATGCTGCAGAAATCAAAGCAGATGGTCCAATTGCTTCTTATTTATGTGTTGCTGCTAGCTCCTCTGCTTGCAGGATAATGGATCATTATTGCCTGCTGTGCACAAACACCAATATGCTTTTAAATCTGGTTCTCAAAGCTTATGAAAAAGCACTATATTTCATATTAATTTGTGAAGCTGCACTTAACAAGGACCACATTTTAATTTATGGTGTGCAGAAGAAAAAGTTCACCCATAGATTCTTTTTTCATAAAATAAGCGACAGTCAGCTGAGATTTGTAGCAAAACTGATTATACGTGTTTAGAGAATATCCAGCCGTCAATTATATTGTATCTTTCAAATAATAATGTGGTTTTATTTATTGGCTGATGTTTATTAGGCCTATCAATGAAAGCAAATCTCATCTAAACTCATAATTTAAAATATCCATAAAATAAGCTATGTTGAGGTCCAGGAAGCAATTGTGATTTGTCTGCACTAAAAACACGTATTAAGCTTATTATAGAGCAGGGACTGCATGCTACTGATGACAATGGTTAGGACATCTTCTGCTGTCACACTGCCTTGAACTGAGACTTTCCACTCTAGCTAGAAGTTACTCAAATCTCCAAGAATGAAAAAACCCATACTTTAAATCTGGAAATAATTAGAGAGTATGGAAGTCAGTGTGATTCTCTTATGGTACATTTAAGTGGATATAAACCATCATGCTTCAGGGTATGGCCAGTAACCAGCATATGAGTGTTACTAAGAAACTTTCCCTGTGGGCAAGTTATTCCACAATTGTCCATTTTAGAGTTTCTCACACGTTCCTCTGAAGCACATGGTATTGGCCACATAGCAAGAGAAGATTTTGAAATGGACTGTTGATCTTTTCCAATCTGACAATTCCTATGTTCCTTGTTTGAGCAGTTCTAGTATACATAACGTTAATTGCTAAAAATGTATTAAGAAGGTTTTCTTTACTTTAGTGCTCAAACAAAAAGATTGCCTTTTGTGATGTTCTTTAGAGGAGTGTGTCCAGTGCTACCCTCTCCAACCAAGGCGAACCAGTGTAATTCTACTTCCTGTGGCTGGGAATTCACACTGTATATGTGCATTGTGTTTACCACAGATTCCAAGTTCATTGGGAGAGCCCTCAGTGATGTCAGCCTGGGTCTTAGAAATGGTCATGAACAGAGAAGTGTTATTTACTCTTTCCCACAATACAAAAAACAGAGGTCACCCAATGAAATTAACAGGCAGCAGGTTTAATACAAAAAGGAGGATGTACTTTTTCCACACAATGCACAATTAATCCATGGAATTCATTGCCATGGGATATTGTGATGGCCAAAATTGTAAGTGTGTTAAAAAAAAAAAGAACTAGATAAGTTCATGGAGGATAGGAACACCTCTAACTTTAGAGTCTTAATTTAAAAACGTTGGTGTAAAAATGTCATTTAAAAATGCCATCATTCTTTTAACATGGCCAAATCCTGTAGCTACTTTGTTTTATCAACTACGTCTTTCTGAATTCCTGAGTTTGATCTGTCATACTTATTGACACGCTTGCATTATACTAACACACAGCACAGTGCAAAGAAAAGGACACCATAGATGTGGCTGACATTGGCAGATTTGATTTATCACGTTAAAAGAAATTCAAAATTCTATGGCTTCTTCAACAGCTCTATGCTTTATTTTAGTGGAAGTAGTAGGGAGTGTCTATGTGCTCATCTCTTCTGCAGTATGCCCAGAAGCCTATTTCCACCCTCCCAAGGATCATCCTGGAATTGGAGAGAAAGGAGTTAGCCCCCCCGCAGGGGCCAGAGCAGGAATGGACAGGAGGGGGAAACATAGTTGAAAGCTCAATGTAGTGAATGGTGAATTTGTCCCAATGTAGTTAATCCACAATAAAATTTATTAACCTGAACTAGTTTTGCAAACCTTTTCATACAAAAAACAATAGTCCCTCACCACTAGGACAGGCCATCCTTACTTACAATTGATCTGAAGAAATTGCATGTTCATATCAATGTATTTATATATTTTATTTTTAAAAAGGCAACATTTTGAAAGTATATACTTGTAGCAAATGTTTTCTTTTGCTTATTTTCAAGAAAATCTGAGATGAGAAAAAAAATACATCAGTGAAATTCTTAGGATGAAAATACTAGATGTCTAACCTATTGCAGCTAATGCAGAGTTTAGTCAATACACTTTTTTTTTTGAAAAATTATGACATTTCATCATAACCTTGTAAGGATTAAATATCAGTTATTGTAATTACAGAGCAAACGACTTAAGGAGCAGGTCTCTTTCCAAGGACTAAGAAGGAACCAATTAAATTCCGGTTAATCCACCACTTATCTTACCCTCAAGGTGAATCAGTGAATGATTAACATATCCCCAAGAAAATATTCAGTGTTTTATGCAGCATTCACTTAATCATTTATCTGATTTGATGCTCTGATGACTAGAGCAGATATTGAGCCAATGTTTTGTTTACACCAATCCATATAGATACTGTAGTTGTAGTGACTTGGTTCTAAGTATGAAGATGGCTTTGTTGTAGATAAATGCATGCATGAAGATGGCTTTGTTGTAGATAAATGCATGCATATTTATGTGTGCCCAATTTCTTTTTAACATTGGGCTTTGACGTGGTTAGTGCATTTCTACAATCTCTCTTGGTCACCAGCACACACAAAAAAGAGAACAGTTGTGTTTTGATTGAATTCTGTCTATTTAGGAGCCTGAGTCAGAAAGCTACTGCTTTTAAAAAATTGGGGGCCTAACAAAGGAATTTAGTGTCACATTTACAGAGGTGGAGACCCAGTCCCTGGAGAACAGTAGCATTCCTATATCTGAGATAGCCCTGGTCTACCCTACCAGCTTATGTCAGAATAACTACATTGTGATGCAGTTATACTGACCTAATCCCAGTCTAGACAACACTAGGTTGATGGGAGAAATTTTCCCATCAGCATAGGTAGTGTCTTCACTAAGCGCTACAGTGGTGCAACTGCAGCACTGTAAGGGTAGACAAGCCCTTAGTGTCAGAGGAAATAATGTGTACATTTTTAATGGGGGAATATTAACCATTGGAACGATTTACTAAGGGTCATGGTAGTTTCCCCATCTCTTGCTATTTGAAAATCCAGATTGGCCGTTTTTCTAAAAGATCTACTCCAGGTATTATTTTGGCAAAGTTCTACAGCCCGTGCTATACAAGAGGTTGGACTACATGATCCCTTCTTGACATGAAATCTATGACCCAGTCCTGAAGTCTTTGTTTAGGGAAAGTTGCCATTGACTTTGACAGGAATTTTGCATGAGCAAGGACTTCAGGATTGGGCCCAGGCAGAATCAGCTCCATGTTACTAGCAAGATAATGAGCATCTTAGACATTGAACCTAAATATATCGAATCAAGTCTCATCAGCTAAAAAGTTGCGCTGGGTTAAAAGTAGTTTCTGACATATCAGATGAATCTCACAGGTTGATTCATAGGCCTTTTTAAGCATCAGGGAGAGGGCAGGTTAGGAATCACCTGCTTCTATTTGCTTAGAATATTTGTATTCAAATCCTTAATCCTAATTATATATTTCATATATAAACATGTTATCACAGTATTCAGAAATAAACCTGATGACCCTTTGTCTCAGTTAAAGGGGGTCTCTCATGACAGATTCCAATTCAAAATCCATTGAAGTCCATAGCAGTTTCTCCATTGATTTCAATGGCCTTTGGATAAAGCTCTGTATCCTTACTCGGAGAACGTCCCACTGACTGTGAGTTTGCCTGAGTAAAGCTCTCTAGTTTGGCCTCTGGTATAATGAAAAGGCATCAGCAAAATCTGCCTTTTGTGGCAGGTCAGATTATTGTCCTCTCATGATCTTAGGTTTGAAATGCACTAGCAGAGGTACATTCCCAATGTTTTTAGATTAATGTTTATTTTAGTACTGCTAACATGTCACTTATCTTCACTCTTCACAATTCTTACACTAAAAATTGTGATGTCTCCCCACTTCTCAGCAAAGATTTAATACCATATAGTGAATAGCTTATTATAATTCTTGTGTAGTTATAACAGTCTACAAAACATTCACCAGTATAAAAAAGACCCCTTGAACTACCTAGTCAAGTAAATACAGTGCACGCTATTGCAATTTGTGCATTATATTTCCTCTTTCTTAATTGTTCACTTACTAATTCACAAAATCCAGTCATTTTCAATTCCAGCAGCTCTTCCAAGGAGCGTCTATTGATGCCCACACTTTATTTTTCAGTTATGCTCTGCTATGTTGTTCATGCAAACTCCAGTTCACGTTCTGCCAAAAGAATCTATGCCACTTAAATGAACCTCCTAGCTCCTAGTCCAGTTCTTTAGCAAGAAGGCCAATTTTTACTAGCAAGTAACAATACATACTAGCAAGTAACAATATTTTCCTTACAGCCACACTCTGACATTAGTTCTGTAGATTGGATATAAAAATTAACAATATAAATATTGGTGGTGTTAGTATAGTAGATTGGATATAAGTACTGGCATCTTCTGACTGGTGGCCAGATGTTAGAACTGACTCAGACAGTTAGCAAAGTTCCCTCCCCCATCCCCATTTAATGCCTGGACTCACACTGTGTATAACAGCAATCTCCTTTGGCTGTGTAAGAACTGTGGTAATGGGCCCCAGTGTTCATTATAGAGGGCCAGTGACATTCACCCAAGGTTAGAGTGTTAGTACAAGGCATGTGAACCACCTTAAACCTTCAAAGCAATGCTTAAGTGGGACTTCAGGGGTGACTAGCTGGTGCTGACCCTTAACATACAGTTGCATTTCATCCAGTGTGAATATGTGTTACAATGTTGGAGGAGTGTGAAGCACTCAGCTTTGTGGGAAAAGAACAATGTTCCCTTATCGTGTCTCATGCTAACATGTAGGTTCTGCATGGTGTCCTGAATGACTCAAATGAAGTTGTCCTTATTAATTCATGAGTCTAAAACCTCACTTATTTTATTGTAGGCTCCTTGCTTGCTTACAATATCTTAAAGCTAACAGAGCTCGAAGTGTCCCAAAATATGCATATTGTATATTTTGTGTAAGCTGATATAGAAATCAAAAAAGAGAGCTCATTTAGCCTTGATTTTCAGTGAAAACTGAGGATTGAATTCTACTTTCAGTTATAATAGTTAAAATCAGAAACAATTTCAGAGTCATTCCTGAATTAATCTGGCATTACAGAGCAGAGTCAGGCCCCAAGAAATTAAATCTTAATGCAGTAGTACTACTAAAACCTCTTTTTTAAGCCTCATTAACTACCAGTACATTACAGTCCCTGAGCTGGAACAGTACTCTTGTGGGGCACATGAAATTAAAACTGACACTGTACACATGGGGGAACAAAACAAAAAAAGTTTTACGAGAATAAAAAGCTTCAGATTCAGAATTAGGCAACATATTAGCAAACTTATTTTTGGAGTTACAGCCAGGGAACTAAACACATCATACATCAGAGGGGGATTATTTTCACATACTTTGATAATGTAATAGAATTTCTGGCAGCTTATGTGTTGATGGCATTCATACTCATTGGAATATGTCATTAACCACCTTTTCTCTGAAAATATACTTATGCCTTAAGTCAAAGGGTAAATTCTTTTCTGGCCAAAAGCAACAATTAATCACATGCTTCATTATGGAATGAATTTTACATTGAATAGTATTTGGCATAGATGGAGAGCATGATATGGTTCCATTTGGTTAGATTTTAACAGTGTGTATCATCACTATTCAAGCATGAATTGGTCAGTGGCTACTTACTAGTACTGTGTAGTACGCACACTAATTCCCTGGACTATATAAATTATATTTTGGTGTATTACATAAAATATAAAGCAAATGCTAAGATTTAGGCTCAAATATTTTTGTATTGGTATTTCATTATCTTATAATGTATTGCTCCTCTCTTTCCAATGTAGATGACATTTAGGGCAATATTCTATACTATATGCATAAAGCTGCAAAGTTTCACCCTTATAACAGACCCGTACTTCATCACGAATACATATTACATTGAAAGACAGATTATTCTAATATCTATACCAACTTTGGTATAGAAAACTGCAATAACTTTTATAATCTGATGTGCAGACTGTAATAATTTGGGCCTCAATCTTGCAAAGACTTAATCATAAGAATAACTTTACACAAGCAGTTCCATCAGAATTAATAAGACTAATAATATGTATAATATGTATAAAGTTACATACATGCAGGAAGGAGAGCTTAGAATAAAAATTAAATTTTTCACATACAATTTTTTACAATATTTCTGTAAAGCTGTTATTTCGCATACTTTGAAAAACAGTAAAGCTTCTTATATTACAACAAGGAAGCATTTATTCATTAATTGGTGTTAAAGAAAACAGATCTTTGTCAGTGATTAAAGACTGTCTTCACATCTTTCTGGTTAACAAAAAGTTATACTCTTGATTGACTCAAAGGCTCTGTACTAATATTTTAACAATCCCCTAGGATTTCTTCCCCAGTCACATTCCTGCAATAACAAATTAATGACAATCCAATCATTCCTAAACAGTATGGAAAAATGTCCTTAAAACTACATTAGTTAAACCCACTCCAGATTTCTATAGCCTCTCCTTTCTACACCTGCTCTGATGAACCTATGTGGGAACTCTCCTTGTCCAATAAGTAGATAGAGCACTTTCTTTGATAGTGGTTAGGCCCCTGCCTATTTCCTTTTGTGGACCATTAACCCATTCCTGTCTACCTTGATATGGATTATGTACACCAATCCTCCAAAACAAGCTGAAAGGCACTTCTGCTCAGCAAGGGCAACAAAACAAATGGTCTGAAGGCTCTTTCATTCTGAAGAGAGGATGATCCAAAAAAGGAGGAACATTTTCAAAGAGTGAACAAAAAGGAAGTGTTTGAGACACTACTGGTTTATTGTTGATTTCTTTCCACAAACTTCTGAGGAAAATTTCACACTAGGATGAGACTGTGGAATGTGAGATTTCAGGGGGATTGATTTCTTTTTTAGGGGCACATGGAAATAGGATGCAGGCTGAAATTCAGCCTTCTAATGTGAAGGTAACAGCTAAAGGCTAATACCACTCCACGATACACATAATATTTTTCTATATATCCACCTATATAATTTTCCCACCTTAGAATAATTCTGAGTACTGTTTCTTAGCTAGATTACTGGAGTCTCTTCTTACCATTCTGGAAACTCCTCTTTTTAATTTATTTTCTGCTTCCAAGTATTTAATCCTGTACTAAACTATCCTAGTTCATTTTTTTTGGCTGACATGTTGACCTCCAACTACTTTGTTTTGTGATGTGTTTTACTAGACAGATTTAATCTTTGAGTTATTCAACACCTTATTAAAATCTATTGTGCTTTGAGAACATGGACTTTAATTCGCTACATTTTATTTTATGATGTTTGTTGTGATTTAACATGGTCAATTTGTTTTTACTTATTCCGCAGTGCTGTCACTTTAAGAAAATTAAGCACAAGTACTGGCATTCAGGCCTCTATAGCCAATATAGGAGATTAAATCAGGGGCTGTTTTTCACATAAACATCATTTTCTTCCTAAGAGGAATGAGTTGTGCTATTCTTTTGCACTAGAACTAATGGCCATTATGCAAATAATTTTAGCAACTTTAAATACTGTCAAGACATCCAGCATCCTGCGGGGTTGGCAGCCAATGCACTATTTGATTTTTTTTCTTAAAGTGCTGAACTCCAAGGTTGTTAAGATTTAGATCACCTGAACACTGCCAGCAATTCATGTGCACATTGGGAGAAAAACTGCTCTGTCCTCTGACAAAGAAAATCTATAGTGGATACTATTAAGTACGTAAGATTTTCCAGAAGCCACCACACCACAGTATCTGAGAGTGCTCATTTTTCTGCAGTTTAAATGAATAGGGAAATTCTGCGGTATCTCACATACCACTGTGTCATAAATACGGATAAATGCTGACTTTTCTGGACTTGACCCTGCACAATGCAGATTAGGATTTTCAACCCTGCTAATTCTCACTGTTTTTGCATGTCTCATGGCTTTCAACACTTTCTTTTTAAAACTTCTTGCGATCTTGCAAGAATTTCCTGGAAGCTCAGGAGTTCTGTCTGAGCTAGAACTAGTGTTGTAGGTCTGGCTTCAGCCACTGGAAGCTGTGGTCAGCATTCTGAGTTGCATGTGTCAAGACTGCAGTTCCAGGTGTAAACAGCAGAGGCTGTCATGAATTTAGGCATCAATGGAGGTTTGTAAGCACAAGGTAGAAAGTGAGGAGCAGGACAAGGTGCACAGTAGAAGCAAACCTCTATCAATGGAAGTGACGTGTGGTCACAAAATTCTTCCTCTCCCCCTGTTCTTAGGCATAAGAGCTTCATTTGCATGCATAAATTCACAGAAAAAACTCATCTGCTCAGACACAGCCATGCTCCCTTTACATCCCCCTCTTTTTTACCTTACGTTTTTTGAAGTAATGGAATATGTGCACAAAGGTCTTGACACCTACTTCCATTCAGTGCTGAGGACTATGCCTAATGCTTAATCTTACGCTTAATCTTAGGCTTGATCTACATCACCGAGGGACGTGAGTGCCATAGCTATGCCAGCCTAACTTGGCAATAGAATGGAATGTTTCTCACCACTCAGGGAGGTAAAATTACCTACAGTGATGGAAACCCCCCTTCTATCATTGTAGGAAGTGTCTACACTGCAGTGCCACATCACTGTAGCTGTGCCACTGTAGCATCAGGACTGTTCTTAGGCCAGTGCCTAGCCTTTGTTGAGACATGTGCTGCAATACAACAAGTTAGCGCTGCCTACATCACTCACAGGGACATGGAGACTCAGGGCCTAGATTATGATAAATGAACATGTAATTACTCACGTTGAGAATGTGCTAGATGTAATAGAGATTCAGAAATATAAACTATATTTGTTTAGAAAATTAAAGTAACAAAACATACATGAAAAATTGCAGCTAATTGCTCTGATTCAGCTCATCTTCCTTTCTCCCCCTGAAATTCCAATTTCAGAATGATTTTCAATATTCTCATGAACTGCTCGAGTTCTATATTGATGTTTTATACCATGTGAAAGGCAGTATTACAGCATGATTTTAATCTCTAAGCATATAGTCACAGATTATTTTCTCCTTTTGTGATATGTTTTCTTTCCATGTGTTTACAGTATTTTCCTCATCATCTTTGGTTTATATACAGTTGAGAAAAGTGAATTCCCAGGTAAACAAGCTGCAGAATTGAAAGAATCACATGCATTGAGCATGCCACTCCAATTATAATATGTATCTTTATAGCCCTATGCGCTTTCAATTACAACGAATCGTTCACAAAATCACAGTTTCTTATTATGTACAGAATCTTTGAAGTTAGGTTAAAGATAGACCATAAAGCAGATTTAGTACAATGAGTCCAACTGAGAATATGCTTTTGTCTCTTGGAAACAGGATAATAGGAAATTTTAGGATGAAAGGAGGGCAAGAAGTCTGTGCATGGTCCATTCCTCCCACCCGTTTGCAGTGAACAGATGTACAATATTGCACAATATTTTTTCTTCCATACATTTGTGTAACTCTTCTGAAACTATATTTGTTACTATTACTGCTGCCTTCAGGTGTTTATTCCAAATATTGACTATAGTTCTGTGTTTGTAAAATGATTCTTCAGTTCAATTATTTCTTCCCTACCCTTTATTAACATAAACTAATACTATGTGCACTTGTCATCTTATTTAGAGCTAGAAATAATTTCTCAGTCTTACTCTCAGATGAGAGGCCCTGGGTGACCTCCATTTCCATAATATTCTCCTTCTATGTGCCAAATATAACTGCACAGAAAGTATTCTGGAAAGTGATGCGGGACAACATCTATTCATTTGGGCCAAGACTTTTAAAAACAGGCATTAAGACCATACTTAAGCTATTAAATAAGTGGCCTGAATTTCCAAAATATTGAACAACCAGCAGTTCCTACTGAAATCAGTCAGTCCTTAGCACTTCTGAAAGTCAGCCACTTATTTAGGAACCTAAATATGGACTTAGGAACTTCGCTAGAGGATCTGATTTTTCAGGATCTTGCTTATAAATATTATTGAATGTGCAAAAGAGCACGAGTTTTTTTCATAGTCGGCTTTAAGATGTAATGCCCAGTCACCTTGACAGCTTTAGAAAACACTGCTGGCATCTTAAATATCTCCCCCAATAAACTTAGTCACAAAACTACTTCCCGACAATAGATTATAGGAATGTGGCATGCTTACTTTCATAAGTCTAACTCTGAATTGTTCACAAACTGGCCAAAAAGACAATCAACTCTCTAATTCATATATTTCTGTGATAGTGCCTGCAAATATTTATGTAATTTTTTTTTAACTCCAAAGATCAAATTTCAATAAAGCTGAGGCTATATTTTTGCATGCTGCTGGTCTAGTAACAAGGTGAAATGAATGAAAATAATTTAATGTTTCATGATTTTTGTTAAATTAATGACTTGGTCAGTGGAAGAACTATTTTCGCTCACTGCACTATTCACAAGATAAGCTGGAGGTCACCAGACCACAGAACAAGGAGCCAAATTGATCACATTACAATTTGGCACAAAGGGAAAGAACTTGAGAGGATGTACATAGAAGGAATGTGGTAGACACAGGAAAGGATTATGCATTAGTGGTAGCTAAATTGAGAATAAAAATAAGAAAAAAAGAGAACCAAACATCAGAGACACTCATGTTATAATGTAAACAAGATAAAACAGATAGCACAACAAATGTTTAAAATGGTGCTTGCAAGCAAATTCCAGGTGCTTGAAGATGAAGATGATGGAAAAGTGTAAAGCAAATGGAAACGTATAAAAGGAAATTTTCACCACAATCTGTCAAGAAGACACACAACAAATAGTTGTCTGAAGATACATGACAGAAAATAGAAAAAAAAATAAAATTAAACAAACTAAATCAAACAACAAGAAGAAAACAGAAACAGTGACTCTAGGAGGAATATGCCACAAAGAACAAAGAGATCAAAAAGAGTGCAAGCAAAGATACATGAAATTTTATGGAGAAAATAGCAAGAGATGCACAGATCGCTACAGCACAAAATGTCCATTCCAAGTAAAAGAATTACGCACATTATCCTAGAGAGACTAAAGAAAGCCGTAGATTTAAAGCTATGACAAGAACAGAAAGAATTCGGAAAGGAGAAATGCATAGATCAAATAATAACTTTACGTACACCATAGAACGATTAACAGAATGGCAGTTACTCCTCTATATGAATTTCATAGATTTTCAAAAAAGCCTGTGGATAGCACAGACTTATGGTAATTGCTATCCCACTACGGAAGCCCCCCAAAATATGTGAATATCATTTAGCGCTTCTACGAAAATATGAAATGCAAAGTAATAGATAACAGCAAATTGACTAAGATATTCAAGGTAACTACTGGCATCAGAGAAGGATGTCTTATGTCACCCATAATCCATGACTGGATAATGTGAAACACCACAAAACAAAGTAAGGGTATACAATGGACTTTCATAGAGAAGCTAGAAGACCTCAACTTTTCAATATCCTTAGAAATATGCAAGCTAAAACAGATCCTCTCCAGACCTATGCACAGTTAGTCTGGCTAAAAATTAACACCAAGAAAACTAAAGCTATGAGAATCAACACACAAGAAGAAACACCAATAACACCTTCTGGGACTGACACAGAAGAGGTTTGACACTTCACATATCTTGGCAGCATTGTAAGCAAACAGATAGAACAGATGACAACATTAAAGCCGGAATAGCAAAAAGCCAGACATGCCTTTGCAATCCTAAAACTGATCTGGAGAAAGAGAAACCTTACCCTCTGAACTAAACTTATTATATGATGCTGAAAATGTGGAGACTTATCAAGACCTTGCTCTCTAAACTCCAAGTTTTTATAATTACTGGCCATAGATTAACCCTTAACATCAGATGTCCAGAAAAAAAAATCACAAAAGAAGAACTTGGGAGGAGGATCAAACAGAAACTGATAGGTCAGGAAATTATGGAATGAAAATGGAGACGGCTGGGACACAATGGAGGGAAGACCTGAACAACATAATGAGAAAGGTGCTGGACTGGAATCCCCAATGAGCTAAACCAAGGATAATTTGGAAATGCACAACACAAGCAGAACTGAAAGCCTTCCACTTGGGAAGAAGCTAAGACTGCAGCAAAGGACCACCACAGATGGAAAGCAGTAGTGAACACCCTACGTTCTGCACAGAACAAAGAGGCATAAGTCTAATCAGTCAGTCTAGTAACAGAACAAATTCCAGACATGTTTACAGTTCTGAATGCTCTCTGCAGGCACTGAAGTCACCACATGAAGCTCTCCCCTATAGGTTTTTTTCATTTGGTTCTCTAGAGTTAGAATCTTCTTCACCTTCCCATGGACAGGTATCCCTTTCCTGGGTGGCCTGCTCCTCATGAAGTTAATGGGAGTTTTTCTGTTCAAATCAGGGCCTCAAATAGGCAAAAGCATATCAGCATTCAACAGTGGATGGCTGGTTTGAACTTTTAACGTGTCTCTCAGCATTACCATCATTTTTGAGCTCAGTCCAATTTTTGGCACTGAAAAACAAACATAATTGAATCTCTGTCATTCTTTGCTGTCTGCACACCAGACACTAAAAGCCTTTTTCCAGCTACACACCTTCAGCCAATAATTGATTGAAGAGGCATCTCAATGGTTGAGGATGGAATACTGTACAGTGGGAAAACTGACGGACATACTTGCTCTAGAGCAGAGTTTGCCTACGAGGGTATGACTTAGGGGGGCAAGGACCAGTTATCTATGCTGGGAAAGACTGTGTAGCACACAGAAATACATCCTGAAATAGTGAGAACAAAGAGACCACTTAAGCTCTGAGTGCAGTCCAGACCTTATCACACTATATTGGAGGTGTGCAGTCTAAGGTTACCAGGGTGTGCACTGTGCCCACACAGTCAAAGGGCTAATTGTGGTGGCCTAGTGTACTCAGGTGTGCCCAGAAATTTGGTGGGAAGATGGTGGGGAGAATGGGGATGTGGTATTTCCTGATCATCTTCAGGCAGCAAAGCTTGGATAGACGACCTTCCTCCATGAGGACACCCAGTTCCCTCCTCCAGTTGTAATTCCACTCCAAGTGGGAAATCAGAAATGCCAACTGAATGGGGATGACCCATTCATTATCTTGTTCCTTTATTTGGGTTATTATTTGATACATTTAAAGTCACCCCTGGGTCATGAGACCGGTTCATGGCCATGGAAAAAGATGCCTGAGATAGCAGCTCCCTTGGAAACTACAAGGATCTTGGAAGTGAGATGCCAAGTGAGGTGCTTAGGAAAGAGATAATCTCAGGGAGATCATGCCCTGGGCATGACTATGGGTGGAGAGGTGTATAAGAGAATGGCACTGTTTTCATGAACCATTCCCCTGTTAACAAATGATGGTCTTACTGGGAAAGGGTTAGGTGGGTCATTACCCACATATGAATGAGTGCGGTGAGAGTGGGTCTCTAAAGAGAAAGGTTCTAGGCTGTGGCCTGAGCATACCTGAGCTTAGGAGCAATGCTCCCCTGAAAAAGTGTGTACTAAACACACTTGGTTATTGACAAAGTGAAGTCCCAGAACAGGTGTGGTTTAGGTTCTATACAGTAACTGTACTTTTTTTTAGAGCAGATTGGGAGAAGCACCGGCTGACGTTGCTGTTATAGTTATGTTAACAGTAGTGGTGTTTATTGATCTTGGGTTAGATATCGTGCTGAGGATTTAGGTCTAATAACCTGGAGTCTAATTATTAATTCTATTTGAATTCAATGTAACTTACTAAAACTGACTTTGAATATTTAATTTTTAATGGTATATTCACCTGGACCTGGTCTTATAAACATTTAGTACCAGGCATGCTACCATAAAGTAGTCACATTGGGCTTACTCTCATAAATAAAATTACTCATGTAACTACATGCTGCAGGACTAGACTTTTGTCTGCAATTTTTTAAAAATTTCTAAGTCGCAGATTTAATTTCCTTTCCAAAAACTTGGCTATTCTTTTGCAGAGCTCTTAGCATATAATAGTTCATGTAATGCCTAGACTTTGAACATGTACATCGGTTGCACTAATTAGGATCATTCATGAAAGAATTCTTTGTTTTACACACAGGTCTGGATAATACGATTCTGAGCTGTATTTCCTCTTGTTGCCTGTGGGTTGGATGTGTGACATACTTTATGCAGCTGTAAAAGGTTTTTTATACCCGTTTTGTTATGAATTTATGATAAAGGCTGCAATGTTTTTCTGCTTTTGTATTTATGATTAGCTTAATGAGCTTATTGAGTTCATTGGTGAGAGGGTTGCCACCCCCTTTGGTTTTATTCAGAATATTTAACATCAGTCTAAAATGATATCCCATGTGAAGGTATTGTTTTCACACTGTGGCCTTCAGTACGCTACCACAGCTTGTTCAAGATGAAGGCTGAGATTAAATACTTGGCAAAGGGCACATTTCAAACAATTGCTTCTGACCTTTGCCACACAACACTCATTCACAACTGCCGCTCATCACTTCCTCCTACATCTATCCTGGGGGACCTAAAAGAGCACTGGCATGTTCCATGCAACATTGACTGTGAACTAGTGCCCTGATTGCTAACACGGTGTGATCACTTGCTGTCACTCCAACCCCTGACACTTTCTCTTTCTTGACAAATTAGTAATAATAATTGCACACCACTGTTCTAGCCTCATCCAAGTCTTCTCACCAGAGTCTTTTTAATATAATTAGCAGTAAGCGAGACACTGAGCTAATAGGCATTAAAGAAAGAGTTGCAAAAATGACATTTAATTCAGTCTGTCATCCGGATATTTCCAATCTGAGATGGACCCAAGCCACAACGTTGGCATGCGGTGCTGAACTTTCACCAAGGCTGGGTGTGTTCGGTATGGAGGCTTTAAAGGGTCAGCCCTTAGAATCATCCTGCTTCAGTTCCTATTAGTCTCTGTCAGCTCAATGTGCTGCACTAGTCAATCACATTAAAGTGAGGGATGAATCAGGCTGAGTCATCAAATACCAATAGCTGTGACTGTGGCCATCTAAGGGCCCAATCCTGCAAACTCATCATGAGTAGTGACTTGACTTACACACGTATTCCCATTGACATCAATAAACAAGGATTGGTTTGCAGCAGGGCTGAGTCCTAAGGGTGAATTCTTTTAGTATTCCTTGCTCCCCATTTTAAATGTATAAGTAGAAGAAATACAGTAAAAGTATTGACTTATACCTGTTAAATATTGCTAAGTATTTCCACATTATTAGACCATGTTTTCTGTCCCTTTACATTATACTTAATTGAAAATGCCTTATTCTCTTGGTAGTGCCACAATTTTGGGAGCAGATGCACATCAAATATTACTGAGAAACCAAAGGTAGATAGTAGATGAAGATAGATAGCGATTCTCCTGAACAAGAAACTCTTATTGTCACCTACACACCTAAAAGTGAAACACAAGAGGATTTCTATACTAGATAGTATGGCCAAGTGAATGGATTGGGACTCAGTAGACATGTTTCTATGCCTCTCTCTGCTACTAGCCCTGCTGGCTAACTTTAGGCACATGTCTATGCCTCAGTTTTCCCATCTGTAAAATGGAGATAATTGTAGTGAGCTCCTTTGTAAAACAAACACTTTGAGATCTATTGATGAAAAATGCTATATAGAGTATTATTATAGAGGGGCATGCTAGATAGAAGGGATCAGAGAAAGCAAAAGGAGTTTTGAAATTACTCCACTGTACATTTCCAGCCTCCTGAGCTGGCTGCACATAAATGGTAATACATTTCCGTGTGCAATATTATAAATCAAGGGCATAATGTATTCAATGCATCCATTCCCCCATCCCCTCAAAGTTAGTGAGAATTTTAAAGCCTGCTGGGTTTGAAAAACTAAAGAACACTCAAAGGCAAGAACAAGTCTAATATTAGGGTTAGAAGTCATATTGGACTCCTCATGTGCTTAAGTACCTTGCTGAATTGGGGCCAAATGAACATAGTAGATGGTGGCAAGAAGGTTGAGGATGCCATTTACTTGTTTATTTTAGTTATAGGGTGAAATACTGGCCCCGCTGAAAACAAAGAGTTCTGCTATTGATTTCAATGGGACCAGCACTTCACCCACAAAGTTAAAACGTGAGCTAGACATTTGTAAGCTAATACACCAGTTAAAAGTGTAACCACATACATCAGAATAAGTATAGACAGTGCTATAATACCACCAAACTAATTGGTACATCTCTAGCAGATTATGATAGCTCCATTTATCATTTTACATCTGTTTCTGCTTCAGCAGAGCTCAGTATGTCTTACAGTAAAGTCTGATCAGTTTAATTTTGGGGTATATTGTTTTCAACTCTACTTATTGCCAAACTGACTCCAGCAAATTGAAGCAGCAGCATTTTTTGCTTTGTTTTACTCATTTCTTTCATTTACTTAGTTATACTTATTTTACAGCTTTGTCCAAATCTGCATCTGGGGTGAGTTTACAACACACGGCACTTGTCTGAACTATTTAAAGCCAGACTGTTCTCTCATACACAGTAAAGCTTTCCGCATTATGCATGTTGTGTTTTATTCCACTGTTTGGAGAACCTTTTATGAAATCAGCAGCTAGTCGGAAGGAAATCATTTGCATACTTGGCTCCATACACCTGGAATTCCTTAATTTTAGGGATTAACAAAATGAGTCTAATAAAAAGCATAAGGCCTAGTTAATCAGCTCTGTAAACTCCCTTCATTAGCTGTTACATGCTCCCTACACAAGTGCACATTTCATGAAATTTACATTGTGCAGGTCAGTTATTACTATTTTATGAACTGATTTCTAATTTTATGTGACACAGTTTGTGTTTTTAGTGTTCCTAAAAGTTAAATAACTTTTTTTTAAAGTTGTGAGTTATATATGCCCTTATGCTGCCTCACTTTCCCTACATTAAGTCTATAATACCCTAGGTTTACTGAGGGTGACAATACGATATGCTGCAATTAATATAAACAAACACATTTTATTTGAGCTGATGTGGAAAATTATTGCATTAAAGTGTAGAAAGTGGGTTAGCATTAGGGAATTTCTCAACAAATCATTTTCCTCACTCAAATATGCCAATTTGTCAAAACCAAAACTGTTTACAAAACAATGTCAGATTTGACAAAACAAACAATTTTTTTAAAAACTGGTAAAATATTTCAAGATTGCCAGAATGTCCCATTTTGACATTGTTGAACTGGAAGGCATGAGGTTTATCAAGTTGAAATGACTTTTCATTTATAAATTTTAGCAAAATTTACACAAAAAAAGGTAAAAATGTTGAAATCAAAACATTCCAAAATTATCCAAATGAAATGTTTCAGTTGAAGCAAACAAAAAAAAAATCAGATTTTTTGTTCAAGAAAATTTGAGATTCTGACTTTTCATCCCGATTTGAGACAGGGATTTTTTTTTAAATGTTGAAAATTATTCTGGGACTAGAAAACAGTTTCCCATCCAGCTATACTTATAGGGCTCTTTCCAATACTCTCCATTATAGGTCACCCTTTTAACCCAATGGACCAAAGTTTCCTAAGTATTCTATGAAATCTACTAATCATAATCACTTTGCCTAGTTATCCTACATGTAGGAGTGTAGTTAACATATTCATTGTATTTCATAAGTTGTAAGTAAGAAAATACTGGTATGAGCAGATCAGCTTTAGACTTTCAAGGCTTGAGCCAAACCCCAGTGAAGCAAATGGGAGTTTTTTTCCCTTTGGCTGCAATAGGCTGTGGATCAGGTCTTTAATAAGGAATATCCTTAAATTTCTAATCTCATCTATGAGTAAAAAGTTGAGTTTTAACTGTATCCACTGTATGTTTATTATGCTCATGCAAAAAAACCCCCAAACAAACAAAAAACCAGAAGAATAAACCTCTGTCCTGTTACTGTTCCCTCCTTTTCTAGCTACATACTATATGTCTTTCTAGTTTAAAAAAGTGTCCTGCCCCTCTTCTTATCTTTTCCCTCCTGGGAAGCAGGATTCCTTAAGCTGGGGAACTTGATTCCTGCCTTCAGGGGTCAGCCTGCCCCTGGATCCTTTGTGCAGCAGCTAATTTGAATTTTTAATTACAGGATCCTGCCTCAGCCCATTCACTTATATTTGGCCATTGAATAAGCTGAGAGAGAGAGAGAGAGAGAAAGAGAGAGAGAGATGTATTTACAGAGGGTGACCTTTAAAAGGTAAGTCAATTTTACACTCTAGTATTAACTTTACTGAGTTGCCTTGACTTAGAGTTATCTTGGCAAGTAGCTAGCAAGTCAGCCAGATTTCTATCTTAATGTACCTCCAGATCAGTGCAAAACAGCCTTACCAGACCAGAGAATATGGCCCCAGGTATTTGCATCAGACTGGTGACCCAAGACAAGATGCAGAGTTATCAGGTTGTTGTAGACAGCATTGCCACGAGACCATATCCTTGCTTGTGGGAGCAGACACAAATGAGAGAGGAGGTTCAAAATTCTGTAAAGGTACAGGAGCCACACATAAGTGGTAGAGCTGAGGTTCAAGGCCAGCATCTAAGTGGACACAGTCCCAGGGCTGTCAGGGAGAAAATGTCCACTAGCAATTTTTCAGGTGAGCAATGAGAGGATTTAATAAGTGAAGTTAGCTACAGTCTCATGGTTAGGGTGTATGGTATGGTCTTTATGGCTTCTAGGGACAATGCAAAAAGAGTCAGTGTGATTAGAATGTGTTCAAAAGGTCACAGGGGTGGCCCAGTAAAGGGATCACAGCCACACTTACCACTTATTACCTCTGTTTGTTTTTCTTTCCTTCTGGTGGCTGTTTACTTCTCAGAGGACTGCCTAGGTTAAGTGTAGCTTGGGTGGAATGGTGTTGGAACACTGGAAGGAGCTGGAGTTTGCTTGCTTACCATCGCCTGCTCTGTCCTATGTCCCAGGCTTTGCCCTGGTCCTCCTGCCCCTAGAAAAGAATATTGACACTGTAAATGACCAGCATGAGTATTTGTTCTGTACCTGCTCAGGAAACCTAAAATGACCGACCAACCAACCAACAGTTAAAGCTGAAATCACTAACATTTGCAGATAATTGTGTGCAATTAGCAGTTATTTAAAATACCAAAATAGAATAATTTTTTAATAAATAATGTTTCTAGAAATGGAAATCTGCTCATGGGTGTTCTGATAGCAAAATTGAAGACTACATTCCTCAGATAAATTATTTGTTGTGAATTTTTCACTCTGCTCTAACAATAATACTTACCTAACTGACAAGGGTCTTGTGATGATTAATTAATAGTGCTGTGAAGATAGAAGGTAAGTGCTAAGTATTATTACTGTACTCAGAAGTAGCCAATTTTTCATGTGTACCATAAAACTATTAAACAAATGATTTTCAGCGCATGCTGTATATTACATGTGGGCAATCTTCATGGAGTTCAAGTTTGTGCCAACTTGTCAGACCAGTTTGGGAGAACAACCTCAGAGGCTGGACTGTCAGTATTTGGTGCTTTGTATACTGTATGTATAGTAGTTTTATTAAAATTATGGTAGCTTAGGTACAAGTGATCATGATTTGATCACACGTATAATGTGCAAGTAGAATAAAGTCCAGGCTAGTAATACATATACTTGGGGATTTAAAAGGGACAATTTCACAAAGCTGAAAACAAATATATGCCAAATCAGTTGGGAGGAAGAATTTAATCAGAAAAATGTGAATGATAATTGGGAATTGTTTAAGAACACTTTCCTCGATGCCCTTAAAACCACAATCCCACAATTGAGGAATGCCATATTGGTTAAAAACTGATCTGCTTCAGAGGAGAAGAGAAGTCAGCCTTAATTTAAAAAAAATTAACAAATGGAAGAAAGGCAAAGTTGATAGATTTGAATATAAATCAGAAACTAGGAATTGTAGAAAATTGATAAAGGAAGAAAAGAGACATAAGCAGAAAGCTGTATCCAGTAGAGTTAATGATAATGAGAAGGCATTTTAAAGTCTGTTAAGAACAAAAAGAATCCTACTAACGATATTGGCCCTTTACCAGATGAAAATGGTAGAATTATCAAAAAGGCAGTTGCGTTCAATAAATATTTCTGTATCTGGGTGGGAAACAGATGATGGGTTTTATGTGATGATGATAATACTCTGTACCACTAGTATTTTGGGAGGATGTTACACAGCAGCTACTAAAGTCAAACATTTTTAAATCAGAAGGTCCAGATAACTTGCATCCAAAATCATTAATCATTTCAATAAGTCTTAGAACACTGGGGAAATTCCAGAAGACTGGAAGAAAGTTAATGTTGTGCCAATATTTAAAAAGGGTAAATGGGATGGCTTGGGTAAATAGGCCTGTCAGTTAAACATAGATCCCAGGCAAGAGAATGGAGTGGTTGGTATGGGATTTGATTAATAAAGAATTAAAGGAGGGTGATATAAGTAAAGCTAATCAACAAGGGTCTATGGACAATAGATCCTATAAAACTAACTTGATATTTTTATGAGATTACGAGTTTGGTTGATAAAGGTAATAGTTTTGATGTAATAAGCTTAGACTTGTGTAAGGCTTTTGACTTGGTTCCACACGATATTTTGATTAAAAAAATCAGAATGATATTAAATTAACATGACATCATTAAATGAATTAAAAGCAGGTTAACTGATAGGTCTCAAAATGTAATTCTATGGAATAAATGGAAAATCATCATTGAGCAGGTGTGTTTCTAGTAGAGTTCTGCAGGGATTGGTTCTTGGCCCTACGCTATTTAAATATTTTTATCAATGACCTGGAAAAAACATAAAATCATCACTGTTAAAGTTTGCAGATGACACAGACATTGGGGGAGTGGTAAATAATTAAGAGGACAGGTCACTGATAGAGAGTGATCTGGATTGCTTGGTAACCTAGGTACAAGCAATATGCTTTCTAGTACAGCTAAATGTAAACATATACATCTAGGAACAAAGAATGTATTCAATACATATAGGATGGTGGATGCTATCCAAGGAAGATGAGACTCTGAAAAAGATCTGGATGTGGTGGTGGATAATCAATTGGAAATGAGGTCCCACTGCAACACTGTGGCCAAAAGGGCTAATTGATCAGTGGATGCATAACGGGGGGACCTCGAGAAGGAGGAGAGAGGTTATTTTACCTCTCTATTTGGCACTGGTGTGACCACTGCTGGAATACTGTGTTCAGTTCTGGTGTCCACAATTCAAGAAGGGTGTGGATAAACTGGAGAGGGTCCAAAGAAGAGCCACGAGAATGATTAAAGGGTTAGAAAACCTGCTTTACCATGATAGATAAAAGCTCTAATTATTCAGCTTAACAAACAGAAGGTTAAAGGGTGACTTGATTTCAGCCTATAAGTACCTACATTGGGAAAAAATATTTAATAATAGGTTCTTTAATCTAGCAGAGAAAGGTAGTTGAAGCTAGACAAGTTCAGCCTGAAAACAGTGAAGGTAATTAAATCACTGGATTCTTGGTACTGGCAATTTTTAAATCAAGATCAGATGTTTTCCGAAAGATCTGCTCTAGAAATTATTTTGGGGAAGTTCTATGGCCTGTGTTATCCAGGACATTAGACTAGATGATCACAATGAACCCTTCTGGCTTTGGAATCTCTCAGTATATTAATCTATATTATACACATTTAAGATTAAATGGACAAGTGACAATTCTTTTTTCCCACTAATTTTAACATTTCAGAGACCAATTGTACGAACATTAGGTTAAAGCTTATCCCGAGATGAAGGCCATACCTTTATAGCAGGCCAGTGCAAGGCCCATGCATCACTTAGCATTCAAAATTCAAAACAGAGTTTAATCAATGGGCTGCGTATGCTACAAAGCACAATATTCATTAGCTTTTGTAATATCTGATTCCATGACAGTGACTGAAGAGTGGATGTCTTTAGAATTAAAATGTGTGAATCCCTGATTGTTTGGGGTCTGATTTGCAATTAGTGTTTTACTTATATTTATTTCACTTTATTTATTTTTCTTTTGCTACTTCACTCACTTGTTACTTCACACATTATGTTCTTCAGTTATTAAATGGGTGTATCATTTATTTCAGGCTTATTAGTTATCCAGCCATGCAGTGTTTTATTTCATTTGAGAACATTAAATATACATTGAAAACAAATTAACAGCATGATTTAACACTAATTAATTCCACAGAATATTATGATGTAGATGATACATGTTGCTGTCATCTTCTAAAAGGAAGCCAGAAGATTGGTTCTCACAAGAAAAGAATTCACAGCTTAGCCTACTAAAATTCTTTTCCAGAAAGTCTTTTCTTTTTCTTTAATTCACATTTCATTCAGCACTTCAGGAAAATAACAATATTCCTTCTAAAGTCCTTCCTCATTTGAGAGCATTTCCTTCCCTTCAGGGTAAGTTCCATTGAAGAACATTCAGCTCATGTATTAAAACCTGAAGGAGATACCCCTTTTCCAGGGTATTGAAGAGAAAAGAACTGCAACTTTTGCGAGCCTGTAGTTAGCTCCACGTGGAGATCATCTACATGGTATTTCTTACCACTGTGGATCTGCTAGGCTTGAATTTGGTTAGTGCAAATGCATATTCCATTTTCGTAATGATAAAAATCAGACTAAAGCTACCAATCAATAATAAAAGTAAGAAAAAGTCATGCTGATGCAACTCTTGAATGTAAAAATGTTACTGAATTTTCAGAAAGCATCAAGATACTAGATCTATTTCTGCATACAAGATTTCTTTGGTATTTGAAATAAGTAGAGGACACACTACAGAAAAGAAATAGCTCTTAAAAATCCCTGGCAGCTGAAGACATACCATTTAGTGGCTAACTGATGCAATGAAATCTCTCTCGACTAATACCTAACTTTTTTTTAATGTAACCAAATTAATGGATTTATTTTTAAAGCTACTCTGTGAGATGAATAAACTGCTTTATGCTGCCACAAAGTAGACAGCATAGAGATTTTACATCTGGTCTGTATAATCTAAAGAATATAAGTATTTTTTAAATGATGAGAATGACCATGTATCAACAGTGCTACTGTTGAAATAAGTACTCTGAACTTTACATCGCGAACACTTGTTTTTAATGTTTGTGGCCAATATTAACATGCACTAGAACAAAAAATATGTTTATTACACAGAAAAAATCATACATAATCTTCTGTCCTTCATGTACTCTCACTCACTTCCCTAGACATCTTTCTAGGTATCCAACTCCTGCTATCAGACAGTAGGGGACATCACTCACCAAGCTGGTGCCTCCTTCTGGCCATCTTGGGAATTAGCTCCACAGGTCAGTACATTGTCTCCCAGTGGTGCCTCATCCACTGTCATGTCTGCTATCTGACCCATGTCACAGGGACTGTGGCAACCTCTTCATGACACGGCCCTCCGGCTGTGTCACCATCTGTGTTACCCCATTCCAGGGTTTAGTACGGCAGTTCAACTGTCCATCCACTTCCCCAGTGACAAGTGTCGGGGGGGAGCTGGACGCGCCCACTACTTCTGGTCCTGACCCAGGGACTCTCTGAACCGCAGTCACAGCATGCCTTTGCTTTGACTACCGCTGCATTTCTATGGGCCACTTCCCCACAGCCACAGCACCCTGCTGAGTCCCAGCAGCCTGTCTGGAGCTCCTCCTCTCCTCCCCAGGTCCCTGCCTGTACTGCTCTATCCAAGGTGCTCCAGAGTTGCAGCCACTAGGGAGACAGTCTTCTCTCCTCGAGCTCCTGGTAGCCACTGACGCAGCTCTTCCTTGCGGCTCTTCTTATATGGGCCACCTGGGCCTGAATTGGCTACTCCTCACAGCTGCTCTCCTGTTGGCTGCTTCCTGTGCACCCTTCCTAGGGCTCTATTAACCCCTTACATGCCACTGTGGGGCGGACACCCCATCACATGCATATTTCTCAGCATTGCAGGATACCCATTTGCAAGTCACCCATATCTCTCCACTTTCACTGCATATTTTAAATGTTGCATTTCAAAAGCCTTTCTGGCAGAATCCCTCGGCATGGTCAAGGGACCATTGCCTTCTAACACCAATGTACTTTTCATACCCTCTAGCTATACTGGGAAAATGCAATAACAATATAAAACTATAATAATGTAAAATTACTACTTTTTTCCTCACATTTCTTTCTCTCTCTGTGTTATAGCTCTCATTGAAAACATATCTCCCTATACACTGCCTTAAACTTCCTTAGGGAACAAAGGTCAGTTGTTAAAATATCATGAAAATAGAAGAAACTAGGCATAAAGTTAATGGTCATAGCCATATTAACAAAAGCAGAGATAGAGTATGGCATGTTGCTGCTAGTAATCCTCCTTGCACTACTGATGTTCTGCCTAGAGTCATTATATTATTGTCCAGCTAAAAAAAGTGCTTTCTAAAGAAGAACGTATTGCCAATGCTGGTTGCCAACCTTAGAACTAATGATAATACCAAATAGCACTAAGTGTCCATTATCAGTTCCATCTCTGATGAACAGCCCATTAAAAACAGATGTGCACATAAAAGAACTGGAGAATTTTGTAGCAAAAATTCAGTGTATCGAGAAAGTACATTCTGAGCCAACCACTGCCATTTAATTTCAATGAAAGAAGAGTGAAAAAAAAGTTGATAGGGACCCCAACTTATGAATGGGAAGGGAAAGTTGTGCGCTTGGCTTGAGCACTGAAAACTGTTGTTAAGGAGGATTACTGAAGACAGGGAGGATTATTCAAGATTTAAGAGATCTTCCTGGAAAATCTGGCTGTTGCTCATGAGCTGGCAAACAGACTCAAACATTTGATTTACAGCATTCTTGTTTATATATACTGCTGCACCCACAACTGCAATTTGCCCTACAGTACATGCCAGGGGCCTTACTTGGGACAGGAATTATTGGACAGAGGAAACTAAAATCATTAGTATAATTAGGAAACATTTTCCCACAGTTATTGCAGCATTATGGTCTCCATGCCCATCAAATGCCAGACAAAGCTATATGGGAAAAGGTAGACAACTGGAGGATGCTTCAGAATCCATTGGACAAGCTTCACATTCCTGTCCTCGTGGATCTATAAGCAACACCATTCTGCATCATACAAGATTCCACTTTGTAGGAGAGTGTAAAGCAGCGGTTAGTGGAAGTGCACTCAGATTGCCTCAAGCGAGTGAGCTCATTCATCATCAGAGAACTCCCTTATCAAACACCTTTAATCTCTTTTCTCTTCCACATCTTATTTAATATTGAGATGAAGCCAGTCTGGGAGATGGGGGGACATCATGGACTTAATACACCCAGATCAGAATCTCCTTTACATCTAATGCAATCACAACCTCTTCCAGCAATCCCAGGGTACGTCTAGACTACCCGCCGTATCGGCGGGTAGCGATCGATCCCCGAACGTGCTTCCGTCGACTCTGGAACTCCACCAGCACGAACGGCGGTAGCGGAGTCGACAGGGGGAGCCGCGGACATCGATCCCGCACCGTGAGGACGAGAGGTAAATCGATCTAAGATACTTCGACTTCAGCTACGCTATTCACGTAGCTGAAGTTGCGTATCTTAGATCGATCTCCCCCTCTAGTGTAGACCAGCCCCCAGTGCCTGGCTAAGGGCGGCTCCTGGAAGGAGAGTGGATGAAACTCAACCAAATCAAGGAGCACATATAGCTTGTGGGGAAGAATGAAATCTTTTAAAGAAATTGGTACCACCATAATACCACCCACTGTTGAGAGAACTCTCCTCAGATCATCAAGTTAGTTCAAGGCCTTAAGTCCTTCTGGACTCCTCACTACTTCTTGTTGTCCAAATTGTCACAGATGTTATAAATAATTAATCAGGTCAATAATTGGGACACACATTCTCAAGACATTTTTCTCAAAAATGTTGTTACTTTATTCTGATTTATTTTATCAGCTCAAACAGTCCTTTTCCATCTCTGGCTGGTCACCCTGTTCCGACAGTTACGGACTCAGTCTCCCTTATCCACTTACTGCAGCTGATTATATCTAGAAATGAAAATGTCAACCTTGAAAAGAGCTTCAACTGGTCTCATGTGACTCACCTTCTTAATAAAACACCTCACCCATAGTGCTTAACCCCAGTGCAGCATTCACTTCAATGGCTCTCCACAGACAAACTCAAATTCTTGATCCTAGTGTTCAAAGCCCGTAGAATTTACCCAAGCTATTTGGAAGATTGTCCTTCTCTCTTTCAGAACTGTGAACCACATGGCTGAGTTGAATGAAAGCAGGTGACAGAGCTCTTGAAGTGGCAGTTGCAAGACTTTACAATTCATGTCTGCAAGACGAGCATAGTTACCACATAGCTCACTGTGTTCAGAACTGAATGTAACCCCCCCCCCCCCCTTTGATTTAGCTCTCCAACAAAAACAAGAAATAAAAGAGAATTTAAGAGGAAAAATGAAGAAGTGACTAATAATAAAACCCAGCTGTTTGGGGGGAAATGGAGGAATCTAGACCAGAGCTCTTTCTGCTAATTATAACTTGGTTTATAAGTGTGTTGAGTGTTTAAATACCTTGATGATGTGTGATACAATTGCACAATTAAACACTGACACAATTTTTCATCTCACATCAGCCTTCTCTGTTCTACACAGCTCTAAACCAATCACCACCAAGGAAATGCTGCTTTATCCATATTTCAAAGAGCTAAGAGATACTAATCGTTGACCTGAGACTAGTCACACATCACTGGAGGTCAAGTTAGTGTCCCCTTCCACATCCTTTGATTTCTGCCCATCTCCAGTATGCAGGCCCAGAAAACCTCATTAAACAGCATATGCACGACTCTCTGAAATATTCCAGAGAAGAAGGCAAAAGAAACAGTAACGGCTGCAGTTATATAAAGCTGTAACAGTACCAATAAATAAATAAATAAATAAATAAAAAGAATACCGATTTGAGTGCAACTAAGTCTAAAGGCAGCTTGAGCCTTACAAGTGCTGAAAAACATAATGAGGCAACTCCCTAAGTGACTACATTTAGGGCCTGATCATATCCTTAATGTCCATGCCCAGAAGGGACCCTACATACATAGTCTACTCCTCCTCAGAGGTTGTATGTGTTTGGGAGAAAGGCTCCAGCTACCTCCTTGGGAATTTGGCTCTCTTTAGTTCTCTGTCACTCAGGGTACGTTAGAGTAAACTCCTAAAAGTGGAGTTCCTGAGACAACTTGAGGCTGGGGAGTCCTGGACCAATGTTGCCATGGCGCTGGGAAGAGCCTTGGAGCCAGGGTGGAAGCACAGGGCCTCCACTGGCCCTTGGGCAGATTCTTGTGATCTGAACAGACTGTGGGAGATGGCAAGGGTTTAGGAGATGGACTCTGCTTATTTCCCTGGGAGACTGAACCCTGCTTTCCCTTCCTCCCCTCTTTGCAAAAGAAATTGTGGAGGAACTGTTGTTTCTGAAGGCCCACCACTGTATATACTTTCTGAGAAGGGCATTTTCTCCCTTGGTGTATAAAAGTCTTGTCAGTGGCAAGTAATGGAACACAAAGCTAGCCATCTTGTGAGGAGGGATGTGTTTGAACAAAAATGGGATAAAATTGACATAGCTCCAGTAGTCTTCAGTGGAACTACTCAGATTTCCAGCAGCAGAGGACCTGGCCCAGCCTTTCTTGTGTTGTTTTGTCTATTTTGCTTCCAGCTGTAACCAGAAAGTGAGTTAGATTAAAACAAATCAACATATTCAGAGATTTTAAAGCCAGAAGGAACTATTTTGATCAGTTATTCTGGCTTCTGGAATAACATAACTTCATATACTAGTTCCTTCATCAAGCCCATAAGTTCTAGCTGAGCTAGAACATATATCTTTTAAAAGAGTCCAATCTTGATTTAAAGACGTCATACAATGGATAAACCACCACTTCTGTAAGTAAACTATTCCAGTGGTTAATTACAATCTCTGTTTAAAACATGTGCCTTATTTCTACTCTGAATTTGCCTCACTTCAGCTTCAAGCTGTTGGATCTCATTATCCCTTTGTCTTTTTATAAAAGGAACCATCCACAATCAGAAAGCTTCTCCCCAAGTAGGTAGTTATAGACCATGTCAAGTCACCTGTTAACCTTCTCTTTGATAAACTAAATAGATTGAGCTTCTTAAAACTCTCACTCTAAGGCAGGTTGTCTAGGCCTTGAATCATTTGTTTCTCTCTTTGCTGAAATGTCTCCAATTTTTCACCATTCTTTTTGAAGAATTTTGAAGTATTTTTTGCAATTCTGCTCATGTTCAGCTGCTGCGGTCATTGCTGCATGGCCTTTAGCTCAGATAAAATTGTAGCTACTCACTACTTAGATGGCTTTATCAAAACTTTTTAAAATCCTCCTCTGAATGAATTCAAATAGCTCCTCATCTCACAGTACATTGATTTTAAAATTCAGGGTTCAGCTGACACTGCATCACAGTACTTAAAAGATTTAAATTTCAAGCTATCAGCCTACCAGTGTTCTTTGATGGGTTTCCCAGAACCAATAGACTGATTCCAAAGTTAAACTATCTGCTCAGAAGCTTTCTACTTAGAAGCTGCTGTTCTATGGAACAGTCTTTCTTTAGAATTCCAGCTGGACAAACTTTGCTCACAAGTTTCGCTCCTGTTGAAAACCACAAGTTATTGAATTTGTTTCTTTTCAGATTTAGCAATAGTTGGAAACATGATTTTGGAATTTCTTTGTTGCATTATGAAGATGATGTATAGGTAAAATAGAACTCAATGAATGTTTAACAGTCCTCCAAAACATACTATATTTGTGTAAGAGAAGTTTCATTTACGGAGTCTCAGCTAAAGTCAAGAATTGTATTCCAAAGCAGCCCATCTGGCAACAGATGCATTTGTCCCTATTCATTGAAAAGAACTGGAATGATAATATTTGAACTATAATTACTTGTGGACAGTAAATAATTATCTTTTCTATAAAGTTAATTCAATTAATTGATTTATTACAATCACTTATAAATGCTGTGGTGACATGCCTAAGTCACCTTAACACCATTTAAATGGCTTAGATTAAAGGCAAAAATCTAATGCTTGTGACCCAACTCAGCACTGTATCTTAAAGGGTCAGAGATGAAGAAAAACCTACCTAGATTAAAAAATAAGGAACATAGATAGATGCTTTGTGTCAATATTACACAAATGTTAGATTTTTTTAAAAGAGTATCTTTCAGAGTTAGCTTTTGGGATATTTGAGCTGACATCCTCCAGTGTTAGTGAAGACACATCTGTAGCACCAAACACACACTACAGGTAAACTTTGTCACACTGTTAATGCTATACCATTAATCCTGATGTTTGGGTCAACAATCAACCTTCTGTTTGTTTGATGATGGTTGTCTTTGAAGGTTGCGCTCAGTCACTGAAAATGCTAATTATCCAGCCAGCATTTACAGAGGAAGTTGCAAAATAAGATGTTATTATCTACTGCTCTTCCCCTGCATGGTCTGCAAAAGGATACAAACATCCACAAAGAATAGTTCTCTATTAAAAGCTTCATATATCTTTGTGTATGCAAGCAAGCACAATAGATTAAAGAGTTTGCTTGAACAAAACGTAGTCTTTATTCTCAGGGATAGGCCATATTTTGCTTCGTCTAATGTTCCTATGGAAAAAAGTCCAAATAAGGAGGTAATAACACACTCCTCACCTCTTCTTGACATCATTGTAATTCCAAAAAAAAAAATCTTTCTCCAGCTATGGCACTGTGTGACACTGTAATCCTGGGGCTCTATGCTATGCCAATGTTTAGAGTTATATTTTAAGATCAGAAGGGATCATTAATCTAATCAGGTCTCCTCCAGAAGAAAGGCCATAAAGTCTAGTTGAAATAGATAGTATCTTTTAGAAAAATCTTTCTCCAGCTATGGCACTGTGTGACACTGTAATCCTGGGGCTCTATGCTATGCCAATGTTTAGAGTTATATTTTAAGATCAGAAGGGATCATTAATCTAATCAGGTCTCCTCCAGAAGAAAGGCCATAAAGTCTAGTTGAAATAGATAGTATCTTTAAATCCAATCCTAATTTAAAGGCTTCAAATGATGGACAATCTACCACATTGTTCCAATGCTTAATTAGGCCTACTGTTAAAAAATTGCACCTTATGTCCAGTTTGAATTTGTCTACCTTCAACTTCCAGACACTAGATTTTGTTACACCTTCATCTACGAGTTAAGTGTCCTCTGGTAACAGATCTCTTATCCCCATGTGGTTACTTGTAAAATGTGATCAAACCAGCAGTTAATCATCTTTTTGAGAAGCTGAGTATATTGAGCTTCTCAAATTTCACTTCAAGACAGGTTTTTCCAGACCTCAAATCATTTTTAGGGATCTTTTCTGATTCTTCACCAATTTTTCAACATCCTTTTTAAAAAGTGCAGGTTCCAGGATTGGATGTGGTATGCCAGTAATGGTCTCACCAAAGCTGTGTACCGAGCTAAAACTGCTGCCCATGTCAACTCTCACACTGCTGGCTCCATTCAATGCTGGAATGTAGAGAATAAGCATCAATGATAACAGCTATTGTATAGTACATTTTGAATTGTTATCAGTAAAACAGTCAAATACAATTTAAGCTGGAAAGCAGATTGATATGGCCAGATTACCTATGCCATAGGGGAAACTCCAGTGAAAGGGATGTGTCAGGTATATGGCAGGGCATGTCAGGCATCCTACCCTATGTCAAGGCTGACAGAATAAGGGACCCAATGGCCAACCAGCTTTCTGTTGCACTAAGCAGAAACTCAGTACAGTGTAGAACATGGGTTTTCATGTTTAATATGGCATCCTTCATCCAAAGTATCACGGTGTGCTTTATAGTGAGATTTGTCATAAAAAACTGCATGGAGTTGGGGTCACCAGCTGTCATATAGTCAGAAAGGAAAAATAGCTTATGGAAGTGGAGTCTCAAAGAAGAGAAAACCTGAATGTCAGAGTGATAGATGATGGATAAGGTAGGGGGGAGATGGGTAATGAGGCAGAAGGATTCATATCAATCCTTCGCTTAGGAAAACAGGAAGGTTTTAATGGGAGATTTGAGCAAGGGAACAGACTCAAGAACTCTTAGAGACTGCATTCCAGATAGAACAGTCCAAGTTAAAGACCCATAAGCCCAAGAAATGCAGAGATAGGTAATCAGAAAAGTACTATATATTATTTTGTGGATTTTTTTCCCTGTCTGTGACATAGGAGATGGGGAATTGTAATCTTAGCTGCATTGTTTTGCCTAGGCATACATATGACACCACTTAAATAAAATATTACTGATTAATTATTAATACATTTTGTTCTTCAGGCTATTCATTTTTTAAAAAATCTTTTCATTCTTGTTATTTTTCCTCCACACGACAGATTTATCTTAGATGGAGTTTTTCTGGTATTGGTCCTTGACTGGCCAGCTTGTAATGCTGAAGGATAGCTCTAACTGCCATCACTCTCATACCCAGTAGAGCATGGGATCCATTTACTTGTATATTTAAAACTCCCAATTTGTGTTGCAGTATGCAATGTCCATGACACTGAGAAATCCTTATCCTCTTCTATTTGACTCATGGGAAATGCCAAAACAAATCCAGTCATGGCAAACGGTTAGGAATCACACCATAAACTTCTGTTAATGTTCCAGGAAAGAAGATCCAGCAATTCCTGGATATTATTAAGAAGCACAGAGTGCAAATAGAATGATGCTAAAACCATCTGAAGGACATATATCTGCTTCCTGGAAGCAAGGGTCTAGATGAGATCTGAAGGCATATGCAACTGGAAATTACAAATGAAACACGCAGGATTAAATATCATGCTAAATCAAGGACCAAAGTTAAGGACTATTTCATTTGACACTCAATTCTATTTTAATTTAAGTGATTAAGGACCTGCTCTGCCCTAGGGAAGTAAATAGCAAAACTCCTTAAGCTCAATGGTGCAGGATTAGGCCCCATGATTAGTTCCTGCCTCAGTGCAGGAGGATGGACTATTAGATGACCTCTTGAGGTCCCTTCCAGTCCTATGTTTCTATGATTCTATTACAAGAATTTTAGCATAACAAACTGCCTGAATGTTCTCAAACACCTATTTGTATTACCCAGTACATCCTCTTTGTTCCTAATTAGCAGAATATGAAACTAAATATATTCAGGAGTCACATTCTGAAAGTGAGGAAGTGCTTAATCATTTAAGCAGGATTTCTTTACAGATTCCTTAATTTCACCTCTCTGAATTTTACACTGAATTTTGTCAGTTTATAAATTTGCACTACAGCTTGG
Source organism: Mauremys reevesii (assembly GCF_016161935.1). Taxonomy (NCBI): domain Eukaryota; kingdom Metazoa; phylum Chordata; order Testudines; family Geoemydidae; genus Mauremys; species Mauremys reevesii. The sequence goes on along the minus strand of NC_052638.1, from coordinate 16,690,883 downwards.
CACTAGAAAAACGGGAAATAATAATAATAAAAAAAATCGAACCCTAAAGGCATTTTACCACATAGACACTGAAAAATAAAGACCATTAACAAAAAAGTATAATTAAATTAAAATGCCAGCTTGCCAAAGAAGCTCAGTAAATAGGAAATATATCAAACTGTGATAACAAATGGGCTATTTCTCAAGGTGTGAGAAAGTCAATGGAATAAACTCTGATAATTTGTTCACTTTTTATGCTGAAGGTAGAGTAATGACTTAAAAGTAAAATGCCACAATAACAAACACAACAATATATTATCAACACAGTTGTTATTCATATTAACATCACTGTTTTTAAGTGCCATGCAACCTTAAGAACATACAAACATTTAATTTTAAAAATTGCTTCTTGTTGATGATATAGCCTGGTCTGAAGCCTGGCCTTATTTTAAATTTTATTACTTACTGCATACACTTTCCCCAAAACCATTTAGACTGACTGATTTAAAATGTGTGCATTGTTGGTTAAATTTCACACACACTGTTAATGCTAGTGGGTTTTTTTGTTAATTTTTAAAAACAATCTTATTATAAGACTACAGTCTTCGTAGAATCTTCAAAATGACTTTTGGCATGTAAGTTCATTTTGTTAATTCCTCTTTTAGTGTGCAAATAGCCTTTGAAAACCTGATTCTAGGTGTTTATGTGTCAGGACAATATCAAAAATTATCCAACTGCCAGGTCACGTGTCAACACTCCAAAGGAAAGTACAGAATATAGATACTTATTACTTTGCTGCCCCCTAGTGTTAAAAACATGATAATTCATTTATTTAAAAAAATAATTTATGAAGTATGTAATAGATCATATGGTAACAGTTACTGTGATGTCAAATATCACTTTGAATGGATGTATCTGTAAATGTTATAAATTACCATGGAAACTGTGAGGTCAAACTCAAATTTTGATAATGCAAGATTTTGCAAAATTTAAGACAACTCAATAAGAAAACATTTCTAATTGTAAGAAAATAGTTTCTTAAAATAAATAAACTTTCCCATGCGATGTCTGCAACCCAGACATTACAGTGTTGTCCTAGTGCATGAGAGCCTGAAAATGAAATTGTCTAGAAATAGACTATTTAAAAAGTGTGAAACTGACAAATTAATTTTCATTTTGGAAAGGTGAGTACAATAAATAAAGTAAGCAACCCGCCTATATTGTTTGTGCCAGTTTCACCTCCATCGGATCCAGGGCTATAATTTTCACTCTGTGCGGGGACAGCTGCAAAGGATGGTGTATTCAACCTCAGGAAAAAGTGGCAGCAATACTGTTGAGCAGCTTTACATTTCAGACAGACCCTGCCTGAGATGGTTTTCCAAAACAGACGCTGAATAAGTGTATATCAGAGCTGATCTGACCTCGCATGCAAGTGCTGACTCCACTGGGGGTCCATATCCCTTGGAGATCATTGATTGTGCCTTTTTGTACTTCTGGGCCCTCATTCTGGAATTATGCTGCCCAAAGACTTTCGAACTAAAAGGTGACATTTTCAAACTTAATAATAAGGATTGATTAGTAACTTGGGAAAGGAGATTTCCTTCATCACACATACAAACACACAACATTTTATATTATATATTCAGCATCCTTTGTATTCCTGAAGAAATATGGTTTTCATGCAAACTGTTCCCAATTCAGTAAAGCATCCCTTTACTGACAGCACTTGGGCAGATCCTTTCATACCTTCTTGAATCAGGACCAGTAAAAATAATGATTTCATATCAATATATTATATTTTGCTGACCATTTTATTCACTAAAATACTTTAAATTACATTACGTTTGGAATACAAAGCATCTAATTCTGGAAAAGAGAGAATTTCCAGCTTTGTGCCTCATTAAGTTTCTGTCCTTAATTTTCATTTCATAGCAAGTGGTTAAACACTGGTAGATAAGGCCTTCTTACAGGTAAACCTGCACATTGAGAACACTAAAATATCTAAATATCTAATATCTAATGTTTAAAGGTCTAGTATATTAAGAATGCTTGTTTTTCAAGTTTTGTTTGTGTATACTCTACCGACTTTTTATCCTGATAGAGTATAACAGCTCCTAAAGAGCGACTATGGATTATTGTATAAATCCTTCTTTGTTCATGGATTATTGACCCAATGGAGCAATACATCTCTAAAGAAGACTTGATAGTCCATCATGTAAATCTAGCTGCAGGCTTGGTGCACTATGTATTAAAAATCTTGATACAATTTTCAATTAAATTAAATAAAAATTTGCCTGCAAAGATAATGATGCTCCCAAGTGAAATAACACATTATATGTGATAATGTAGTTCATACTCTTGTACAGTATATAAGTTCACACTATGGATTACTGACCTGAACAATTCTTATGAAAATGAAATTTAGGTTCTGCAATCCAAATAAATGGAAATGGACAGATCTTGTTCTATGAATCCCAAGAACTGAAAATATTTTCATGCATTCTATTTTTCAATTTAAAAATAAAATAAAATAAAATAAATCTATTTCACTGTGACACTTTGTTTAAATTTAAACTTGGGCAGAATGTAATATGTGGAAAAATACATTTTAAAATCAAAATCATACACTTTTGGCCTGCCAATTACTGATATTTTTACATTGATAAGTAATATTGCACTCCTAATAAAATTATCATAGATCCTGAGGTAACCAACAACTGCTAGACTCTTTAAAAAATGTTCACTTCTACAAGTTACAAATAATACACTGAAGATTGACACCTTTTATCTTTTCACTCAGAACAGATGTTTTTTGATGAATGATTTTCAGGTGATGACAGGATTGCTGAAGTGCACAGTAAGCCATTAGTCAACAAGCAGCTGTTTCTCAGGTTGTCTGTAGTATTAATTTAAATCTCTCTCACACATACACGTATACATATACACCGTTTAGCTACTACACTTTCTTCTTCTTCTTTCTAAAAAAGGAAACTGCAGCAATACTTGTGGCCTCTATAGAAAGTTTATAGTTGTGAAATGCTATAATTATTAAAGAAATTAAACTATTTAATGACTTAATCATATTGCTGGGTTTTGTATATGTGCTTCACTTCCTATGTGTAATTAAACTGTTCTGACTGGATTCATGTATATAAATTAATCATTCTTCTGTATTCTTATTCCCATTAAAACCTACCAGACACTATCTCCTTTACCAGTTAGGTGAGAATTTAACTTCTATTGTTAACATGTATGATTGTACTATATTTAATGCAGCAAGCAAAATGTAATCCCCCAAATTTATTTTAAGCATCTCAAAAATCTGTTTTGGAATTTAACTTTAGTTGAAGTAGATAGATGTGACTGAAACCCTGAATCTGAACATTCTTGAACTTCATCAGAATTCAGATAGCCCTTCATAGCAGATTCCAGTTTTTAAAATAACAGAGAACCAAAAATTTGGATCAAAACACCTACAAACTGAGGGAGTTCAGCTCCTTCTAAAACAGCAAAAAAATGTAATGGTTCTATGATATTTTCCCAGAATAACAAACAGAGAGACAAGGTGCGTGAGATAATATCTTTTATTAGACCAACTTGTTTTGGTGAGAGAGACCAGCTTTCGAGCTTATGCATCTGGATAAGCTCAAAAGCTTCTCTCTCACCAACACAAGTTGGTCCAATAAAAGTTATTATCTCACCTACCTTAGCTCTCTAATATCCTTGGACCAACACATCTACAACAACCCTGCGTACAGGAGGACAATTAGCAGCCAAAACAGTTCACAATTTGGGGGAAATAGATGCAACCATGGAATTAAGAACTTAGCACAATTTTTTTCTGTATTTTTCAAAATGTAAACACTTTTAAAATGCAAGTTCCTAGCTCTTCAGTTGAGGAAGGAAATAATTGAAGCAGTGAATCAGTGCATCTTATTAACATAAAATAGTGATTGCATGTCTCTTGCACCTTCCATCTAAAGATATAAATGTATCATATAAATATTAACTAACTAAACATTTCACATGGTAATACCTATAAAAGGACTATTTTGGTCATCTCTTAAAAACAGGCACATGATAGTGGAATATAGTAGGTGTTTAATAGCACATGACAACAATGAACAAGACAATTAAGTCAAACCCTACAGGGAAAAGAGTCCTCTTGGGCAAAACTGTGGCATTTAGCTACTGTCCCGAAAACAGAACAGTTGCGAAGTCATTATGTTCCATGGGGATCTCCGGAAAGTCCAGTCCCTCCCTAAATGACCTGGTGCACAGGAGGGTGACCTATGGGGCTGTTGGCCAGTGCTGACCTGCTCAATAGGCCAAAGAAAGGAAGCAAGGCAGGGCCCTCATCTACTTCCCACTCTCGTTTGGGTGCCAGCACCCTGGAAGTGTGTTATGACCCTGTGTTCCCTCAAAATGCAGCATTCTTTCCCTCTGTGTCTGTAGCCCCACCTCCTCCAGCCCATTCGTCTCAGACACTTTTACACTCTAATGGGTGCTAGCAAGGAGCAATCCCAGTATTCAAGAGCGTGTAGGGGCAGCACTTACAGCCATGCTCTGCACAGGGAATATTGGTGGTAAGGAAGTTTCCTTATAGCCTCACCCACACCTTGTGGACCAGTACAAGAACGAGCTACAATTTGGCCCCTGGTCTGCAGTGGCGCATACTGTCAGGGGAAAGAGGGGAAAGCATTAGCCTACATTCAGCTATAGCAACTACAGATGGATGTTTAGACATTGTTTCATGCCTTTTGCCGCATTTGCTGAACAAGTGCTTTGTGCACTATTAGCTCTACTTGCAAAATATGAACACCACAAGGCAGAAAAGAAGTGTCCCTTTCAGCTTTACAGCAGGAGACAACAGTACACTTATGTAATGTAAGACACAGGTATAGTCTCCATTAGTGTGTATGGAACCAGGGCATTAATATTTTACAGGTTTCTCATCATCTCTGTTTGTGCAATTTATCAATGCCCAACAGGTCCTCTGCCAGCTATACATTAAAACTATTTTCAAAATATTTCATTGTCAGCCTATGGCACCCTCATTAGTTATTAAGATAAGAGCCATGATGAGCAAGAACAGTAGGTAGCTTGTTTACTTAAGTGCACTTTCTCTAAACTATGAATCCCTTCATTACACAAATCCTTTAGGAATACACAGATCTATGGACGTGTGTAGGTATCACAGAGACATATGCATGATTACATGCAAACCTTAACGTTATATATTATGCACTGTACACCAGGGGTTCTCAACCTTTTCCTTTCTGAGCCACCCCCAACAGGCTACAAAAACTCTACGTTTCACCAGTGCCACAAAAGCTGGTTTTTTGCACATAAAAGCCAAGGCCAGTGTTAGGGGCAGGCAGGACAAGCAGGGCAGTTGCCTGGGGCCCCATGCCATAGGGCTCCTGTGAAGCTACATTGCTCAGGCTTCGTTGTCAGCCCCGGGTGGCAGGGCTCAGGGCCCTGGACTTCAGCCCCATGTGGTAGGGCTTCAGCTTTCTGCCCTGGGCCCCAGTGACTGTAATGCTGGCCCTGCTTGGTGGACCCCCTGAAACCTGTTTGCAGCCCCCAGGGGGCCCCGGACCCCTGGTTGAGAACCACTGCTGTACAGATATAGTCTGACTGGAAGGGATAAGGCTATTCTCAGTTACATTAGACTAGCAGCACTGAAGTCAATGGAGTTATTTCAATTGTAAATTGATGTGAGGGACTCACCCCACTGTGCCTATACTATTATTATAAGGTGGGTATTACAGCTGTTAATAGTAAAATCACTGTAATGGGTAAATAATCCGCATAGATGAGATGAAACTATGCTTCACTTGAAGAATTTTCTATGAATTTTTCTGAGTTGGAAAGATGAGCTTGTCCCTCCCACCTATGAGCAAAGGTAAGGGGTCCTCTGCCATAATCCACCACTCTCTTCTCTTATAATGTGCCAATTACTGTAGTGTTTGATCCTGGGGAGTCAGCTGGAGAATAAGAACATCTGCCTAGATGCCTTTATATGCCACCTGGTTCCACTATTTCTTGCTGACCCAGCCAATTATGGTTGCCCCTGCATCTCCGCTAAAGTGGATTTCAGCACATAGAATGAGGGAACGTGAGTTAGCCACAGGCTGAGCTTACTTGTTCCAGCTTTCTGTGAGGGATTTGTGGATTGGGGCGGGGGAAGTATCTAATATATATACCCTGTTCTAATGCTTCTGACTCCAAACAGCCTGAATCCACTGCAACTCAGCTGATGTGCTCCTGCGGGGTGTGTTGGGAGAGGGTAAAGGTGTGTATGCTGCCTAAACAAGAGGTATAGTGTGGACCACTGACATCTGAGTGTTAACACTGAATATCCAGGTTCACAGCATTATGTCAATCCTTTCTTTCTCTGAGATAGTTTCTGTGTATGTAACCACCTCCACACAACAATGTTAGCTTGGGATATGCTGTAACAATACTTCTACTCCTTACAGTATCTTTCATCTGAAGCATTGGTTTAATGCCTTTCCCTTACAAAGGATTATAAGAAGCAGAATATACACCTCTGTATTACTGCTAATAAAACTAATGCAAATCCCCTTCAGAACTCTAAGATATACAGGGCAACATATACAATACAGAGAAAGATGTAATTGTTTTGTGCAACGCAACAACGTATTAAAGTTGCCTGTAACCCAGGGAACACTGATCGCAACTATGTCATCAAATGAGGAAGCCCCTGTGATGATGGTGATCTCTCCATTTTCACTAGAAGTTGGTGCCATGGATTAAAGTGAGGTCACACTTCACAGGATTATTGTTGTTTATGTTTTCTGCATCAGACAGCAAATAGAAAAAGTTATAGAAACAAGCATAAAACCAATTGCAAGGTAATTCTGGCTATAAATTGGAAAAGACCAAAAAATTGTTGGGGCATGTCACCGCTACAATGAGAAAACAGGTACAAGAAGCCCTCACATCGTTTCCTGGCCCTCACCTCTCCTGGCCCCACACATCTCCTGAAGGAACCACATTGTCATGATTTGGCTACTTGTGTCTCCTCCTGAACCACCTCTTAGGGAATGATTTTACACACATTAGTTACACATATTTACACACATATTATGCCCCCTGCAGCTTTGTTGGGGGGTGATGGTACAAAGAGCATCTGTCCCTTACATCCTCCAGAACTGTGTAGCACTGCCAGTGTGGCACTTGCATGGAAGACCGTCTATGTTCTCATGCTGGGTGGGGGTATGCTTAAGGTTGCCAGCATTGTATTTCAGAATTAAGGGACTGTTTTCTTAGCACCCCATCGCACCTCCTGATATTATCATCATTAATACTAAATAATCCGAACTTGCCTACATTTGCCAGGGGTATTTCTTACTGCTTTTTGCAAGCAACTCCTGATCTTCTTGTACAGAGATGAAAAAATAAGGGACATGCCTTGTAATAAGGGACTGTTGGCAAGTAGTACTAGACAAGTGGTACTGTTCACCTCCGTTTTCTGCCTTTGATCTGTGCAGCTCAGGAAAGCATGTGGCCAAGAGAACTTGGTATGTGTCCTTTGTCTGGTAATAATGAAATATAGTATCAATCTAAGCTAAGACAACCTAAGTCATTCAGAGTATTGGATTTTAGGTAGCAGTTCATGTAACCTATTGGTCATTTCGTGTTATGTGTCCCTTTGCTGCACCCAGTCCACAGAAGATGCATGTCTGTTGCAGTCCCCTCAACCACAGAAACTGACTCTGTAGCTTAAGCCGTAGAGAAACACATGCTTTTAGTTCAAAGGCCCCCAGTGTTAGCCAAGATGGAGGCTCTAATGAAATGATAAACTGTATTATACTGTTTTTGGCCACTAGCTGGCATTGTATATAAAATGCCCCATCTGAGTGAATCTCAGCCATACCTGGCAGAGCATTAAAGAGCTGATGTGTACAAGCAAGCTCTGTAGCCAGTCCATATCTAGTACAGTATATGACGGATGCCATCACAATCACTCCCCACACCTGGGCACATTGCTCATAATATACACTTTATTCAGCACATTTGCGCCATCTTTCCTATTCACAAATTGTCTATGACTAATGATGAATATTTATGAATGTTTTCCCTGTGTAAAGTTGCCTGGAGAATATATTGTGTGAATGGCTTTCTGTCTCGGGATTGCTTGTGAACTGTTTCCAGCTACACATATCCCTTTGTGTATTTCATGTCTGAGCCGAGTGACAGGGCACCTGACACAGTTTCTGTTTCCTAATGTTATACATTTCTGCAGCTGCTTTCACCCTAATTAATTGTCTAGTCATGAAACAATCACTATGTAATTGGACTAGTTTTGAGTGTGGGTGTAAAATTTGCATTCCATAAACATTCTTATGAGCAAAACTACACTCGTGAATGATCATGAACAGCAAGTTACATGGGCATCAACAAGGTCCAAGTGTGATTCTGTTTTAATTCACCAAATAGTTCATGAATAATTCTTCTCACTACTCACTTAACTCTGTCCTAAATACACTGGCAGAAATTCACAGTCTTTATAAGATAAGGGAAAGACCACATCATACAAACTGTCTTAACCAAGCAAACCAGTATTTAACTTTTATATCTTTCAATTAAAGACATTCAAATCTCTCCTGGAAAGATAATGCTAATAGCAAACATCACCATATGAACATTATATACGACATCCAGTTTTAGATTTAATAGAGCTTGTCAAATTAAAAATTGCAGTACAAGGCATAACCCTTGATCGGAGTCTGCTACACAGCGATCAGGCATTTCAGTTTTATAACGTTTCTCTAATAATTTCTTGTCAGATAGTTAAGTCCGAGAAGAGAGAATGTAAAAACACAGTGGCTAAAGTTAATTTTTGTAGTGTCCTAGATTGGTCCTTTCATTCAGAAGATTCACTCTAGAGAGGGGAGAAAATGTAAACTTCTTTGTTTTTGTTGATCCACATCTGGGAACATGAAGATCTTCTGGTCACTAGAGTTAATGTCAAAAATGATATTTTTTACCTTATAAGTCAAAGAGATGTAAGAACATGTTTTGCCCTCCTTCCATATTTAGCCTATCCTTCCTGTTTGTTAATGGACTGATGGGCCTGAACCTCTGTTATTAATACAGCACCAAAAGTAGGAGTGGTTCTTTACAACAGTTACCCTGTGCCAAAGACAAAAAATTCCCTGCCCTAATGATTTTACAATCAAAAGACATAAGTCACTATACTAAAATACAGAACACGCAGAGAAAATGTTGTATTCATGAAAAAATATGTAGGGTTTTGGGCTTTTATTGGGACCCTATTCAGCTCCCACTACAGTCAACAGATGCTCCTATTGACTTCATTAAGAGATGAACTGGGCCCTTAGACATTGGCGGTAAATGGGATTTGCCCATATATTTTCCAAAAATACATGTATTGTCTTTACTTATGCAGATGCTGCAATGACTGACTATCCAAAGATGGCATTCAACACAGGATGAACTGAGAATCTTTTATACAGAAAGCCAATTTTTTTTAGTGGGCTTCTGTTTTATACACGCACACTTGTTTGTCTCTATACAATCCACATTAAAACACACATTGGGTAGTTTTGCATTTTTTCCAGATTATCCCATGGACAAATGTGGCATTTATTGATCAGATTCTCATTCGGAGTAAATCAGCATTATGCTGTTGTAGTCAATGGAACTACATGAGTGTATGCCAGCTAAGCGACTGTTCCTAAATGTGCAAATTGTACAACACAGAGGCTCCCTGAAGATTTGTCCCTCATATGTTTATGTTGCCAAAGCAATGAACAGGAAGATACAGCAAACTTAGATGTGTGTTCTTGATTTAAACCCAGGAACTACTCCACAAAGAAGGTTTCAGAGTGGTAGCCGTGTTAGTCTGTACCAGCAAAAACAACAAGGAGTCCTTGTGGCACCTTAGATACTAACAAATTTATTTGGGCATAAGCTTTTGTGGGCTAAAACCCACTTCATCAGATGCATGGAGTGAAACATACAGTAGGGAGGTATAAATACACAGCGTATGAAAAGATGGGAGCTGCCTTACCAATTGGCTCATTAGCACTGACCACCCCCCACTTGTGCATCTAATTAAATTGGTTTTAGTCCACAAAAGCTTAGGCCCAAATAAATGTGTTAGTCTCTAAAGGTGCTCCTTATTGTTTCCACAAAAAAGAAAACTTTAAACTTCAGCCCTTTTAGTCTGACAGAAGTATCTGGTCTGTAAAGCTAGGAAGAAAGGAAGTCAGATGGGGCTTCTTTCTTCAGTGATGAATGGAAGTCTGTGCTATAGAAACGATATACACTATCTCAGCTGCTGCAGGGGTTAGATCACATTAAAAGAGGAATGTGCAATCGAACTGACAGAAGGCAAATGATTAGCGTTGGACATCAGTCATTTGTTCCAAGGCTATAACATAGCATTCAGTAGGAAATTCTGGTCTCTGGCATTCATCTGTGGATGGAACAGGATTTCCTTCATTGATATGCCAAATCTTTGATAACATAGCAATTTCTACCCAATAACAAACATTTTAAATCATTTTTTTCTGCACCCACTCAAAGATGACCAACCCCAGACTCTCAGAAAATAAAAAGGCAGAAAAGCCTACTTGCTCATCGATCCCATTCCTTGCCTGCCAGTGCAGGATTGTTCTGGAGGGTAAATTATCTAGTGGTTTGTCCAGTCTGGTTTACAATATCCCAAGAGATGGGACTTCAACCAATTTCCCACAATCTGATATATATCACTGTCAGGAGATTTTTGCTGATAAATCAGCAAAATTTTACCTTTCTTAATATCTTCCTATTACTTCTAGCTATATCCTTGCATAAGGCAGTAAATAATTCCTCTCCCTCTTTGGTGTTAACACTTTTCATATACTTGTAGATGGTTATCATACCTCCACTTTATCATTGCTTAGCCAAGCTGAACACTTTTAGCTCTTTATCTGTCAGCCTGAAGTCAATACCTCTAGACTTCACACTTCATGTCCCTATTTACATAAGGTGGGGGAAAACATTTCCTCCGAATATTTTGATATACCCATTACTGGCAATTTTGGGTGAATGTTTCTTAACTTTTAAGTACTCTATATGCTTTGTCCAAAGTAAAGCTGGGAGAACTGTTCATAATTAATCATTTTTCCAATGAGGTTTTCCTTTTTCTCATCATTAATTATCCATGGTCAGACTGATTTTGTTACAGTTTTGTTAATTATTTGCTGAATATTATATGCAAATGAAATAAAATAAAATCACCTACAGACTGCATCTGAATTGTGTTCAGTGAATGCATTCAGCCTTTGTTATTGGTTATTATTTCTGTATATTTTGTCACTTTAGTCATATAGGACATGATCAAGACACCAGGCACCCGGTTCTCTCAGCAAGATGGTGTAAGCAGCTTGTGGTATTTGGAAGAGCTATGTTAAAGGTTAAATTTTAAATATTTTCTAAGACACATGTCTCTGGCTTTACTTAAGACATCACAGCTAATAAAACTAGACTAAGGGTTTTCAAACTTCATTAAAATGTTGACCACATTTTAACCGTGTCTCAGAGGTACACATGGTTACATAACATCCCTTCAGAAACTATAACACTTGCTTATATGGAAAAGAAATAATTGGAATATTATTTATACATAGGTTTAGTTGGTGTTTAATGAAATATGGAAACTTGACACAGAGACGGCCAGCTCCATGTGAGGAGATTGGGTTGTCCATGGAGAACCAGTAGGGACTCCATGGACCACACATCGCAGTTTGGGAGCTTCAAATTTAGATTGTTATACCATGAGCTGAGCTGAGATTTTGAATTAAGTTTGGATTGTTCCATTTCACACACAGTCATTGTGGGCAGGGCGGGCATGGGAGAGCCCACTTGCAAAAGGTGAGGCCACACATCTGCCTGGTTTATTCAACTGCCTCAGTGACAGTGCTCCGGCCTTTAGTTGCGCTAGCTGCTAAGTGTGTAATTACTGAAAATTGAACATTTGACCATCTCATTGAACTGCACTAACGTGAGGGCTCTGGCCCAGTGCTTTGGAGGCACAGAGCATTCCTTGTGGTGGTGTTAAGCACTTTCCAGCAATATTTCATCTACCCACAATGTGGATTTATTGAAATTTGGTGGTGTTCAATTTAGCCAAATGTTACCATTTACAGTCATTGTGGAACAAATCCTACTGTGACATAAGCATACATGTGCAATTCTTGCTGAGAGTGCTATGCTTGGAACCTCCTAGTTGTCGCTATGTCAGGCTTGGGCCAGGGTCTTGGGGATCATTTTAATATGACAGACCCTCTGTTTTGTTACTTGAGCCTCACCTTTACTGGCCAGCATCACACACAACGAACAAGAGAGGTAGCAGTAGATGGAGCTAGTAGTGCCTACTTTCATTTCCCACAAACATTCATATGTACCATATGTTACTCACACAAATGTTCAAGAAAGCAAGTAGAAATGTTATGATAACTTGACATTTTCAAATTTACTTTCTAATTTCCTAAAATTGTTTGAGAATGATTCTTCCAACGACTGGTCTAATTTAGTCTACATTCTGGTACGTATCCAGTTGTAAATTTTTGCACTAAAAGTTTAAAGACAGAATCTATAACATATCAGAATGTTTTTCTGGGTAGAATGTAGGATTACAGAACATCTTAAAGACAGCATTATGATACTATGAGGAGACTAAAGTTATAATTATTAATCATTTGAAAAGGTATCAATATATATTTATGGTGTGTTCAAGTGAACACATTTATAAATTAAGATGTGAAATGAAAAAACCTTGAATGTTGCTAGAAATACCATCTATTGAAATTGAAAATATATCTGGCTTCGGTAACCAAAAAGCCCACGATAAAACAACATGGAAATGATTTTGCTCCAAGTAGGTCTGAATTATACAACTACCTTAATAATTCCATATTGCCCTGGTTTACTAGCATGAACATACGACTTCAATGGCCTTTGGATCAGAACCTAACAGCTATTGCTAATCCAAAGGTATATTTTTATAGTAGTTATTTATTTGAATATATTATGCACTATAAAAAGCCAATATGAAGAAAAACAACACATAAAAAACAAACAAACAAAACAAAACACAATATGCCTGGCCTAAACATGCTTCAAATCAGTCCAGCTACAAGTTTTTGAAAAGATGCAAGGCTGTGACAGATATTTATATGGCAATATTAGACATGTCCAAAGCTCTAGTTAAAATCATTTAGATTTTAAAAGAAACACAAAGTGGAAAAGTATCAGAGAGGTAGCCGTGTTAGTCTGGATCTGTAAAAGCAGCAAAGAGTCCTGTGGCACCTTATAGACTAACAGACGTATTGGAGCATGAGCTTTCGTGGGTGAACACCCACTTCGTCGGAAAAAGTGGAAAAAGACTTTTCTTCTCCATGGAAGGTATTAATTAAACTAATGTGAATGAAATAATGGATTAGATTAGTACAATATTTTAAAAATACCATCAATTTATTTTTTTCAGAATTATATTGGTTTTCCTTATGTTTTGTTATATTACAATTTATACCTAATATTCAGTACTATATCTGGATATTACCGTAGGACTCTTGTTGCAAACAATATAACTATAAACACACTATTCAGTATAACTAGACAGTTGTGATTGTTCCCTACCAAATTCCAGGGACCTGATTCCGATACCATTGAAGTCAATGGGTGTTTTGTGATACGGATGTCTATACACACAAACAGGTCTCAGAAGCTTGATTTTTATAATCTACATTTAATAGCTATTTTGAGATTTAAAGAAAAATAGCTTACACTACTGCAGAGTCAGTTTGGAGAGATCATTATAAAATCCCATTATCACTGTTACAAGTTGGACTATTTGTCATCACAGAAGAGATGACAAGCTCAGAAATCCTACATTTGTTATTATCAGATGATAAATGATATTCCATTAAAGCTGCAATACATCATCTGAAAAGCTGCAAAGAAGATATCAAACCTATCAGTACTTGACTTATAAATTTAATTTTCAAAAGCTGTCAACTAAAATTCCAAAGGCTAAGCATGTTCATTTTTAAAGTTCATCTTATTTATTTTCCTCATCTGTTAGTCTAATTTTTTTGATATGGCAAAAATAACTGATTATGTGCAATGTATAATTCTCTTTCCCTTGATTAAGTAATACATCAGATGTCACTTATGTATTAAAAATAAATGACAAATAATAAAGCAAAAGATTGGAGAAGAACATACCTTATTTTGATTTGCTCTTTTATTTTAAGTGCAACAGAAAAGGACAGGTCAATGTAAAAATATTTTGATTATGCTACAGCCTGACTGCTGTGACAGTTGACATTTCAGACATCTATGGAACTGTGCTTTTTATTTACATCAAAATAATATGGAAATAAGGGCTAATAACTGATCTCAACCGGTCATTTTTACAAGACAAAGCCTTTTCTGTATGTATATAAACGTGTATATATTTTCACATACATTAAATAGATATTGTATATATGAACACTGGAATATTAAGCAAAAATAAAAGATGCTATGTAGCAATACACTATATCAGTAGCAGCCCTGTATTCTCTCTTTTAAAGATGAAAATAATAGTACAGCTACTCAGTGCTTTTGACTAGTATGCCACCTATCAACTTACACTTTTGCACAGAAGTTGAAAATCTCCTACTGAGCTGCTCTTTATCAGAAATTCCAGTCTGCTAGAGGCCATGCATATGCAAAGAACATTTTCATACATTTCCCAAAGTATATGTCTGATCTCAAAAGAGCGCATGGGACTACTGACAGGAGAACTAGTTATGTGAATGCAGGCTTGCAAGACTGGTGTTCATATTCTACAGGTGTCTCACTGACAGAGAAATTCTCTATAGATTCATTGGAATCTATGGAGTTACATTTTAATGCACTGGGATTATGCATTAGTTTGCTGAAAAGAACGATCTGAAATTCTAGAAATTTGACAATTATTACAAAATACAATACATTAATATATCAAACAAATCAGCAAGCTCCACAGATTACGATTGTATTAAACAATGCTGCTCATAAAATAAAACAAAATTCCCTATTTGTGCTAAGTATCACCTTCAACTAGCTATCTTGTAGGTGACATACAGCATGCTAGTTGGTTTTGATTTTAGATTCTGAAAACAAACCTGGCCTGAAATTACATAACTGTAGCATATATTGAAATAGTAATAGATAGTATGAACAAATTTATTTCATGAGCATTTAAAATGTTCCATATTTTATTTCAAACTAAACACTCTATGCTATAAAATCAAGCAAGCTGAGTATCTAACCTATATATTAAATATGTTTACTGTTTATTCGGGTTTACATGGTATCCAATAAAGAGCTCTAAATGAAGTCCTGCTGTCCCACTGATTTCTGGGGAATGAAAGAAACTACTTCACATTCCATAGCAATTCCTGCAATTCAGCTTAATGACTTTTAAAAAGTCTGTATTGATAAGTGATCTTAAAGTTTGTATTTCTTCATTTATTAATTTAACATGGCTTATAACAGCAGCAAAGACCTCCAGGTTGAGCATTTCCTGGCAATTAGTGCACAGCTGGGTGAGGGCTGGCTTTGACCCCATTGGTCATTATTGCTTAATTATAGGACAAATCAAATACTGAGAGATGATTCAAAGTAGCCAGAGTGGCAGAGGTGAAGGACATTAATTTGCTAAAGATAACATGTACACACGATGTGAAACTGCATCAACCATACAAAATAATCTGTAGGCCTCTATGCCACTTTTGTTTTAACATTTTCAGATGGATGCTCAGGGTACTTCCTGGGTATCAACTATAAGCAGTTTAGCAGCCTGAGATACACAGAAAGCAGCTGCTTCACAATTAGAATTAAGGATAGAATTAGTCATTGTCCGCAATGGTAAATCTGAGGAAGCCCAAGTATTTACTAAGGACCAATACCAGCAGTTATGCTATGTAGCAAATAGATCAAATCTTCCCCTCGCTATGTTTTTGCGTGTCATTGAACTTGGGTATTTGTGAAAGGTGCCACTAGGTACCCTAGAGAATGAAGTTCTCTCTTTATCCAAAGGACAGGTACAGCCCATGCAATAGCAGTAAAAACATCCCCCTACGTGTCTCAAGTTCAACCCTAACTTGGAGGAACTTGGAGAGCAATTCATTCTTCATTTGCATTCAGCCTGCCAACTGGGATGCCAATTAGTGCCTGCGGTGTGGGGATGAATGTCAGTGTTATGGACATCTATTTATCTTAAAGAAAAGGTTAAGGGGTGACTTGATTATACCGTATAAGTACCTACATGGGGAACGAATATTTAATAATGGGCTCTTCAGTCTAGCTGAGAAAGGTATAACATGCTCCAATGGCTGGAAGTTGAGCTAGATAAATTCAGACTGGAAATAAAGTGTAGGTTTATTAACAGAGGCAGTAATTAACCATTGAAACAACTTAAAGATCCTGTTGGATTCTCCATCACTGATAATTCTGAAATCAAGATTGGATTTTTTTTAAAAGACCTGCTCTAGGAATTATTTCAGGGAAGTTGTATGTCCATGTCAGATGAGATGATCACAATATTCCCTTCTGGCTTTGGAATCTATGAATCTCTGAACGATCGAAGAGTACAAATCTCATAAATCGGTGCAACTACAAACATCATCCCTGACCTCATCCAGTCATTTGTACAAGAATCAACTCACTCTGAAACCACACTCAAGCAATAATTTGTCTAAACAGATGGATCCATCACAAATGAATGAGAGGTGTAGCACCAGTGAGAAGAAATCTGCTACCAGTGAATTTCACTGGCTCACAGAAAGGGAACCAATTTTTTTATAGGCTCCCTCAACTACTCATTGCTTCACAGGAGGTTTTTCTTATGCTGGTAGAAGGGCCTGAATTGACTCTAGGGATGTAAGTAACCAATCCCACTTTTCCTGCCTCAGACCACCCAAAGAGAGGCTGAAATGACTTGAACCAGTAGTAATGCCTAAATCCTCATCGAACTACACTGAATTAATGTCTAATTCAATGTCTGAATTAGTTCAATGGGTGATGCCTCTTTCTAGGGAGAAGAGGGTTGTAAGTTTACACACACCATTATCCATTCAGGCGAGCTTAAAGACTGACTTCCTCAACCCACAACATTGTGTCTTTTCTTCAGCAATCTCATTTTTCTCCTGTGTTTACTCTACCTTGAGGGACATGAGTTCCCTCACACAATCAAAGCTATCTGAGACTGCCCAAAGGCAACTGCCTGTCCCACTGTCGGAGGCTCCACCTCTGAGCCACCACCTGGAGAACTTTCACAGTCCTCTACTTTTAAAAAACAAACAAACAGATGTGTAAGGCCCTGGAGTCAGCTGAAGCTATCCTTGGCTTGGGGCTTTCAGTCACTGGAGCTAAAAGAAGCCAAATGCCAACTGTTGGTCACACCTCCCTCTTTTTTCAGAGAGATACGCCAAACCAAAGCAGTGACACCTCAGACAGTCAGAAAGCTCTGAGGGATGGTCTGTTACCCAAACCTCAAGAATTTTTCTTCAGTTTCTCACATCCAGAAAATTATTTCAAGTACCCAAACTAAGGAAAGGACTGGGTCCTTTCAACTACTGTAAGGAAAGTGATGGTACCGCTCCTAAAATAGCATATTTGTCTGGAGCTTGAGCTGTGCTATTATTTTTACTTCTATATCTCTTTGCTATCTACAAATAGCAAGGAGACTGACCTCTTCCTCTTGCATGCGGACTTCATCATAGTCAGACATGACCTTGACACCTGTGTCTGTCTACTATAATGTGCTTATGCTATACCAGGGGTTCTCAAACTGGGGGTCGAGACCCCTCAGGGAGATGCGAGGTTATTACCTGGGGAGTTGCGAGCTGTCAGCCTCCACACCAAACCCCGCTTTGCCTCCAGCATTTATAATGGTGTTAAATATATAAACAAGTGTTTTTAATTTATAAGTGGGGGGGTCACACTCAGAGGCTTGCTGTGTGAAAGAGGTCATCAGTACAAAAGTTTGAGAACCACTGTGCTATACTATGCTACTATAATTTTGAGCAGCTGCTTTCTGCATTAGCTAACTTACTTTGCGATTTTTAACATGTACCATACTCTGAATGCCCCACTGCTTCCTGTTTGCTTCCAAATGCAATTCAAGGTGTCTGTGTTAATCAGTAATCTACATGAACTGGGTTTTGGCTGCCTTTCTCCTCTTGAGATCAGCTAAAAAGCCCAAGATGTAAACTCTAAGAGGGCTGTGGAAGGATATTTTTAGTGAGAATCCTCAGCTATGACAGTGTCTCGACACTTGTCAGTCTGTCCAAATACCTGTAAACTGCCCTTTAGGGCATGAAACAAGACACTCTAACATCCTGGCTTTGGAAGCAACCTTTGAAAGCAGGGCTCCTCTACACAAGGTGTGATGTGACCCAATTCGTGATGAGTGAAGGTGAGCAATTTCTGCACGACAAAGTGAATTCAAACTTTTGGTGTTAGGGATCTTTTCTCTCTCCTTAGGTAAGAGGTAAAGATGAATAAGCCCATGAGGAAAATTAACATTGTATTACTCCCTGATGTTTAAACATAATGCTTGGGAATAATTGTGCAAATTCTATAGCAATCGGGTTCAACGGGCTCCATACTGAGACAAATACACTGATTTCCATGTCAACATGGGATGTCATAGGATTGCATAGTTTTGTGCAGGCTTCCTCACTGCAAAAAACAAAACAAAACCCCAGATGTAATTTGTGCTGAATTAAGCCATATGCTTGCAATGTAATGCAGTACACACAATAAAGCAACTGTTCTACCTATACTGTGCAGAGGAAAATCCTGCAATGGCAGGAGAATGGATTTTGATGATCTAATATAATTATTTTCCATTTCTCACTTCTACGATTTAAAGGAAATATAAAAATGACAACTTCCCCCCACCCTATCTAATACAAAGTGCATTACCAGCTCCAGTGTAGTATATTGGAAAGATGATCAGACTGAAACTTTTTGAATCAAAAAGATATCCCCCTTCAGATGTCTTCTCATTCCTTCCTCTCCCCACCAATAGAAATGTTTTGATTGGCCTAAGATGATGTATACTGTAGGCAGAGCTAAAACAAAGCAGTATTACTGTATAATACTCCAATACCAAGTTATTTTTTTTAAACGAAAAAGTCCTGCACTTAGGACAGAAGAATCCCATTCACTGTTACAGACTAGGGACCAAATGGCTAGGAAGCAGTTCTGCAGAAAAGGACCTAGGGGTTACAGTGGATGAGAAGCTGGATATGAGTCAACAGTGTGCCCTTGTTGCCAAGAAGGCTAACGGCATTTTGGGCTGTATAAGTAGTGGCATTGCCAGCAGATCAAGAGATGTGATCATTCCCCTCTATTTGACATTGGTGAGGCCTCATCTGGAGTACTGTGTCCAGTTTTGGGCCCCACGCTACAAGAAGGATGTGGAAAAATTGGAAAGAGTCCAGTGGAGGGCAACAAAAATGATTAGGGGGCTGGAGCACATGACTTATGAGGAGAGGCTGAGGGAACTGGGATTGTTTAGTCTGCAGAAGAGAAGAATGAGGGGAGATTTGATAGCTGCTTTCAACTACCTGAAAGGGGGTTCCAAAGAGGATGGATCTAGACTGTTCTCAGTGGTACCCGATGACAGAACAAGGAGTAATGGTCTCAAGTTGCAGTGGGGGAGGTTTAGGTTGGATATTAGGAAAATCTTTTTCACTCAGAGAGTGGTGAAGCACTGGAATGGGTTACCTAGGGAGGTGGTGGAATCTCCTTCCTTAGAGGTTTTTAAGGTCAGGCTTGACAAAGCCCTGGCTGGGATGATTTAGTTGGGAATTGGTCCTGCTTTGAGCAGGGGGTTGGACTAGATGACCTCCTGAGGTCCCTTCCAACCCTGATATTCTATGATTCTAAGACACCATGGAGTGAAAATTACCTGTGTGCAAAGCACCAGCACATGGCATAATCACCTGATGTGAAAGTGCCTGCAGCTCTTTTATTACTTTGTGTTCAAACTTTCTGGTAAGTTTCCACAAGGCATTTTTGTCTAACTTCTGATGATTCAGATTCAGCTTAACTTCCTTTTCAATACTGCCACCTACAATGGAAAACAATATCTACCAAGTATAAGTTACTTTGAAAACGTTGCCTTCAGCACTGTGTTACTCTCATCACATTCATCTCTGTCCTTTTTTTCAAATTTGATTTTAAATATTTACAACATCGTACATCTTCCCCACCCGAAATTACTAATGAACTGTTATTGTCTCTGAAACCTACTGGATGAGTGATGGCCAACTTAAAAGGGAGCATCAATGTTTTATTTGTGAAATATAAGCTGAAAAGAGTCTCCAGATCCTTTTTTTATTGATCTTCTAGTTTATGGAAGGGTACCTTATACACTTAGCAAAATCAAATGTAGCTGAAGACTCCGTTGTGTACCATAAAATATTTAAACAACATGGAGTAAGTAAACAGAATCTAAATTTAATTAGCAGGTAACTTCACGTAAAACAGAGACTCTAGAAATTTCAGCAACAAAAATGCTGCAGCTGGAAATACTCTAAGTATATTTTATGAAAGCAGATTTTAAATTACTACATTTTCTTGTCCTTATGTCTCTCAAAGGGATTTCTATGAAACAGAATAGAGTTATCACTCAATTGCAGGATAATTCAACTAAATGTGCCCCCAAAATACTTATGAGTAGAGTTTCAGTATCCGCATATGGAATCTGGATTGTGAAAAGGTGTAAAAAAAAAAAGAAATATTTTTTGGATTCTGTAATGGAAACAAATTACACAGCTCCTAACGCTCACTGAAAGGTTCTTGGTAACACAGCAAGAGCAGATGCTTCCACTAGCATGCTGGGTACAAGGTGGCAGGAGTTATGTCAGTGTGGTAAAATGGAGCTGTTCACACGTTAATGTCCTTGATGCTGTGATTTCCACATTTTCTGAGGATGGTGCCACCAAACAGCTTCCAACAATTAATTGTATGTCTGTCTGTCATATCTGACAATAGCATCAGAAAAGTAAGCCACACACTATGGCTCTTCACACAGTGATATACATCGATTTTTCTTAGCAAACTATCAAAAAACCCAACAGTAACATGTCATAGGCAAACCTAAAGAGGACAGCGGACAGAAAAGATTATATAAGCTTGCAGTTTAATATGGCAGCCAAAAAAAAAAGTTAGTGCACTTTTGGTCTCCCTACATGGGCATCACCTTACAGAACAGAAGTGTAATAGCCCTTCTCTATACAGTTTGTTAAATCATAGACAAATTGCAAGAATTTCAGAGGAAGAAAAAACCACCCCAAGATTATGACCCACAAAGATAAAAGAGCTATAGCTGCACTGTATAGCTTGGTTAAGTGAACACCATGGGAGATATTTGAAGGCATATATTCCAACGAATGAAGAGGAATTTTTTAGAACTGGGATTAAGGGAAAGTACATATGTGTGAAAAAATCAGGTTAACATTTCTTAAGCGGAGATCTATTTGATTTTGAAATAGCCCCTCCTCTCCTCAAATGAAGTTCCACCACTTACAATATTTGAATCTAGACTGGATATGGTATACTTTAGGGAGCAATTCTGCAATGAACTAGGTGATCCAGTAGATCTTTTCCATCTCTAACGTCAATGACAGTATAGAATCTATGAAAGTCTACCCTTTTTAGTTGAACTACACTAGCATAACTTCTTTCTTTGTACTGCTGGTAATAACAGAGCAATTTTGTTAAATATTAAATTAATTTTTCCTATCTTTAGAGTTCAGTATTTCTTCTAAATCAATCCCAAACTGAATACTAATATCTGGTTAGCTTGTGCTGAGTTAGCAGTGTTAGGTCTAGGATTTTTGCTGCCCTAAGCAAACTAAAAAACATCCCTCTTTCACGGCCCTGTAGCTACGGAATGATAAAAACCAGTAAAAACTTTGTGGAATTAGCCAACAACCTTTTCCCTTTCTACAGCAGTGCCAGTCCTATGTATTAGGAATACATGAATCATAGAATATCAGGGTTGCAAGAGACTTCAGGAAGTCATCTAGTCCAGCCCCCTTCTCAAAGCAGGACCAATCACCACACAGATTTTTTTTTTGCCCCAAATTGCCCCTTCAAGGATTTAACTCATAACCCTGGGTTTAGCAAGCCAATGCTCAAACCACTGAACTATCCTTCCCCCCACCATGAAGTGAATGGGAAAACCATGAGTGACTATGAGAGATTGTATCAGAGGGGTAGGCATGTTAGTCTGGATCTGTAAAAGCGGCAACAAGTTATGTGGCACCTTATAGACTAACAAACGTATTGGAGCATGAGCTCTCGTGGGTGAATACCCACTTCGTCAGTTGCATCTGTGGCTATAAGGTGCCACAGAACTCACTGCCGCTTTTATGAGAGATTGTTCAAGTGTGGCAAGGTACAGAGAAAAGTGGAGGCAAGAGACTCTAAGGTCAAGAGTCATATAGAATATGTTCTAACCCCTACAAACACCACCCCTTGAAGTGGGAGTTAGGCTCCAGGAGGCAGAGACCTGAGAATGTTGGTAAGGCATGTTTTCTTCTACTAAGTGAAAATATGAAAACAAAATCAGCTTCTATTTTCCTAAACTTTCTAATATGATCAGCAAGCTTCTTGTTCCAGCCCTCTGATTACAAATAAACACACCAAACCCATAGCCTTAGCTGCTCTGCTAGTCTTTTCTTTTTACATCTCCCAGAACACCTGGAGTCCAATAACTAATTGAAGATAATTAGCTCTTACTTATCAACATTTACGGCTTCACCTGTTAAACTTGCAAATCCCTGAAACCTCTAGCTTATCTAATTAGTGCATTTGGATCCTTCTCACAGAAGAGAGCTGTGCAGAAGCCTTTTTACTTGGGAATAAATACCTAGCCATACCCAAATTCAAGCTATGTTCAAACCTGGATCAAACTCCTAATGAAAAAATAATAATGAATTTCTGGTATTAAAGCTACCAAAAAGTTATTTTTCCATCTAGGTTTGGAGGGAGACTTATTCAACTCTAAGGGTTGGTGTACACTGGGGGCAGGGGGTGTTCAAACTAAGATACGCAACTTCAGCTATGCTATTTGCGTAGCTGAAGTTGAAGTATCTTAGTTCGACTTACCTGGCTGTCCTCATAGCGGTGAGTCAACTGCCGTGGCGCCCCCGTCGACTGCACTTACTCCTCCTGCTGAGGTGGAGTACGGGCGTCGATTAGCAGATCCATTTATCGCGTCCAGACAAGACGCGATAAATCGATCCCCGATACATCGAACACTACCCACCGATCCGGTGGTTAGTATAGACGTACCCTAATATTCTGCTGAGTGCTATTATTTCCTTCATTAGAGTCTGATTAAAAAGTGAAGATTGCCACAGCAGCAAAGTTTTCTACCTGAGGCCTTCTCTGGAAGACGGGGAGAAAGGATTTGAAAATGGGGGGTCCCATCTTGGTGCCCTAACCACTGGACTACATTGTCTGTCTTCCACTCCTTCCATTGACTGTACCACTGTGGATAAACACTTAAATAGCCATTGGGCCAGTGGCAGGGGGTGACCCTGTAGTATAGTGGGTACAGTACCCACATGGGAGACCCTTGCACTAGTTCCCCCACTCCAGACACTCTTTATCCATAGTGGAACAGCTTCACCAGGAGAAACCGAGGAAACCCCACTTCAGAATATCCCATAGCCCAGTGGTTAGGGCTCCTTGCTGAGGCCGGGAGACACTCCCCACTTTGAATCCTTTCTCCCGCTCTGACAGCAAGGGGGGAATTGAACTTGGGTTTCCACATCCCAGCTGAGTGCTCTAACCAATGGGCTAAAAGTTATATGGTGGGCTTCACCTCCTCCAGTTATTTGGTGTGCAGCAAGACAGGTGCCTAACTCATTCACAAAAGAAGAGGTTTAGGCACCTAAGCTGCCTGATTCCAGAGATAAGCTAAGCAGAGCTAGGCACCTCCTTGCAGTCCAGACTCCAATTGGCTACCTTAGACAATTCCCCAGCTGGCCTGCTGGCTTTTGTGGATCACATTCCAAGGCGCCAGTCTCTGTGTTCACTCCATAGGGAGCTTGGGCTTTTTGGATTGCAGTGTTGTTTTGGGGGGTTTCTAGATGCCTCTATGTTAGGTGCTGCGACATTCAGTGTGGCAACACCTATGTCCCTTCATGGATCCCACCCAACTGTCTTCAGCCTATTTAAGTGATTTTAAATTCTTCTATCCGTCCTCAAAGTTTACACATACCTCCGTCCCCTGAGTCCTCCATTGTTGACCAGAACAGTCTGTAAAAGTTGGGAAGTTTCTCCTCTACATGTTAAAATGTCCCCATGCAGCCACTAAAACTTGATTGGGTGTCAGTATTCAAAGAGATAATTAAGTCACAATTTCTCAGCCCCCTCTTCATGCTATTTCTATGCAAATCACTGACTCATCCCTTTAACATAAACTCTGTATGTGCCTGTGGAGACCTCATTACCTTTGACGTTATTTTTGGTCCTAGAACATCTAATTTTCAACTCTAGAGTACACAGATGGGAACAGAGAAACAATACTTGCACTCATTGCCTTTGAATTATACAAAACCAAAATGCCATTGTTATTACCTATTCCTGACACACTAATGACAGAAATGAACAAAGCTACGCTTTTTGTAATGCATCTGCATAACACTGTGAGAGTCTGATCTATTACTTCCAGTGGCACTTCATGTTGCTGCTATGAAAACAGATGAAAAATATTGTCTCCGTCTGTTAAAATTATGTGTCTTATAATATTTCCTGCTTAGGTTACCAGAATGTTTTTTGATATAGTCTAAGGACTCTAGTTCTATTGCTTTTTTAATAACCAAAAACAGAACAAAAAACAAAACAGAATACCAACCTACCTGCCATTTATTATGGCACTGTTCATCCTAGCAACCTAAAGTACATTACCAATATTAATTGATTAATGGAAATTGTTTCAAAAATGCCTAGGCGACTTAGGAGCCTAAGTCCCATTTTCAAAAATGACTTAGGACCAGATTTTCAAATGTATTTAGGTATCTAAACATGCAGATAGTGGGATTTGAAATCAATGTGACTTAGGGACCCAGGTGCCTTTGAAAATCCCACTAGACATCTATCTGAATCTTTAAGCACCTAAATACATTTAAAACCCTGACACAGAGACACTTAGGAATCTCAGTCCTATTGAGACAGCGTACAATTTTCAAAAGCACCCAAGTGACTTAGGAGCTGACATCTCACTGACTATCCATGAGGATGGGGTCATAAGTAGCTATCTGTCAGGTTTTCATAGGTATTTAGGAGGCTAAAGCTGTATAGAGGTGCCTAACCTGCTTAGGTGCTTTTGAAAATTTTATTAGGCATTTAACTCCTTTTTGCTATAAGTCTCATAGCACCTTTGTAAGGTATTACTTTGTCCATGTAATAGTTTGAGGTACACCGAAGTTCAGATCCTAATCCCTCAATTCATTGTGAGTGGAGGGACTGACATACTCTCATGAAACCTCACAGAAGTCAGTGACTTGCCCCAGGTCATACAACAAGCTAGTAAGAGAATCAGGATAGAGTCAATGCATCTTATCTTCTAGCTCATTTCTCTAACCAGTGCACAAGACTCCATTCAGTCAGGCTCTCATGAGTTCCTGTTTTGTATTATCTGTAGTAAAAAAGATTAGGTATTTAGGCCACTTATTTCAAAATTCAATTACTCGGTGTAAGAGCTGGTTGACAAAATTCCGTCAGCGTTTTAAAAAAATGTTGATAAAAAAATGGCTTTTCAAGTAAATGGAAATTTTTGCACAAAAATTGCTGTGGTTGTCCATATTTTGAGGGTTTTCTCAAAAAACCCAAGCCAAAAATGTTTCAACTTTGGAGTTTTTTGTTTTTTGATGAAAATTCAAAAAGAAAAAAAACCCACAAATTTTCAATGAGAACAAAAAAGATTTTATTTTTTTTTAATTTTTTCCTCAGGAAAAGTGAGTATTTCCCAATCAGCTCTACCCTATATACCTGCTGCACAATGTAGTTGTTCAAACTATGCAATTACTACATATTTAGGTTTCACTGTTCGTTTAGAAGATATTAAGCGGGACAGCAGATGAATCCAAAAGACACTCAAGTTGGAGAGCCAAGTGAGAGTGTGAAATCAACCTTATTCAAAATTCTTCTCACAGGGAAGAAAGTAATTGCTTGTTACAGCTCTGCTGCCACAGGATGCAGTAGCTCTACTGTGTTATCCCATGACAGCACAGTTTGATCTGCATGGGCAAATCTCTGTACCCTTTTGACTTCATTGGGATGCCACATCCTTATGCCCATGTGGAGTCCCAGTGAAGTCACTGGAATCTGCATAAGTACAAGGATTCATCTGCACAGGTCACATTTGAAAGTTCAGAGCTTTAATTTTCTTCAGGATGTTTTGGAAGAGTGTCAGTTAGTACAATGTAGGAGCACTGACACTTTGAAAAAACTTTTTAAAAAAATCCTAAATGTTCATTAAAATGTGTACACATGTAAAAACACCATTTAGTAGTCTCCTCTCCCAGCTATATTAGTAAGATATCCTATTTATAAAAGTGGTCTATTGCTGGTCCAAAGCAAAAAAAGGAAAAAAAAATCCCCCTCAGTGGTTTGAGCATTGGCCTGCTAAACCCAGGGTTGTGAGTTCAATCCTGGAGGAGGCCACTTAGAGATCTGGAGCAAAAATTGGTCCTGCTAGTGAAGGCAGGGGGCTGGACTCGACCTTTCAAGGTCCCTTCCAGTTCTAGGAGACTGGTATATCTCCTTTATTACCCCCTCTTTTATTAATGCATTTTGCTTGATGGTGGAAATCTCTGTACCAGAGCATTTTATTCTTTCTAGTTTAAATGTATGAAAATTCAAAATATCACATGCTTTTCAAAGATCAGTGTTCTTATGACATGCAAGATGATTAATGGACTTTTACTTAAAAAAAACGTATTTCATAGATCTAAAGGATGTTTTACATCCCAGTGAAAATCATCAGATTTGATTTTAGGCTCTTTCTGACATCTAACCAATCTTTGATTCTGACTGGACTAATCCAGGATATAAATGCAGATTGCTTCTTGTCAAAAAGAGGATCTTTTCAGCACTACATATATTTTCATGAAAAATGCTTAGGGAAAAAAATAATCAATGAGATAGCGTCATAAGTTCCTTTACAATTTTTTTTTTTTAGTTGGGACAAAGTTTTTTGGAAGAAGTAGAAAAGCCAAGTACCACCAAATACTTATTTTGCTGTCAAGTATAGCAGGATTTATTATATGTTTCTGGTTATTTTGCTTATTCAGAATAGAATCGTTGTATACTTAATTCTCCTCTGGTTAAATTCTCTTCCCAAGGAGATCTCATTGTAAGACTCCAATTCTAATTAAAAGTCTACAGCCTGAGCTGGAATGCCAGATCCTAATCCCCCTGAATTTTGGGAAACTCAGGGCCAGATTTTTAAGCTACATAGGCACCTAAAGATGCAGATAAATTCCTAGTGGGATTTTTGAAAGCACTTATGTAGGTAAGGTGACTAACCCTCATTGAATCCAATTAGGCATGTATTTGCATCTTTAAGTACCTAATTACCTTTGAAAAACTGCCCCTCAATCTACAGAATAAACAATGAAATTAAAGTTAGGCAACTGCTAACTACCCTTCTGAATCTTGATCATCTGAACTAAGTCAACTAAAGACATAGAATAAAAATTTCAGAACAATCTAATTGATTAAGGAGTCTAAGCCCCATTTTTCAAAAGTAACTTGCAGCCAGATTTTAAAGGTGTTTTGGTGCTACAGATGCAGATAGAATTTTCCAAAGCACCTTGCTCCTAACTCCCATTGATTTAAAACACTTGAACAGGTAGGAGTGGAATTAAACCAGAATCTCACATCAGACATCCTACCCGATTTTAGGAGGAGGAAAGATTTGCATTCATATCCCGGCTCTGATCCGGCCCTTATGGTTTTGATTTTGAGTCAGATGAGGCCTACTTTTGGGATCCAGTTCTGAAGCAGATCAAGAGGGCAAAAATCTCATGAGAATGGTTGCTCTTGTGAAAATCAGCAGCATCCAAGACTGCTGAAATTTGACTCGACTAGAGTTCTTAGAAGATTTCTCCATTTGAAACCAATGTTTTGTTGGAATAGGTTGCACCCTTTCAGCACTATCAACTTATTATTACCATTACTACCATAACCATTGTTACTCATCATTAGTGGCTGAGTCCTCGGGAGGGGGGGGAGGGAGGTGGCACTTTATATCTATTTTTGCCAGTATTAAGATCACTTTTTTTCCATGCTGCTTCTGGAGAAGACTAGACAGCAGAAAATCTTTAACTTTGACCTTTCCTCCCTTTCCAAAGGCAGTCAACTTTATTTTTACTCATAGAGTGGGCAATATAAGAGAAGACCATTCAGGGCACCTCCACTATCTCCTTGTCATGATCACAATATAGGAGTGCAACTGTCCCCCTGAATTCTTCTGTCTTTCCTACCACTTTTGGGCTGAATTGCTCACTTTCTTTTTGATATGCATGCATATGAGAATCTGGCCTGAGATGAGTATTTCTAAGGGTGGTTCTACACAGAAATCAGAGCTGTGACTGCAGCACATGTAGACATATCTGTGCTAGCTTTCATATAGCTAGCTCAAATAACAATAGCAGTGAAGCTGGGGCAGCATGGGAAACAATATGGACTGAACAAGCCTACCTGGGAGCTGGAATATGTATGAGCAGTGAGCCTGTGCTGCCACCCAAGGTGCGGCAACTTCCTGCCTATTGAAGATAATAAGGTGATAAGTAACAGTCAGCATGGATTTGTCAAGATCAAATCCTGTCAATCCAGCCGAATAGCTGTCTTTGACTGGGTGACAATTTTTGTGGACAGCGGGGGGAGCAGTAGATGTGGTATATGTTGACTTTAGTAAGGCTTTTGATATTGTCTTGCATGACCATCTCATAAACAAACTAAGGAAATACCACCTGGAAAACTGTTCCCAGAGAGTAGTTATCAGTGGTTCATAGTCAAGCTGGAAGGGCATATCAAGTGGGATTCCACAGGGATCAGTTCTTGGTCTAAATGATTTAAGTTAATGGCATAGAGAGAGAGTACTCTTATAAAGTTTGCAAATGTTACAATTGCTTTGGAGGATAGGATTAAAATTCAAAATGATCTGAACAAATTGGAGAAATGAGCTGAAGTAACTAGGATGAAATTCAACAAGGACAAATACAAAGTACTTCACTTAGGAAAGAACAATCAGTTGCACACATACAAAATGGGAACTGACTGCCTAGGAAGGAATCCTGTGGGAAGGGATCTGGGGGTCATAGTGGATCACAAGCTAAATATGAATCAACAGTGTAACACTCTTGTGGGGAAAAAAAGGCAAACATCACTCTGTGATATATTAGTAGGAGTGTTGTAAGTAAAGCACGAGAAGTAATTCTTCCGCTCTACTCCATACTGATTAGGCCTCAACTGGAGTATTGTGTCCAGTTCTGGGCACCACATTTCAAGAAAGATGTGCAGGAACAGGGGACAGTCCAGAGAAAAGCAAAAAGTCTAAAAAACAGGACCTATGATGGAAGACGGGGAAAAAAATGAGTTTGTTTAGTCTGGAGAAGAGAAGACTGAGACGGGACATGGGACATGATAACAGTTTTCTAGTACATAAAAGGGTGTTACAAGGAGGGGGGAGAAAAATTGTTCTCCTTAACCTCTGAGGATAGGACAAAAAGCAACGACTTAAATTGCAGCAAGGGTGGTTTAGACTGGACATTAGGAAAGCGTTCCTAACTGTCAGGGTGTTTAATCACTGGAATAAATTGCCCAGGGAGGTTGTAGAATCACCATCATTAGAGATTTTTAAGAGCAGGTTAGACAAACACCTGTCAGAAAATACTCAGTCTGTTACTGTTATCTGAGCTACCAAATTTCTAAAACTATTTTCCACAATAAAATCGACAGCAATCACCAAACAACAGACTAATAAGGGGAGCTCAGATAACAAAGAGATGATTGGCAACTGAAGTTACCTAGTGACAATTAAATGCTAGCTGTATCCAAATTGAACACAAGACTGAGGTGGGGGAGGGAGAGCACCTGCTAAGGCCACATAAAAGCAGTGATAGAAGGTGGAAACAAACACAAGGAGGTTAACAGTGAAAGGCCAAATCCTCCACTAGTGTAAACCAGCATAGCTCCATTTACATAAAAGGGGCTTCACTGATTTATACCACCTGACTATCTGGCTCACTTGCCTCTACAATAATCTGACTACATAAGAAGGCAGAAAGACTAAAATCTTTTCAAACTTAAAAATACCACAATCTACCACAGTATAAATTGACCGTGAGTTGCTACTTGCATCCTGACAGAAGAAGAGAGCAACTGCCAAAAAGCGTACAATAAATCACCGAAAAATACCCCAGAGCACATTGATTTTATTAAAAAAAAAATCTGTACTAGCCATTTTATGACAAATTAATAACAGGACACAAAAAGGGAACATTTGCAATTTATGTTTCCACTCAAAAATTACAAATTAGTTGCTTATGTACCCCAAAGAGATAAAGGAAGAGAATATAACTATTATATTCCTCTCTAATGGAGGCTAGCATTCTTAGGAAAAGACAGTATGGCCTACCAGACAGCACCAGTTTAGGACTTAGGAGATATGGGTTTTATTCCTCGCTCTACCACTGGCCTGCTGGGTGACTTTGGCAAGTCACTTCCCCTAACTGTGCCTTGGTTTCTGGTCTGTAAAATAGGGATAATGATACTGACCTCCTTTGTAAAGTGCTTTGAGAGCTACAAATACAAACTGCAATATAAAAGCTGGATTTTACAGATTAATCACAAATATATATCCCTATGTTGGTCAACAACTTTGATTGATATGGTTAATATTAAACGTCAAGAACAACAATTCAACGAAAGAAATTCCTACATACAGGTCAACAGCATTCAAACTTACAGGTACTACGCATTTGTGCAATGAGGATGAGCCACCAACACACACAGTCAAAAGTACATGAGAATACGAAAGGACACGCGACTTTAAACACACAGGATCCCAATTCAGCAAGATAGTTAAACACTGAAGCCAGATGGACTACTAATAAGTTTAGCCACATGCTTAAGTACCTTGCTAAATCAGGAACTAAGTTAGGCAGAAAACATAGTACAATTATTTTTCTGTATATAGCAAAGCACTGAATCTTTAATAATGATATAGATGAAGGGATAGACAGCATATTAAACCTGCAGATGATGATGAAACAGAGAAGTATTAAAAAGTCAGGATGCAGTGAAAATGCAAAATATGAGGTCAAATCATCTCATTTATATTTTTATTACTACTTAGTGGACAGGAAACTGAGTGAATTTTGAATTTTGAGCTGTGGAGCCTGATTCTCCATTGGTTTATGCTTGAGCAATGGGGATGCAAAATGATAGGATTAGAGCTGTTTGAAATGGAAGTCTAGAACCCCAAAGTTCTAATTCCAGGTCACCTGCTCTAATCAACACCTCATAGTCCTTTGAGTTAAGAACCTGAATGAAAAGTGGGTGATACATTAATTTTGTATTATTCACAAAGGGCCAAATCGCATTACCTGTACTCATGCTGATTATCAACGGATAGCATTAGGTGCTATTCAAAGTGAAGACGTTTATCAGGTTCTAATCTAAAATCCAGGGATTTTTTTGGAATGTTAATAATTGCTTGCCCAGGTAGGAGGAGTGTCTTCTGGTGTTTGGTGCATGAATGGGTTACAGTCACTTATGGTTTTATCAGTTAATACCATTTAGCAAAGTAAATATATTTTACTAAAGATGACATAATGAAAGAAGCCATCTTGCCTGAAAAGGAAGATGTTGGTTATTAAACACATACTGTTATACTTTAAAAAGACTGTTTGACAATGCTTTTGACCACAGAAAACATTTATATAATCATATTATGTAAAACGCAGGCAAACCTCTGATGTTCTTGTCTTGTTAGGAAGGCTTCAGCTATTTATTTAATTTACTTATTTATTTATTTTTGATGCTCATTTAAAGTGAGCACAGACTGTGAAACAATTCAGAGTACTGCCTGCTAAACAGAGATTGAAGAATGCATTCTGACAGAAATATAAGCTTAAAATCTTAAGAAAAGAAAATCTTTACTAATGAATGACATGCTGGTGGTAGAATGAAGATGCTAACATAGCAGAGGGCTTGCACTAGGCCTATTCAAGATATAAGCACTCCTGGTTTAAGTGGGTGCCTCAGCTTACTGCTGACCCTATGAACAAGGGTAGATTTCATCCACTGGGGCTAGTTCAGCAGGCTGTAAAGGAAATTGATTAGGAAACCAACATTTAAAGTCTCTCTGGTAACACCAAACAGAGGATGGTGCAGCTTGTGAAGGCTGTGATTCTTAACATTCTGTTACAATGTTGCAGGTCTGTGTGTACACAGCAAATTTAAGGGTACTTATACCAACATCCTCTCTTCCTTCTTTTCCTTCAACAGATGCATACTCATGCAAACAAGATGTGCAAAAGTAATGGCTGAACCTCAGGTGGTTCCGAAAGCTTCATCGTTTTTAGTCTCACCTGCTGCATCTGGCTCAAAAAACTGACTGAATGCAAACTTTGTTATGTCTTTCAGCCAGTGAAATCTCTCCTGGCTTCAGCAACTGGGCAGCAAGGTATAACCCAGTCCAGATTTATGGTGCTATTATTACTTCTGTACAGTGATTTCAAGCATAGTTTTGTTACTACGCAGTGTCTGCCGTATTGAGGTATGCGTAGCTATGAAATGTATTTTTAGCCAAAAAAATTTGTTGTGGGGGATTCTTAATGTATATTGACTGAGCTTCTGTTGTGTCACTGTCATCCAAATCCCTATTTTGGCCAAGCGATTGTAAGGTGAAGCTCGCCAGAATCTGGATCTAATGACCTAGACACAGATCCAAGTGCCATCTTCACATCAATGTCACCATAGCCCTGGGGTGGCCAAACTGTGGCTCTTTTACAGTTAAAGTGCAGCTCGTGGAGCCCCCCCCCACCTCCCCTTTTCCACCTACCAGACTTGAGGGGCGCTCAAGATCTCTGCCTTGCAGCAGGGTGGTGGAGTAGGGGCTTCAGCCCCGCGGGGTGCGCCTGCCGGGCCTCAGGGCTTCAGCAGGAGTGGAGCAGAAGCCCTGCCTTGGCAGGTGTGCCCCAGCTCTCGAACTTCAGAAGATTGTCATATGTGGCCTGGATGATCAGTAAGTTTGGCCTCCCCTGCCATAGCCTGTACTGCCTCACTGCAGCATCCTCACGTGCATGTGAGCAGAAGAAGGGACACTAAAAGCACTATAGACCACTTATAAGGCAGTACCTCCAAAATGAACCAAATGTGCCCTCCTGGATCTCTCTGAAGAAAAGCATAGAACCCCTTCAGTGATTTCATTCATCTAAGATAGTGTTCACAGCTCAGTCCACAAAACCTCAATGCCAATGCTATCAAAGATGTCTGACAGATTCAAAAGAAGCACCAGGTCTTTGATCATCAATAAGGCAAAACTGAGTCAACGAAACTAGCATGGTCTCTATACCATACCTAGGTTAGAAACCAGAATGACAAACCTCTAGGACACCTGAGAACATACACACTGTGTTGCATCACCACTACCTGCTCAGGAAACATGCTCCAAAATGGCAGATTAGGGACAGGATGACAAATGGCAAACATTAACTGTGGAGAACGTAATCAAATACCTACAGATGGATCATTTGAAGGACCAAAGCATCCTGCCCAAATAACCTGAACAGGCCATCAGAAATTTATCTTGAGATAATTATTTTTATTCTGCATGCACTTTTACTAACCTGTAAAATAACCCTTCTGAAGGTGAATGCACAACATGGAACATGTTATTATTCACCTGAGGTGAAGGATTTTAGAGAAGGCTTGCTGGAAACTGGGAAAAATATTCATATTGGCCTTGAAATGTGTTTATTCTAAATATACAGAGTGGAGTTTTTTGGTTAATATTTGCTTGTCAAAACTACTAGTTCACACAGTGATAGTTACCCTTTAACAGTTACTTCTGCAGCTCTTGGAGTGTCTATTGACTTTTGTTTACATTTCATAGTCATCACTCACTGCACTGTAGTGCATGTAGCTTGAAAATTGTGACTTTACTTTCTTTGTACTGTACCTCTAAATGTAGTACAAATTTCCCATGTGTGCATACAGCACCCAACTCATTCTCAGATTCGCAGCGAAGGTATACACCAGGCACTGTCTCATGGACACGTCATTTTCATTCTTTCTCCTTGTTGCTTTTCAGTCAAAAAGTCATTTTTGACCAAAAGCACATGTTTTTGTTCTTGGTGTATAGAAACAAAATGTACTAAATAATCATCTTAACTGGCTTGCTTTTCAGCACTGACATTCATAAAAGATTTAACCATTTCTGCAAAAGTGTGAGTACAGTATGTTGAAATGCATTGTACTATATATTGTTAGGGCAGGGACTATGTAAACCTATGAGGTACCATTATTATTAATAAAAGGCCTGTGGCTGAAAACATAATTAAGACTGAAGTCTCAAATTAAACTTTCTGTGTTGAGGGATTTGAGAGAGACTAATGACTCGCAGGTGAGATGCTGTTCCCAGGAAGAGGACTTCTGGGAAGAATCCACCAGAGCATGAAGGTCATCTCTGTACACTGACTAGTGAGGAAGTCTTTAAACTAGGTTCAAAAGGGGAGGCAACAAAATCAAACAGGTAGATGTAAAACTTCTGATAAAGGGCTACATGTTGCGGGAGGAGCGGGAAATGGAAAATTACAATAGGGTCATAGAAGCAACAAGAGGGAAAACATGGGGGAATCTGCTCAATATCTTAGATGTCTATACACAAATGCAAGAAGTACAGGGAATAAACAGGAAGAACTGGAAGTATAAGTACATAAACTAAATAAGTATTTCACTGGCATCACAGAGACTTGTTGGGATAAATCTCAGTCTGGAATATTGGTTCAGGAATGAGAGAATACATATACTTATTATGAGGTCCAGGAGGTGGTGAGAGGCAGACTACTTCAAAGTTTCTGGGTGAAGACAAAAGGGAAAAACAGGGGCCATCTCATGGTAGGGGGTCTACTGTCAGCTACCAAATCATGAGGAGGAGGGGGATGAGGCATTTCTAGAACAAACAACAGAGATATCCAAAACACAAGACCTGATATTAATGAGGGACTTTAATCACTCAGATGTCTGTTGGGAAGGTAATATGGCAAAAACAAAATCTCTAATAAGTTCTTGGCATATATTTTTTTCCCAGAAGGTGGAGAAAGGAACTAGGGTTGGGGGGGAGGCAGCCATTTTAGACTTGACTCTGACAAATTGGTTGTGAATCTGAAGATTGAATGTGTATGAACGTGATTGTGAAATGATAGATTTCGTGATTTTAGAGAAAGGAAGACAAGACAGTGGACTTCAAAAAAATAGACTTGAACAAACTCAGAGAACTGATAGGTTAGGTCCCATGGGAAGAACATCTGAGAGGCTGAACTAATTCCTGCCATTTACTGGCAAAATTTAATTTTGCTAACTAGAATTTAGAGTACATTTGGCATTTTAATTATGCAGTTGAGAGGGCCCTGTCTTTGGAAATTGCTCCCTCTTCTAATCTGCCAAGTTGTGTGACCTTCAGATCATGAAGATAAAATTTTCAAAAGGGCCCAAGTGACTGAGGAGTCTAAGTCCCATTGACTTTCATTACAACATAGGCGCTTTTGAAAATTTTGCCTGTGTGTTATTTCATTTTTGGTTTTGATGTTTAGGGTTTTTCTTAAAGACCCAACTCCTGGAGTCACATGATCACATGAGAATCTCAGGATTCATTCATTGAAAATACTCTTCAAATATGTAAATGTCACTACCCTCATGGTTATGGAGAAAAGGCTGACAACATGGATCCTAGATGCTCAAAAACCAGAAAGCAAATAAAATGGATCTTAGATGTATTACTTTTAAAAATATTATTTTGAAGCCAGTCTTATGATTTTGTGTGGCCTGACTCATGATTTTTGAATGCT
Source organism: Mauremys reevesii (assembly GCF_016161935.1). Taxonomy (NCBI): domain Eukaryota; kingdom Metazoa; phylum Chordata; order Testudines; family Geoemydidae; genus Mauremys; species Mauremys reevesii. The sequence goes on along the minus strand of NC_052638.1, from coordinate 16,654,719 downwards.
TAGGTGTGGCAATACTACAAAAAATTGATGGGCCAAATTCAGCATTGATGGAGTTATGAAAGTCTCTGTTGAAGTCAGTCAGGTTTCACTTGCTTTTGCCAATAATGTATCTGGCCCACAAGTTTTGAAAAATTTTACATTGAGTTCTATGTGACTAATAAACAACATATACCTGTTTTTACCATGTCCTAAAGTTTTTTTCCTCAGTACTTCAACAGACTGTGCCCGACATACATTTTGTATTAGGAATACCTGTCAGCCTAAAGTATCAGTACCTACTAAGCTAGCCTTGTTCAATTTTAAACCCTATTTAAACACCAGATGTCAGTGTTGTGCTTACATTACATGTTTGTTTAAAAAGATACAATTTTTACACTGGGAAGAGCAATGTATGACTAAAACAAAAGATTTTAAAATGTTTTAAATACACTATGTCTCATAAAATATTTCAGAATGTTGCCTTAAAGAAAAAACAGCCATAAAATAACCCAGCCATACTGGAACAGTGGATGTACTAGTTTTACCAGAGGTATTGGAGTGGCTGATTAAAGTGCATGTTCCATTTCTGCTTCATAACAACAATATACAAAGTGACTACAGTTAATTCTGTCAGTCTGGGGATGTTATCCTCTGTTTTTGTGAGAAAAGAAGGCGAATGATGGATTGTTCGGAAGCATGTTAGATCCATGTGTGATACCACTAATTAACAAGCAGGCTAGTTAGAGCTCTCATATAGACCAGCTCTAATCTACTTCTCTCAGTGGAGGTCTCTGTGGTGAAAATATTTTTCTGGAATAAGATCAAAACTTAAAGGATATGTCTACATTGCAGCTGGGAAAACAAACACTCCAGCTCTGCTCCAGCTAGTGTGCAGTGTGGACACTGGGGGGATGGGCCCCAGCATAGTCATCTAAGTTCAGACCCAGGTACTGGGCAGGCTTGTACTCAGGTGGATGGCTCAAGCCACTGCCCATACTGCAACAGTCATAATACTGCTATTTTTAACATGCTAGCTGATGCAGAGCTAGTGTGTGTTTATCTAGCTGATCTGGGAGGCACACTCCTAGCTGCAGTGGCAACATACCGAATGAAAACAACTTCTGGCAGCTGAACATAGGATATCTTAAGCTCACGTTCATGGAAACAACAAGATGATCCTGAGGTTTTTTTACCCACAAAAGCTTATGCTCAAATAAATCTGTTAGTCTTTATGGTGCCACCGGACTCCTGACAGGAAGGTGAACGGAAATACGGTGACATGAGACACATGAAACACATTTTAATTTTGGAGCCCAAGAACCATATCTGCTGTCTTGTTTTTTGTATACCAGCCTCGTGCTCTGCCTTTTAAAGATCCACATGCTATTGTCTAAAACAAACCAACCAACCAACGCCCCCCCCAACAAAAACAGATCTTCCTGTTGGCTCCATTAGGCTGCAATTTAGCATATGCTTAAGTCCCAGGAAACCAAGTTGAAGTTAAGCATGTGCTTAAGTGCTTTGCTGAATAAGGGTGGAGATCAGCACATTCTTGGACATTTGTTGCAACATAAAGATTGCAGCTATACAGACTAACACATTTTGGATTAGTGTCACAGAACCACTTCTGTTGTTTTCGGTTTCTTCCACAAGATGGAGTAATAAGATTTTAGCTGCCAGAAAAGCTTGTTGGTTTGGTAACTGAATTTCTTTCCGTGCTAGTTAGACCTGATTCAAACGTATACTCTGATATAACAGTACCTATTTGAACTTCCTTATTTAACTGGATATTATCCACTGAAATGGCAAATGGTGAAGATATTAACCAGGGATTTTTTTTTAACATAAACATCTGAAGGTGAATTGGGCTGTTCAGTTATAAGCATTATCCAACTTTAGCATTTGATACTATAGTGGGACAGTCACTCAGATCTTTCAGGCCCAGAAGTGATTGACAGGTAACTCAACAGGAAAAAGAAAACTAACCACCGGTAGATAAGCCATTGCCCAATATGTAGTATAGCAGGGGAAAGAAAGGCATTTGCAGAGCCTAAGCAACACCGTTCAGTTTATATAACCATTATGCAATCATTTTGGGCATGTTCTAGTATTATATAGGTCCTTCTATGAAGATGAAGCATATCACCTGAGAAGGAAAACCCAGTATCTCTAAAACTTCCTTTCTAACATCAGCTGATTTTTCCCTGTGAAAAAGAAAGGGGAAGAGGAGGCCGAACACTGACAGAGATGACACAACTCCCACAGGGACAAGCAGCATAAAGAATAAGAGGAGCGTATTAATATCCCTGTGATGCCAGCAGTTTTCCAAATCTCACCCAATTACAGCTTCGGATCAAAAGCAGGTGTTACAGCAAGTGGAACTTACCCTTTCACTTTCTACTTTCTCCATCCTACCCTTGCCTCTGCTGGGACACACAAGTCTTCCTAGCTCAGAGCAAACATAGCAGAGTGCATCAGGCACAAAATGATTCTCTTCACCTTTTTTTTTTTTTATTATTATTTCCCCCAAACAAATAAAGAACCTCCTCCTAGGCCATTTCTGCTGCCTTTCCTGTCATCCATATTTGCCATTGACAAGGTTGTACAACACTTAAGAGTCTATCTCAACGTTGCACTCTCTCTCTCTCTCTCTTTTGCTCTCTCTCTCAACTCGGCGGACCTATACTGAGGGTCTTTGGGGAGTAATAGTGGCTATTCCTTCATCTCCTTTCTTCAGCTGCAGCAGACACCTAATAAAGACCTCTGCACTCTGCCCCCTTTGGTCAGTCATTGTCTTGGAGAGGATCATCAGACATTAGCTTGAATTTCTTTCCTGGCTTTAGGAGGAGGAACATTCCCTTTCTTCTACATCCTGGGCTGCTGTCAACTACTGATAAACTAAGCAGCAGGGGCAGTAGTGCCCCACAAGGATTAACATGCAGTTGCTAAGTTTTCTCTAATATGAACTGCATCATCTCAGGTCTGCCAAGCATTCTTTAATATAAGATGATGCTCAAGCGATCCAACCTTGAATTTCTATGGCATTAGACTTCTGGCACCTAGATCCTTTTGGACTACAAATTTCAAAATTGATTAGCTCAGGTACCTTGCAAGCAGCTCACTGCAACCTGAAGTAGAACATTAAAGCTGTACAGGTCTGAACTGATATAATTTATTAACTGAATCTAAACGTCATGTAAAAACACTGTCTTCATATTGTACAATGAAATACACAACACGAGTTGTTCCATTAAATACAAATTATGCAGCATGCTTGTTTAAAAGTAATTAATTAAAATGTTAAGCCTGATGCCAAATTTGTACAGATTCCAAAAGTAAATCACAAGGCTTATTAACTGATTAATTTGCTTTATCTATAGTCAGCATTTTCAGGCAAATATTTCTGCCCCTCAGTGACATCATATAGAGAGACTCAGAGAGGTCTATCAACAGTAAATATGGACTATATGCTTAATCTGTCATTCGTCAACTACATATCATGGTTGTAATGAGAGTGTGAACCACACAGAAATGCACATAAGAGCTGACATTTATTTTGAGTCCAGTTATAAATGGTGTCAAAGTAGGGATCAGTATGTACTGAATCTACAGTCTACTATAGAAGTGGTGATATGTGAAGTCAATGTAGTTGGAAAGGATATCCAGGGAGCACCAAATTAATAGTTTTGATGGGAAAAGGGGTAATCACACAAGATCCCCATAGACCACCAGTGGAGTGATCCATTGGGGGCATCTCCTTGGGGAAAACACACAAAATCAGTCCAGCACACCATAGAAACAAGATGATTCTTTACGGAAGATGTATAGAGGGTGGAGCTTAGAGCATTAGTAGCAGTGTGAGTACTCCAAATCTTAATAATTAGGAACTGGAGAGTTTTTAAGTTTATAAGTCATGGTGCAAACTCAGAAATATTTCCCTTCTAGAACAGCATCTGTGCAAAACTGGTGAATTCAGGCTGCCTTTTTTCAGAACCAGAACTATTTTTTTTCTTGATGCCATTATTGTCCATATGCTTTGTGAATAAGACTAATCGGATTCAGACTTGATTAGTCAGTTCCTTGGCAACAGGTAGTTATGAGGGAGAAAATGTAATATTTTTTTCTGATTAGAAACTTCAGCCAGCTCTCTCTTTCTGGACAATTGGAGAAGGCTGCGGTGTGCAACCTGGGAGATGATGCTGTTGCAAAGAATTGTGTTAGGCTGGATTGTGCCATGTTGATCACTTAGTATTTCTTTTAAGCTTCAACTTCAGTTTCAGCTTCTATTTAAAAATAAATAAATCACTAGCCATTCTGGTTGCAAAAATAACCTTTAAAATGTATGCCTCTGCAATGATGCCCCCCGAGTTTGTAGATACCTGAAACAATACCTCTGATAACGGGGGTGGGAACTGCCCCTTCATCTCAATTCAGCCACAATAGTTTAAATGTCACCATCGCTCTTTCACTGTTCACTGAAAGAAGAAGGGAAAATTTGTTATAAAGCTCTTCATGATCATGAGTGAGATCTCATTCCGGTGCCACAAACTGGTAGTGCTTGGGAGATACCACCATTTCCCCCCTACTAAGCTGATCTGTGAATCTAAAAAGCCAGCAGGGAGAAGCAGGGGGTAAGAGGGTATGTGAACCACACATCCCCCTGACCAGACTAGCCTTGTCTATTTTGGTGGTGACCGTAGTCATAGGAGTCATGCTCAGTCCAGACAAGTTAAGAGTGATGGCGGTAGGGATGGGGAAGTATGTAAAGGATATTTCCGGGGTCTCTGCCCCTGTTATCATAGGATGCTCCTTCATTTGTCAGTGAGGCTTGCAGTTTGAATGAACTTGAACCCCCAGCTGTTTCTGCATTCACAGCCAGAGGTAAATAAGGAGGCAGAATTTCATTTCAGATAGAATTTTGCCTCTTATTTTACTTATTTTTGGCACTATAAATCAGGCTAGTATTTCACTTACCCAAATCTCAGCTGTACCCCCAACTGTGAGTCTGACTTTAAACCCATTGACCTAAATGTACATTAATTCAGGCCACCATCAGGGGTGCAGGAAGATTTTTCAAAGAAAATTACCTCTTAAATGTCTTATTCCCATTCACTTTCAATAGGAGTTACGTGCCTATCTGCCATTTAGGCTTTTGAAACTCTCTCCCTACAAGTCTGGAATGGATATAATAATACAAATTATATAACTACATCAGCAATATTTCTTCATATAAGTGCACCAATGCTCATTCCAATCCAAAATTTCCAAGCTTCAGCTGAATCCAAATTTATTATCCAAAATTTGCCTCAGTTTTATTCACAGGCATGAAGCAACTTTTTTCTATCTTTGTCTGATGTGGACCTGACCACCAATTATCCCTATTTTTATCACATACAGATTAATTATTGCAATATACTCTACCTGGGACTTCCCTTGAAGACCATTCAGAGGCTTCAACTGATCAAGACTGTGTCTCAGTGGTGTTATCTAAGTTTGCATTAGCTTCCAATTTGTTTGTGGGTACTGTTCAAGGTTTTGATTTTGAGCTATATCTCTGTCCAGCAAAGCTACTTTAGAGATGGACTCTCCCACTGTATATCACTGTGGCAGTTGAGACTATTAAGAATGCTACTGACAACAGATTTAAATACAATCGTATCTGATAGATTTGAATTATGTGGGCTGCGTCAGGGAGCTTTTGCTGGAGAGTCCTTAACTCTCCAACGAAGAGTCCACTGATAGTCCATTAGTTCATTGACTTTCAGGCCAGTGTGTAAGGCTTATATATTTACTCATGCTTTTGCCTGGAGAAGTTGGTGGTGAATGTACACACACACACACACACACACACACACATTGGTGACATGTTGAAGGAGTTCACTTTAGTTGACACTAGTCAATATGTTTTTTATTTTGCTGTTATCCTTGTATACATGCCAAGACTCCCAGTGATGAGTGCATTTTATAAATTGTAAAATAAATAAATTTGTGCTAAACTGTGTGGTTATTTATGGTGCAAAGTGCTAACTTAGCTGAGACAGCAAACTGATGTTATTGGAGCTTAATTCATTCTCAGACTTTCAGAGTGAGAGAGAAACTAGTCAATTATTTCAGTCTGACATGAAGACTTTATTTATGGTTCTATTGATTAAAATATGTATGTGTTATTTACTTAAGATACTGGCTTAGTTTTTTAAAAATAAAATACATGTTTTTGTAATTCATTAAACCATCTCTTCTCTCTGTGGAAAAACATTTCCCAAGCCCAGTATTGCAAGAAGACAGAGCCGGATAAAGACTCATGCTCTGCAGAGCATGTCTTTACCCTGTTTCACTTTAGAGAGTGGGAGATGGAATGGGAGATGATTAGGCAGTAGGGAATGGGTTGGCCAAGGTCCATGCAGATATTTTGTGTTCCACAGCACTCTCAAACTGGTATATTTTGGCAGGTTACATATCTGACTTCTGGTGATTTTCTTCCCCTTCCATAATCAGATACTTGCAAACCAGCCAGATGCACAAATGGGTATAGGGTGGGATCAAGTTCTCTGCTTATGACAGCAAAGAAAAGGTGGGAGAGCACCATTTAAAAGGATGTTAAGAACCTCTCAGAACCTTTACCATTATTACTTTTGGCAGGGATAATTCACCACTAACATAGTTTATGGCCTATTTTTAATGTTTAATGATTACTTTGATCTTTTAGGTACAGTTGCTTCACTAGTTGCATGAAAACATATGAAGGTCACTTCACAGATCTCAGTTATATAAGTGAGGGGGAGGGAATTAACAAAATTAAGATCTAGACATTTATATTAGTCATAATGTCCTCTACAGTTGTACTAAGGCCTATCAACCCTATGATTCAAAACATCATGCATTCACCTGCTGAGTTCAGGAAGAAATGTCTCAACCTATTACAATACTGTACAATTAGATGCATTATAGTGGTTCATCCCTTTTTCTGAAGCAGAATTGACCACTGTGGAAGATACTAATGACTAGATAGACTATTGGTTTGTTGTGGTATGACAGTTCGGGTCTCTCAAATTAGGTGTATATCTTTTTATTGAAGAAAAAAGAAATTTCTACCAATCTTTAAATAGCTCTTTTGTCTACTGGCTCTTTTATTCGGGGTCTTATAGTGCACTCATCGTGTTACCTAAGTGGCTTCTGAATGTTCTTCTAATTATTTGTTTAGCATAAATCATATTTCTCTTTTTTAATTGTTCTAACGATAAATACAGAAACAAAGAAGTGATCATGGTGAGAGATTCAACTTAAGTGAGTCTCAAACCAGATGGTATTTTAGACATTTAGCAATTTAACCCAGTGTAGTAACATGAAATTACTACCCAGATGGATGTGTGGGTATAAAAGGTCACTGAGCAATAGATTTTTTGATATATCAAAAATTACAAAACCGCCTTTGCTAAATAATATTGTGCCAGCACTCCTTGCTGATCCCTGGTAAAGCCTAGTACTCCTATGCAAATTGCTCTGAGAAGCTTAGTTTTTAGCAGGTAACAATATACCAATGTGTGGTGAATCTTGCAGATCAGACTCCTATATGAAACATGTCTGGACATTGGAATAGGATTCTGTAAGGCCTGTTTTAGGCCCTGATTCAGCATGTTATTTATGCATTTGCCTATCTTTAAGCATGTGAATAGTCTTGATTTCAATTAGACTACAGCCGTCCTTAATATTAGGCACCTGCTTAAGTACTTTGCTGAATCATGACTTTATTGCCTGGGCATCTTTACCCACGTGGCTCTCAGAACCCTTTAAAATGACAGTCTCTTCACTATTGTATCCATTATTATTTATTGTAAATAACATGTTATTTATTGCATTAGCTTTGGAAAACTCAAAAACATTGAATGCGGATGTCTTAAGTTTCAGGAAAAGTACATTTCTATTCAAAGAGCTAAAAGAGATTCAAAATAGGGTGGGAAGACTGTTTAAAAGTAGTAGTATTCTGAGAGGCAAGTTGCATAAATCCATTCCCCCCCCCCTCATTTAAAATAAAAAACAAAACAAGAATATATAAAGCTCCTAAAGGCCCAGTTCTAGGCACTTCTGACATAAATTAAAAGTAGAATCATAAAAGAGCAATTTCACTTCAATCAAAAAATGAATAACCATGCAAACACTAAAACCCAAATGCCCCACAAATACCAGCCTAACAAGACACCACCTCCCTAAAGCCTGGGTAAATAAGATAAGCCTTGTAAACTTGCTCTGAAATTCACTAGATTCTGGCTTTATTGGACCAAGGTGGGCAGAGTAAGTGCCAAAATTAGAAGCATCTTCATGGAAAAACCCTGACAGTAGCTCCTTGTCTTCTGTACCAAAGGGGGATCCATTTGTACCCGCAGCAGTTTTCCATAGGGACAGAAGTGGGGAGCGGGCCCCAAGTCATTTAGGATTTTGTGTGAAAGCCAACATCTTAAATGGACTGTACAATCAAATAGAAAGCCAGTGCATTTTCCAGAGCACTAGTATCTGCTCACACAGAGACAAGTGTAATAAGTGACACTCCATCAGCTTCACTTTCCAGGCTGATTAAAGTAGTAACTCATATGGAGCTCATTACAGAAGTCTAATCCCAAGGGGAGCACTGGTCCAGTGCGGAGATAAATAATCGTGTTCTCCAGACCAGACAGATAAAAATAACCTCCTAGAAACTGCTGTTCTATGATTATCCAACAGCCGTGGGTGGTTCAACAATATTCCCACATTGCAAATTCTACTGCCAACGGGCAGCCATACAACCCTAATATGCAGGATGGGTATTATCCTAGATGTATCTCTGATTGTCTCTCCAGCCTATTATCATCATCTCAGTCTTATCTGGTTTCAGCTTCTGTCAGTTTAGCCACCATGTTTCTGTCAAATGCAGGATAAGGCATTCAAAAGCCATGGCTAGGTTCAATGAGATGGAGAGGGAGACCTGAGGATACTTAGCCATACTAACCAGCCTGAAGGAGGGGGACAAGAAGGGATACTGTGGAATGCCACGAGAGCACCCAAGGGGCAGATGAACAATAACTTAAAAATATCCTCTGGAATCTCACCAAGAGAGAAGAACAAATACACCCAAGGGCAGCTCTCTCTACTTCTGCTAGGGTTTACAGGTGAGTCAACAACACTTCATTATTTTTAGTAGAAGCTCTCCAGCTCCGGAATGTTGGGCACAATTCTGATCGTTCTTGCACCACTGCTATGCTATTGTAACTTGGTTGGCTTTAGCAGAGTCACCTCTGATTTACATCACTATGTAACTAAGAGCAGAATCAGGCCCCTTGTCATATAGCTCTTATGTAAAGTCCCCTGCACTCTGTCAGTAATATGAACATAATAAATAATATTATATTTATAACTGGAGAGGCCCTATCATTTTTTTATGAAGCATCTACCTACTTAGCAAATGCTGCTAATTAGCCTAAGGTATTTTTAGCTTTCACTAACCTGTTTATGAAATGTCTCAATGCACATCATTCACTGTATGTTAGAGCATGTTGTAGGAAAGTAGGACACTAAGAGGGCTACTGATCACTTCACTGAAGAATTTAAGATCGCTCCATCTTGATTTAAAAAAAAAAAAAGATCTGTGAGGGCAACACTTGGGTTCCTTTCTAAAGAAATGCTCATCATTGTAGAAACAAGATTTGGAAAGTTTTAGTGCATAAAAAGAAGCTCTCTCTCTCTTTTGATACGGGAATTTCCAGGTATTGCCAAGTTGCTATTTTAAATCTAATTCCACATATTGCCTCTTGCTCTTAAAGATCCTTCTTCCCTTTCTGTCCTGGTCTATCTCCACTCCCAGCCTCTCCAGTGGGGATGTAGGTCATTCTTCCGTATTTCCCCTCACATGGGGAACAGCCTCTCTGAACCTAAACTGAGTCAATACTTCTGTGTTCTCATCTCAAGACACATCTTCTCTTTCTGGCTTTATGACTCTTTCTGAAACAAGATGCCATCCTACTCTCTGAGCCTCCCCATTTACCTGTTTACTCCTCAATCCTAAAATCTAATCAGTAACTCTTTCCTTCTATGTCATATCTACAATGGGTACCTATATACTATCCACTTTTCTTGTATTGATGTATAAATTGCTTTAAAATATGAATGTTCAATGATAGATTTTTATTAGTGGTGAAACACAAAATAAAATGTAATGTACATGCTTAGAGGAGGAGTGTTCTCTACGTAAGCTATTAGAATCCTCAAAGGAAGTTGTAGTATTGGTTATTTTGATAGAATTACAATGGACAAAAATTGCAAGGCTGTAATTCCTAAGTGGAAAACATATGGTTCTCAATTAACTGAAATGAAGATGCTGTCTTTGTGTGTGTGCCTGTGTGTGTGTGTTCGTTCAACTACTGTTGAGATGAAACCTGTGCACAATACTCAAAAGTTTAACTTCACATGGTACCATATAAACATTTTCTTCAGTTTTAATCATCACAAGTCCAAATCTTAGAGTTTTTACTAAGATTCTGGTTTCAAACTAGCCTTAAAAGCTCTGAAGAAACTTGAGTTTCTCTAGGTTTGTGTCAAACCTATGGAAGACTGAACACATTGGATAGCTTGAACATTAAAACAAATTGGCCCTGGTTCACTTGAAAGACATGTATGTGAACATAATAAAAATCTACCTACAAATTAGGGCTGAGTATGGAGTTTGGCCATAGCCACAAACAACTGAATTTTCAGTAGGTTTGGATTTCATGGAGAACATTTCCTATGTCTCTAGTTTGAATCTTTTTCATTTCCCCTCCCTGAATCCTGGGTCTCAGCCATAGCATGTGAAATATCAGGACAAGAGATCCTTAGATGTCATACTTCCAATACAGAAATCAAGTGGAATAATTTTAAGTGGAAACATATTTTGAAAAACGAAATTAACTACATCAACATTGACAAGGTAAAGCAGACCTGTTTTATGTTATCTAATATGCCTATAAAAATTGAGCAGAGTCTGATTACCAATAAATTTGGTGGGTGGATGGTTTTTCAACCCTCCTCGTTATTTACCATATGCTGTCCCTCATGTTTGGCTTTTTAGTGGAACCACCACTTCTTGTATCTATATCTGTCCTTAGACTGAAGAATGTACCTATTGATACATATTATGTGCCTCCTATTCCCTGTGCTATGCAGAGTAAGGAGGGCACAATGACTCCTTCAGTCTTGTCTGGGTGTAACTCCATTGTTTTTAATAGAGGTATACTGAAGTAGTGCAGTGGTGAATCTGGTCCTGAAAATTTAACCAGTGAAAATTGAACAGCAGTAAGAAATATGTACTTTTAAAGGATCCAAGTTGCTGTAAAATGATCTTATGAAGTGATAGAAAAAAAGTCACATACTATGCCCCCGCAAAAAGACATTTAGAAGATCAAAATATTAACAGACATTTATTCAAAAGCACTATGTTGTTGATAACCACTAGCACTCTGGTCTCATTTTCATGATCTAGTTAGCTACCTTTGCATGTACAAAGGTTAAATATAAAACCCTAATATAAATCTATGACCTAAAGGTCATTAACATTTGAAAGTGCACAAATCTCCTAGGGCTACTTCAGCAAACCTAGGGGGTTAAGTTTAGAGAGGAAATAGATCACATTTCATTTGTCAGTTCTCTTGTTTGCCACTATTTTGTTGCTGCTGTGGTAATGCGGTAAATATGGCTGCTGCTACTTTGTTGAAAGAAGATCTTTATAAATTCCAGTTGTCAACATGAAATCAATTCTGCTATGGGCAAAAGAGTGTTTCATCATTCCAATATTTGCACTCAGCTAAACCATATCCACAGGCTGTGTGTGTCTTCATTTATTTATTTATTTGGGACTGGGAGTACAACACATTTTCAGCATTTGAGATCTGTGGCAAAATTGCATAAAAGCTGTGGAGTGGAATTTTTTAAAAAAAAGGAAATAGGTCCTTTGATTTCAATAAGAGAACAATGCTTATAACTGGATGTACTGCAAATTCTAACTGAGCCATGCTTCCTAGTTAAAGCCCAAATGATACGTCATTTAATTAAAGATGAAAATTGGAAAGAAAAATAATGAGTACATATCTTGGCATTCCATAACGATTTTCTCTGTGTCTTAAACCTATTGTAAATAAGCCAAACACTCGTAGCATAGGGAAAAAACCCTCAGTTTGCAATTACTTTTTCTATAGTTTTTCTTCTTCCAGTGAAAGTGTCTATAAAATTTTTAAAGGAAAGTAGGTTGCTAAAATGTACTTAATTTGCCATGATAGATTGAGTCCATGCTTCAGTGACTGTAATTGAATCTGTGACCTATTTCTTTAGTAAAGTAGAAATAGTCTCTTGGGTTTTTTGTCAGTACCATCTTTTAATGAAATTCAAAAAGACTGTCAGAATGTCTACATTTTTTCCACCAGTTGTTAATGTTATTACTTTACGATTTGTTACTTTTTAATTAATCTTAATAAATGTGTATACAGTCTACCTGGCAGTTGGAAGGGCTAGACATCAATTCATCACTGTCACACTGTAAAGTAAAATTAACAGGATAGAAAGGGTATAAAAGCTATAGAATATCTAGACACATATTGGTTCTACTTAAACTTACTTTAGCTCTCTCATTTACAGGAGCTGTATACTACTGCAGCTCCACTTTTACAGCTGAAGTTAAGGAACTGTCACTATTTTAATCATAACCCCTGACTATTTCCAAGGCTTTGCTGTTCAGTCTTGAAAATTGGCCTTGGGATGAAACTTGGCAAAGTGGATTCTTAGCTTAGGAAAAAAAAATTTTAAAATGTACCAGATCTGAAAGAAAGTATGTTCAGTACCTTTGAGCTTTCTAAAGTCCCAGTCTTCAAGGATAGGTTTGTCAATGAGCATAAGTTAGAGCAGCCATGAGGCTCCTCTAATATAAACCCAGCTACAACAGCCCCTACTCCCACCCCACATGTTATTCCGGATGCTGGGGATCACACAACATGCCCTGACATGCCCCTTATACTGGCGCTGCAAGCAGCTCAGCCAAGGGCTGGCCCCTATGCCAAAGGAATTTTCAGAAGAGGATCTGTCCCTAGTGGTATAACAATAAGAAAAATGGCATTATTAACAACATACTATGTTAGAAAATAGCGTCATGAGCACTCAAAGGAACATTGAGTGGATGGGAGTTGCATGCACACAGGCTTGCAGGATCAGGTTCTCAATGTCTTTCTTTAACTATTTTGGTGAATATGCCCAGCTGTGAAAACCAATATTGACAGCTGCTGAGCAGCGGGGGAGCTTGAACATTACTTCCATACGCACCATATCAGACTGAGGCAGAGAAAGTTTTAGATGAAACATTTATTTATAATCCAGACAACATTCCCCTATCCTACTCAGAGAGTTTTAAGTAATGCAAAGTCATAGTTTTGCCCTAAACCAGTTAATCGAGTTATTTTATTTTATGAAGTTGTAAAAAAAAATTTTTTTTAAACCCACCAATCATTGATTTTATTTTTACAATCCAGCATCTGAATTAACACTGCTTGGCCTCCTTTGTAAGTAGCACCAACAGACAGGACAAAGAATAAATCAGCTCCAGAGACAGAGGGCTCAGGCTCTACAGATGCCCAGTCACTGCAGATTGGAGCAAAGAAACTGTTTGTGGCTCTGATTTTGGAGACATCAGGCACCAGTTTGGCTCATACTCAGGGCTGCCCTAAATTATGTCCCAGATGCCCCCAAGGGGTCATCATTCAGCCAGGAATTTTCAAAGCACAATATGCTGTAGCTTGCCTCTACACTGGAGGTAAGCAAAGGGCTGGCTGTGATAGCTCTAAACTACATGGATATTCCCTCCACATTTGTGGAATAGGCTGTATAAAGTGGCTATTTAAACCCTTTTGTGCCACTATAGCCTTGCAAAGAAGACATAGCAAGACTGAGGCCTTGTCTACATTACCAGGGTAAGCTGACTTAAGTTAAGCTACTCCAGCTATGTGACTATGTCGATGTAGTTTAGGTTGACTTACGTAGTGTCTACAACATACTGCATTGACGGGAGAGGCTGTCCTATTGACTTACCTTAATCTTCTCATTCCGGTGGAGTACCAGAGTCAACTGGAGAGCGCTCTGTGCTTGATTTAGTGGGGCTGCACTAGACCAGCTAAATCAACTCCTGCTACATCGATCTCAGCAGCATTGATCCCCGGTAAGCATAGACATGGCCTCAGGATTGAACCCAGTATTATTTCTCACCACTAGATGTGGTCCCTCTAGGTTCTCTTTAAGCACTTCAGCACTTATAAAGTTTGCAAATGATACCAGTCTTGAAAGGGTTGCAAGTGCTTTGGAGGATAGGATTAAAATTCAAAATGATCTGGACAAATTGGAGAAATCCTCTAAAGTAAATAGGATGAAATTCAGTAAGGATAAATGCAAAGTACTCTAGGAAGGATCAATCAGTTGCACACACAAAAAATGGAAGATGACTGCCTAGGAAGGAGTACTGCAGAAAGGGATCTGGAGGTCATAGTGGATCGCAAGCTAAATATGGATCAACACTATAACACTGCTGCAAAAGAAGTGAACATCATTTTGGGATGTATTAGCAGGTGTGTTGTAAGTAAGACACAAGAAGTCATTCTTCCACCCTACTCCGCACTGATTAGGCCTCAACTGGGGTGTTGTGTCCAGTTCTGGGTGCCACATTTCAGGATAGATGTGGACAAATTGGAGAGAGCCCAGAGAAGAGCAACAAAAATTATTAAAGGCCTAGAAAACATGATCTATGAGGGAATCTTGAAAAAAACTGGGTTTATTTCATCTGGAGAAGAGAAAACAGAGGGGACATGATAACAGTTTTCAAGTACATAAAAGGTTGTTACAAGGAGGAGGGAGAAAAATTGCTCTCAACCTCAGAGGATAGGACAAGAAGCAATGGGCTTAAACTGTAGCAAAGGCAGTTTAGGTTGGACATTAGGAAAAACTTCCTAACTGTCAGGGTAGTTAAACACTGGAATAAATTGCCTAGCGAGGTTGTGGAATCTCCATCATTAGAGATTTTTAAGAGAAGGTTAGACAAATACCTGTCAGGGATGGTCTAGATAATACTTAGTCCTGCCATGAGTGCAGGGGACAGGACTAGATGACCTTCAAGGTCCCTTCCAGTCCTATGAATCTATGAAACCATGAGGTAGCTTGGTTAGCCACTATCCATGATCTATCCTGATATCTTGGAAAAACAGAGAATTGCAGACTCCATTTCCACTAAGCCAGAATTTTTAATGAGCACTAACACACACATAATCTTCTTTTCAAAGTGACTGGTTCACTTCTTACTTCTGCTGTTTTGAAAGAAAAATGAATGTTCTTTTAAAAATGAGTCACAATATTATATAAGTATGGTACATTTTCTCAGTGAAAATATCATTGATAAAGATATTCAGCATATGGACTCACTAACCTGATGGACTATAATGGCTTGAAAGCAGCCATTATGTTCTATTAGGATACGCAAACAAAAAGAGTCCCTGAGCACACCTTGATATGCTTCAGAGCCATTACCCTCCAGAATGGCCAAAAAATCTGCATTTTAATAACTCCCTAGTTGTTATATTTTTACCTGTTCTATTGTATATTATTCACTTCAACTTTCTAAGGGCTATCGATTAAACAGGCAATAAGGATGTTTTAAAAATGCGAATACTAAAATAAATTCCACTGTCAAAATCTGAATTTAAAGGTCTGATTTTAACCCAAAAAAAAGTCAGGAAATATTCAGGCCAGTGTTTGAAAGAGACCCTATTTAGTGAGTGCAGTTTTTCATCCACAACCAAAGGTGGTCAAAAAGTGATAAAAAGTATATGCCTCATTAGCTGCCATGTAGGTGCAATCAAGTAGTTAGACAGTCCTCTTATTTGCAACTGCCATCATGCCTGTAACTTTGCACCAGCAATATAGGCATGAAATTACATACTATTTTTAAAATGTTTTTCCTTTGATATTTTGAACAAGCCTAGCTGACATACTGATACTAGTTAACACTGTGTTGAAAGGAAAAGGTGGGGGGGGGGAATGATGGGCGTCAATTGAGGCCAAAAGTTCACCTGGAATTTCAGCCTGATTAGCTCTACATTTCTTTCCTTTTATTAATTTAACTGAGGTTCTTAAAAGTTTTAGTGTTAACAGAAATCTAGGCATGCAAAATTTTGCACACTCTAAAACTCAAGGGTCTGATCCTCATCAGTCAATCTCAATGGGAGTTCTCCCAGTGACTTCAGTGGGAGCAGATGTGGTCCCCAAATTTACAACATGCAAACTGAGTACAGGAGGGAGTACAAGGTAACTTCACTCCTGCAGAGTTTTTTTAAGCTCTCTGACTGTGCTACATTGCCAAGCCAGCAGGTTTTATTAATGCCAAATATCTCTGACTCCTGTGATGCTCCTACACGGTCTTTCACTTCTGCAGGATCTGAGATTCAAGCCCTGATCCATACGCAAGGTGCTGATTCTGTGAAGTGAAGGCCTGAATTCTGATCTTGTGGCATTTTAGTCAGAGGGAGTGTAACTGTGAACGTATAACCAACATTCTGTTATTAGGAAGATTTGTTTAACTGGAGTCCAATAAACAGGGTTGCTCGGTGTTTTAAATGCACAAAGTGGGATGCTGATTTGCATGACAGTGCCCAGAATGCTATTCCAGGACTCTTTGCTTAATCCAACCCTAAAATAATTTTCAAGAACATGCAAAGAAGGTTTTATAATGGAAAACTGTAGACACTTATTACATTTGGACAAGTACTTGGAGGTGTGTGTGTGTGAGAGAAATAAGGACCAAACCAGCAAAGGTTTTCAGCATACATTTAAAACTTAGAGCAGACTTATAACAATTTTGAAAATCCTGATGTCTGAATGAATGTTTTCAAAAAGATCTGAAACACCATTAGAGCCAGACACGTTGATTTCCTCCCAAAAGACATAGGGAAGATTAAAAGGAAATATTCAGACTGTGTAACTTATTGTTAAAAAGAAAATAAAGTTCATGGCTGGTAGGGTCCAACAGATATGAGTCGACTTTTTGTCTAATACCATATTAATGGAAAACATGCCACTAATTGAGTTATGAACACTGCTAATGAACAAAACACACTGTGATTCGGTTTGGCTTATTTAGAGTTTGGGTTAAAAGACTGGCCACATTCTCAGCTACATATCAAAGGAGCTACTCCAGTTTACACCAGCTGAGGATCTGGCTCATATGTTTAAAAAATGAAATAAAATGAAATAAATTTAGTGAGATAATTGTAGATATTATAGAGACCCAGCACACCATCACTATGGTGAATGCAAAACTGACGATTTCCTGTTT
The DNA here is from genome assembly GCF_016161935.1 of Mauremys reevesii. Classification (NCBI taxonomy): domain Eukaryota; kingdom Metazoa; phylum Chordata; order Testudines; family Geoemydidae; genus Mauremys; species Mauremys reevesii. The sequence goes on along the minus strand of NC_052638.1, from coordinate 16,637,381 downwards.
ATACGAACTCTTATCTCCATGCTGTACACCCCCTAATAGTCACTCTACACATTCATGACTCACACCACATTCCCCTTTTTGCTTTCCCCTTTTTGTTTTATAACCTTTATCTTAACTTTACCTTAAATATATGACGGGCTCGGGTGGGGATTTAAAGGGCCCGGAGCTCTGGCCGCTGCGGGGAGACCTGGACCCTTTAAATCCCCACCAGAGTTCTGGCAGCTGGGCTCCCACAGTGATTTAAAGGGCGTGGAGCTCCGCAGTGGCCAGAGCCCCGGGCTCTTTAATTCGCCCCTGAGCCCCGGGGCTCCCAGCCGCTTCTGCAGCTGGTAGCTCCGGGGTGATTTAAAGGCCCTGGGGCTCCCAGTCGCAGCTGGAGCTCCAGGGCCTTTCAATCTTGAAAGGTCCCGCCTCTTCTGGTTGAGGCCATGCCTCTTCTGGTTGAGACCACGCCCCTGCTCAGGACTCCGGTGTACCGGTAAGTCCTTTAAGTTACTTTCACCCTTGGCCAGCAGGGGATTGTTCACAGGCTCAGGATCAGGGTAGCAATCAGAATGTATTGGACAATAACAAGTCCCAACAGATGATTCCTTCTGCCAACCTAACAAAGTAGGATTCAAGTGTCCTGCCACATCCCCTCACTGTGCCCTTTTCTTTAGAATCTTTCACCCAAACTGAATCCTGTATTCAGTGCTCCCAGGAATTTGACTCTGTGGCACATGTCAAAGTCCCATTTCTGATGTTTTTTTTTTAAATTCTCTTCCTTCTTCTGTAGTCTCAGGCAATCAGGCCAAAAAAGTGTTTAGTTGGTAAGAGATTGTTGGTATGATGGATCTCAACTTCCTTTCCATCAGCAGTTCCACAGGGCTGAATCCATTTGCTAGTAGTGTTGACCGGTATGCCAACAAGGCAAGATGAGCACCTGGGGATTTAGAAAGAAAATGTTTTATTGTCTTTACTGCACATTCTACTTTACCATTACTCTAATGTAACTGTGGACTGGATCTGACATGAGTGAAACTGTAGGTATCTGCAAACCTCAAATGACTCAGAAGAAAACCTAGGACATGTAATGGCTAGGGTGTAGGCAGCCAAGCCAGTAGTGTCCGTTGGATCAGGGTCAAAGGCAGGAGTTGGGACAAGTTGCCAAGCCAAGTCAGGAGACTGGTGTCAAGGTGAAGCCAGGCTGGGGTCAAAGGCATGAGGCAGGAGCAAGATAGGGTGAAATACAAGACCTGCAGCAGTAGCAAGCTGGAGTCTGCGTTGTTGCTCAGTCAGCTCACTGGGGCAACTTCCTAGTTTAAATAGCTGGTGTGGACCAATCAGGCTGCCTCAGGGTTTTGTGACTTTAGTCTCTTTGGGCAGTACTTCCTATAGTGCCTAACCCTCTAGTAATTGTTGGGGGCTGCTTCACCAGGCTCCCCATTGGCTCTGTGGAGACATGGGTTGCCCAGAATCTTGCAATCCTAGATTCAACACCCACAGATTCTTACAGAGACACTGTGAGTGATGACTTGCTCTGGAATCCCAAAAGAGACAAAGCTAGGTTTAATCCTCTCCACAACTGCACTTGATATGGTGTGTGGTAACATCCATAAATCTTGAGAAATAATCAGTCATCAAAAAATAGGTGCATTATGCAGACATAAAAGATCAGTTCCAACTTTCTTCCATAACCTGTCTGGCAGAGCAGATAGTATTAAGAATTCCAGTGAACTGGTTCTCTTGAGAGCATAATTTCTCAATTCTTTGTTGTAGTTGTTTGCTCAGCCCAGGTCACCAAGTTGACTGTTTAGGTCTCTCCCTCCATTTTACATCTTGACTTCCCTCATGCAGTCTGTCAAGGGTTTCCTGTTGCATTGACGTAGGGATAATCAGTCTGTCCCCCTTCAACAACAGACTTTGGTTTATTGTACGAACCCTGGAAACTGCCCGATATGGTTTCACAAAGGTTTCTGACTCTGTCTGTTTTGTCCAGTCTTCTTCACAATGAGTCCTGGTAATCTGCCTCTTGCTTCTTTTTGAGTTCTTGAAGGAGTTTTTCTATGATTGTTAAAACAGTGAGTACTACACCTTCAAAAACTTCTATGAGCAGCTCCACTCTTCCTGCAGCGTGTCTGCTAGTGGGGCCCTAGCGCGTGTATCAACAAGATTCTTTCCAGACACCGAGAACTGAAAAATCATGAGTCTCATTTGAAGACGCTGTATACTAGGTGGTAACTCATCTAAGTTTCTTGAATCTTAGAAGATTCAACTAGAAGTTTGTGGTCAGTTTCCACATGACATTTTTTGCCAATTAGAAAGTCTCTTAAAATTCTCAAACCTATATAGTGGCGAGAGCTTCTTTTTCTATTGTGAATAGTACTGTTTTGTATTTGAGTGCACTCATGAGGCGTAAAACTACTGGATGCCTCAGTGAAGGTGACTGTTCCTGAAAGAGAACTACCGCTATCCCATAGAAGGAGGCATCAGCTGAAACTCTGGTGGTTTTATTTGTCCTATATAGGGCCAAAACTGGTGGAGTTCTCAGATCTTGCTTTATTTCTCAGAATGCCTGACTCTGTTTAGTTCCCTAATACCAGGAATTTTGTGGACACAGGAGATCTCACAATGGCTTTGACTTCTCCACCAAGTGAGGTAGGAATTTTCCCAAGTATGTCACCATGCCCATGACTCGACATACTTCATTGACATTAAGCTTCTTCATCTGGGTAATCACTTGCAGTTTCTCTGGATCTAGTCTGGCCCTTGCTCCATCACTGATCTGGCCTAGAAACTTGATTCTCTTTTGAAAAATTGTCTTTATCATTAAGTATTAGGTCTGCTTCCTCCAGTCTTTCTAAGACTGCAGAGAGACGTTGGTCATATTGGGTTTCAGTTGATCCATAGAGAAAGATATCATCCCATTGGCAGAGAACTTATTCCAGATCCTCCAGTAGTTGTGACGAATTCCTCTGTGCTTGCACTGGTGAGTATTGTTTCTGGGCATCTTGAGGTATTTTCCTCCACACATTTACAACTTCTACAGTGGTTTCCTCAAAATTTTTCCTTAGAAGAGTCATTGAGAGATTAAAGCAGGTAAAATATATGTACAGGTGATCAGTCTATAATTCCAAAGGGTAGCAGAAATGTAGTAATCTTGTCAGTTTCCCAAAAGTCTCTCAGGGCCACCCAGAATAACTCTGGGGATCTCCATCTTCTCACTCAGTTATTCTGCCCTGTTAGAATCCAAACAATCCAGAGATGCAGGATCTTTCTCTGAATCCATACATCTAGCTACTTCTCACAGTAAACAAGCTGACAGGGTCACTACCCTTGTGGGGAGAGTGAGGAATGCATTTGGAGTCTTTCAGTTCCTATCATCACACACAACCACCACTTGCTTTGAAATTAGCACTTTTCTGTTAAAGTTATTCATTTGCATTTCAGAAGGCTTCTTTCTCACTGGATGGCTCATTTGAGGGTTATTTAGTTACACAGGTAAACACAATGTAAAAGTTTGCTACTACATTATAATGGGACTAAGGAAAGTGAAAACAATGAAACTAACATCCTATTAGTTTTCATGAAGTTTGAACACCAAATACACTCTTATACGCATAACAATTACTTTGATCTATACTAATACACAAGTGAATTGGCCTGGGCTCCGGCATGAGCTGGCACCTGGTCTGCCATCATCACAGTCACGGTGTTGGATTATGTTGTACAGAGCTGTTATGAAATCATTTGCTGACCTCTACCCTTATCTTGATTGCACAAGTGAAGTGATGCCCACTCAAAAAAGCATGTTGCAACATGCATGAAACATTTATCCAGTTCTTCTTTAACTGTATTGAACTGTTTCATCTCAGCAACTGGAAAAGATCATGTCCTTGGCTGCAGGTCCCATTGTATAGAGCAGGGTATTAACCTTTTTCTCCTCTGAGGGCTGATCTAAGCTGGAATACTGTTCTGGAATCTGCTTACCCAAAGTGGCCATCCTTGGGAGTCCTGTAAATTGAATTCTGCTGGGTGGGGGGAGGGATGTCTGGAAAAATTTGCATTGGTTTACCCAAATTGTTTTGGCAACATCCAAAAAAAATTGTTTTAAATGAAAATTTCAATTTTTCATTCAAAAGAGCTTTTTGTTTTTCTTCAATTTTATTAACAATTCAAAAACGTTAAAAACAAATTGAAATGTTTCTGTGTGGGTCAATGTTTTTGAAAAAAATAATTTTCAGTTTGATTTAAAATGAATTTTTTTATACTTTTTTGGAAATGCCAATGAACCAAAATATTAGTAGTGATGCAGCTCTATTTATCTGTCTGCTTTTCATCATTCATCGGCATGCCATTTCCCAGAAATCAAGAACAGCGGGGACACATTGATCCTACAATGTCATTCCTAAAACTACCACTGTACAGAGGTGTCATTGAGAGGGATTATGTTTAAATGTAGCAGACTGCTCTTGACACCAAAATAAGAGTTAGAGAAATCAGTAGGAAATTATGGACTAATTATGTACATTACTCTGATTCTAGGGTAACACGATTGCAAATCCAAACCCAAACAACTTCAACACACATTTTGTAAGGCTTTTTTATATTCTCTTCCCATCATAACAGAGTCTGGTAACCAAAGTGAAACAAACCCAAACTTTCAGTAGATATAACTGTTATATGAAAGAGTAATTCTCATCACAGAAAATATATGTTCATTCACGGACTAGAAAATGACATCTTTCACAACAGATAGCCAGTAAGAGAGATTAGATCTTGTGTGATTTCTCTAATAAAATACATCTCAAGCTTGTGTGTTCCTCAGTGCACAGAAAGTACATCCTCTAAATTAACTCTTGTAAGGCCCAAAGAAGATATGTAATTGAACAGAATTCAGTTTCTTATGGAACATATGTGGTGACCATGGTATCGAAGTACTGAGCTAAATTAAATTGAATAGCTTTTATGGGCCTGACTCTCAAGAAATCAGACTACATGCATCTGTGAATGTGCAATTGTGCATTCATGTTGTGTAAACACATCTGTTTATATATACTGTATGTACAAATTTACATCACACATATGAAGAAAGAGCCGTGTTCATAGCTGTCCAGCCACTTCTATTCCCGATTCCCAATGTGAACATGCAAAGCATCCATGTAATATAAAACATACAGCCTAATTTCTGATAAGCAGGCCCTATGTGCTCAGCAGCAGTTCACAGGCAGCCTTGGAATAAGCCAAATTTGAGGTCCAGATCTGTAAGTGGAGTAACTCTGGAATTACATTGAAAGTAGAATCTGGTCCTTAGTATATGAAAGGGAATGTTAGCCAGGACAATGGAGTTTAATGGCTTCCCTTTTTGAAAAATATAAAAGAATCCTGAGTTTTCACCTAGATGTCCAGTAGGAGGAACAGGAATCAGATTAATGTTTTATCTAAAAGAACTAATCCTCTTATATTAAATAGTATGATTGTTCAACAAGGAAATGGCTTTGTTTGGGATTCACTTCATTTTTTTCCTGGCTGTGTTCTATAAAATATCTATTAATAAGTGGTCAAATTATCCCAAGTGTCTGCATTAAGTCCTGGGGAGGCCTGAAGTACAAAGTTCTAGACATTTAACAACTGACATCTCATATGTCTTTGTAAATCGAGAAGGCAATCAGATTACACCGAATTGAATTCCTCTCTTGAAATTAGCCTTAATACATTATGGGAGGCAGCCAGTACATTTAGTCTTGGTGAAATGCAGTAATTAGTTTTGCAATTGCCATGGAAATATTGAGAGAAGCTACGCAAATTAATTAGCAAAACAAGTAGTTAGAGTTAAAAGGTCAATATTCTCAAAAATCTAAACACAATCAATTGCATTCTTCAATACAGCAGTGAGTTTGCTGAGTTTTTATCATTAATTGTATGATAACTTTAGATTTACCAAAACAAACCATGGACAGCAAGACAGAAGTGAAAGAATACTGACATGTGAACAAAAGTACCTGCATTAATCAACTAGCAGGAATGGTAACGTACAATATATCATCAGAAAAGCCAAAAGTTAGTTAGTTTCATTTGCAATGGACAACAGGAAATTTGTGCAGTGCATTCCTAATTAAAGAAAACTTTATGTGAAAATAATCTGTATCCAGGACTGAACATGCTATAACGAACATACAAATTCATGTGCAGGGCATGCAGTTTACAGGGTATGATACTAGGCATCTCTTTTTGATCAGAAAATGCCTATGTGCACCTTCATATCTGGAATGTGGGTGGGATTTTGTTACAGACAAGAAAATTAGTGTCTTTCCACTTGCATTCTTCCTCTGCTGAAGTATAAACAACTATACAGTGTTTTCTCACATCTTGAAATACCATGCCATTTGTCACAAGTACAATAATAAAAACAAATTCTAAATTAATTTTCACCGAGCACTGTCACATGAAACCAAGCAAGTGCTAATGGATGAAATACGAACAACACTGGTAAATTGCTAAGAGTGGTTTGATTTGTATTGGGTCCTCAAAAAATTTGATATTCCTTTTAAAGATGAGCAAAAACTACAATTTCATATTAGCATTATTATTTATTATTGTAACGATCAGTGTAGATAGCTGGAGTTGTGATTTACAGTGTTCCAGTAAATCCCTGTGGTTTCTATAAGCGATTATTATTTGTATTGCATTAGAGCCTAGAGGCTGCAGCCATGGATCAGGAGCCGACATTCTAGGCATTGTGCAAATACGGAAAAGTTATCAAAGAGGTTAACTGAACCCAACTGAATTGCAAAGGGTGAGTGAAATCCTAGGGCCCAAAAGTCCCTACTGCTGTATGGTTTTGGTTCCAGACTAGATGCAAAACCATAAGGCATCTAAGTAAATTTTTTTTCCAGTTCAAGTGAGGCAGAAATCTCATCTGATCATTTTAAAGACAAACTATTACAAAGTGCAGTTTTTTTAAATTTCAGTCCCGTTGAATCCAAAGCCAAACCACACATATCCTAGTCCTGATTTTGCTTCAAAGCCAAACCTAATCTCAGGTTCAGATCTGAATGTGCTTTCTTGGCTCAGCTCTCTTCTTTTAGCAGCTCAAGGTAGGACAAACAATAGTGTAGGAAAGAGAATTTCCACAACTGTAGTCCTTATTATGATTTATTTGGTTACCTTTGCTAATTGTTCCCATGTACTTAGAAATTTTTACAAAATGCCCCTTAAATGATCTTTTGGATAGAAAATATATTTTTCTACCATGCACTACACACGATGAAACTGTTTCTATTTAGATAAGACACTAATGTAATTACATATTTTGACAGGATAACAATATGCCAGTGAAAGATAAATGTCAAAGCCAAACCAAGACATTTATTTTTAAAGCGCCAGACCATAACATGTAATTCCACTTACATTACTATTGAAACAGATTGTTTCCTTTACAAAAAAAAAAGAGAAAAATTAATTACAGCAACCCAAATGACTAACATTAACGTATAATGATTCATACCTCATAGTATTCTGTAGGCAACTAATTTAAAATGTTCTTTTAAAAAATTTAAGCTGGGTACATTAATTTGATTCAAGGTCAATTTTATTGAGGTAAAAATCAAATGGTGAGAGAGTAAACTGACAAATCAGATAGTTATTTACTCTGATAGACACTGACGTAATATAATGACAGTTTCTCATTCTGCCATTATTGAAATACTGTATTCTGACCTGCTTAGGATATTGACTTTTTCTGTGCTTTGTGTCTTGTCTAACTGGAAATTATCTTATAGAGGTATATTTTTTTCTCTACTTTTATTGACTCACCAGCAGCTGCATATTAAAATGAGTATTCCATTCCAAATACAGAATGAAATAATATATATAACCTGTTCTTTTGAGGTATATACAAAATGATGGCGTCTGATGTCTCGCATCCTCACATCTGTCTGTAAGTGTGGTTTGTCCTGGCATGCTCCCTTGGGGTCAGATGTGGCACAGCAGGTGAGCCTCACTCTACTTTCCCTGATTGCGCATCAATAAATTTGCTTTAACATAGCGGTTCTCAACCTATTTACCATTGTGGGCCACAAGCAGGTGACGGATTGAGAACCACTGCTTTAACATATTGGAGCGAGAAGGAGCCAACGTAATATAGCATGTCCCCCCCTTAAAAAGGTTTCAGGGAAGGAGCAATTACAGCAAACCATTTCTGAAGCCCTCATCGCAGGACCTTGGTTCAGAGCTCCCACACTTGCCCTCCTCAAACAAAGTCTCTGAGCCTGGTCAGATTGGTCTTCTGGAGCCAAAAAGAGAGATCACCATCTCTTGTAATATGGATGGCTTCCTGTCCCCTCTCCTAGGCTTCTCTGGCTTGCCAGGCCTTTCTGCCATACTTACTCTCCCCATTCAGCTTCCTGTTCCTATTTAAACAGCCCATCCCCAGAGTGAGCACGCCCTCCTTGATTACCACCAGGCTGTCTGGCCATAGGCTCCAGCCTGCCCCTTAAAGGGATAGTGCATTCCTTCACACTGTACCATTCAACTTCAGTGGAGTTACTCTTGAGTTGCAAAAGAGCAGAATGGGCCCCCCATGTGAAGCACATTGTGCTATAAAAATCACATGGGAACATATCCAGTGTCTTATCTCAATATTATATTGCTGAAGAATACAGGCTGGCATTTTTCAAAGGATCCTTGGGAAGTCAGATGCCCCAGTCCCACTGAAAGATTAGTGTTTTGATGAGCTTCAAAACTTGGTATTGATACTATTTGTGGGGACACGTCTACATGTAAACCCAGCTGTCTTTAGTGCTATGAATCCAATTGTACAACACTTGTAAGGGAAAAGCAAATATTTGTAAGGGAGAGAAATAAGTTAAGGAGTTTTAGAAACCTCAACAAATAATTTAGAAGAGGTTGGGTTTTTACTGACATAGTATCAAGATTTGAAGCTGGAATTTTCAATTCAGTAGGAGCTGAGCACCTAATTCCCTTAGTCCCCTTTGAAACTCCCAGAAAGAAGGGGGGAAGGAGGCATTTCCAACTCTGATGGCACCATATATTGGACCTGTCACTAGCTCAGCTCTAAATATTGCTTTTCTTGTACATTAGACCATTCTAAATTTGTTAGGAAATTCCATATTTGGGGGATAAGAAGGAAATATTCTGGTGACCGTTTATCAATTGCTCAGAGATTTGGTATTTTAGAAATAGCCATGGAGAAAATGGATTAATGGATAGAATGACTGAGTTGCAGCATAGCTACATGGCTCTGAAAGTTATCACACAGTGCCATAATTTATCACACGGATCTCACCACCAGGTGTGTATTACAAATACACAGCCACTTACATATAGATTACAGGTTGTCCTGTCAGTAGCTGAAAACCAACAGCATATTTTAGAATAAATGCTTCTTTAAAAAATGTTCATTATTTCTCATACCCCCATCTGAAGTAGCTGTTTATATTCCCTATTTTACACATGTGGAAACTGAGACAGAGAGGTTAAGGGCAAAAGTTTCAAATTTGGGTGCCTAAAGTTAGGCAAGAAAATCTATATTAGGTATGCCTGATCTTCAGAGATGCTCAGCACCCACAATATAGTCTGATATCAGTGGAATCTGCCAGTGTTTAGCACTTCTGGAAAATCAAGCTACTTATTTAGGTACCTAAGTTAGGGTTCAGGAGCCCAATCTGAGGAAAATTTTGACCAGTGTGTCTTGACCAAGGCTACACAGTAAATCAGCAGGGGAGCCAGGACAAGAATTAATTCTCAGACTTGTGGTCAGATTATTAGGCATCATTGCTTTCCTAATCACCAAAGTTTCCATATGTGGACCCTAACCTGCAAGCAGTCCATGAGCAGTAGTCTTGGTTGAAGTAGATCGGACTTCAGTGCAGAAAGGCCATGCAGCATTGGGTCCCACTGGCTCAGAGAGTTGTTTGAACAAAATAATCCAAAATTGCTAATAGACTCAGTGAGGGTTTGGTGCCTCAGTCTCTGGGCTCCAAAGAGCTATAATGGTGCCTTTGTGAAAGAGCATATTTGTTTTGCTATATTATGTTAAAATTAATCATTATTCAAAGGATGTCTGATAATTAAACACTTTTAAAAGGTTACATAAACATGCTGTACAGGTGTGGGATTTTTTAAATTTTAAACCTGTTTGTATTTATGAATATTAAAATTGATGAAATACCAAGATGTGGTTCTGTGCTTCCACCAGCCATGTTTATTAGTTTTATAATGTATGTGTATATTATTAAATCGCCTACAAAAAAGGTTGACTCTTTATGCATAATCAGTTCCCAGTGGATTTAAATGACGTTTTGTAAAGCATTGATGCTGATAAAATACACTAAATGTACAGAATATTAACCAAATGTTTATATTAAAAAAGGGCTTTCAGGTGAAAATTTGCTCAGTGAAGCACAACCCCCATAGCTTATTGCAGAATATTAATGCGCTGTAGATCACAAGATGGCAACACGTATTCCTATGTTGAAGCCAGAGGTGGGATAAAAGGTAGCATTCAGGTGACAGGCCTCAACAAAAGCAATGTGCAAACACATGGAGCATAATACTATTGAGATGTAAATTAGGTTAAATATATGGAATCAAAATTGCTGCAAATCAGGAGTGTCTTGTACAACAGGGACGACAGCATGTTTAGCATGAGCAGTTTCTGCTGACTGGGAGTGCCCAACAGATTTTGCATAAAAAGACTGCCTAGTACAGACCTGGTTAATGCATGAATATGGAAAATATTTGTAGGGTAATTTGTACTAGAGATGGATTCAAGACAGAATGCCAGAGCTGAGTTCCCTTGAACATTCGGGATGTTGGGATCAGGATCAAACATCCGAATTTAGGCTTGAAGCTGATCTATACCATAACAATGAAAGAGCTGAATTATACAAGAGACTAAATTAGTTTTCAAGGCAGAGGGTACAAGAAACTATACAATACCCTCATGCAATGATGCTACAAAGGGGCACTAGAATACACACATTTCAGGAAGTTCGCACTGTCTTTAGTAGCAGCAGAGAATAGAACAATGCCTACCACAAGATTGAAAACCCAAGACTAATATTTCTCTGTGACATTATGAGAATTATGGTTATTCCCTATGGCCTAGATTGTGCCTAGTCCTTATCTGGCTGTGCTAGGGGAGTGAAACTTGAGTAAGGGTCTGTCCACGTTGGTGGGGACCAAGAGCTGCTCTATTTTCTTACTGTGAGCAAGTGGGCAGGAATGGGATGGAGAAGGGTAAGAAGTGGGAGGAAATATGGCTCTGCCTCCTATACTCAAATGCTTTCATAGCTGTCTGGGTGTATGAGAGCGGGAAGTAGGCTGCAACCCAAAAATATGTAACACAAATTACACACACACATGCCTCCTGGGCAACAGGGAGACAGGGTAAGAATTGTGCCTCTCTGAGTCAGAGCTCTTCCTGGGGTGGTGCAGCTATACGCTGCTCCTCACATAGGACTGAACCTAGCGGATCAGTCTAGCACTAAGGGAGTTTTCAAACCTGATTCAGATCTTACTTACACTGGTTTAACACTGACTCATGCTCATGCAGATGTAAAGGAGCTCAGAATCAGCCCCTTCATCTTCATCCTTGTAACAGGCAAGTCTCCAAAATGTCCTTTAAACCAAAAATTTGAATTGCTGCATTATGTAAATGTTATTGCTCCTGACAAAGCTTGGGGTTGTCCCTGTAATTAACTGGCTGGTTAATTAGCCCTCTTTCTCTTTACTCAGCAACCTACATTCATGGGCATGTACAGAGAGTTACAAAAATACACTAATAAGCTTTACACCGTCTGTGCAGAATTGCCAGGAGATGGGCACCAGTGGAAAGTTAAGTACTATTTTGGAAGTTGGAAATCTATTAAAAATGTAAATGCATCTTTTCTCCAAGAAGTGGGAATTCAATAAAAATGTGAATTCTGCCATTTGGAGTGATGGATTTGGAGCACTCAAGAAGGATGAATGCATCATGCTGAGCTGTTAATATCTTTGCCAGTTCTATGATTTTCCATGAGCATGTGGAACTGCCTTTATTTGCTTTCCTAACAACCATCTCTTGAAAGCTTCTCTCAGAACATAGGAAGCTTCTGTAGTGGAATAATTGTTCCAACAGCTTGGACACTGATTTTTATGAAAAAAGGAAGACCCGATGCCACAAACATTGCTATAGAGTATAATGTTTTACATCAACATGAACACTCACAATACTAAGCAGAGCTGACTGAAAAATATAAAGCTTGTACCCGAGGGCAGTATATAGCCTTTATTCCTTAATTTGTATATATTTTTTTCTGAATTTCTAAGGTTGATTTTTTTTAAAAGCATTAATATGTAAATAATTCAAATCTTTTAATAAACATTTGAAAACTGCCTAATTTATAGTAAAATTTTACAATCATTTACCCTCTATTGTCTAAATATAGTACTATAAACATTCAGGGACTTGTTTTACAAAGGTCTACAATGCATCTTTGAATCTACCCATAGATTCCATAAACAGCAGCAGTTTCTGTGGTAGCCTTATGTAAATGGTTTTATACAGAACCAAATGGCCAAGTGGTGGAAAAATTATTAAGAATGGGAATCATGAAGTAATAATAAACTGAACTATGCAAATTGAAGCATACATTTTTACTGTCACTTGAACGGACACAAATTTGTTAAAAGTAAATAAAATTCCTTTGCATCAAAATTGTCACCTCAGGAATTACATTCTTCCTAGTAAACAACGTATTCCTAGGCCACAGAATAATTTAGTGTAAAGGTACTAAATTTAAGTGCAAGGAGTTAAAGTAAATGACTTACTTCTATTTTGTGCAGTAGCCTAACTCAGATTTATTTATTTATTTATTTGCATAGTTGCTATGTTACACAAATATCTGAAGGTCTCAAGATTCAAAATTCTAAGATCCCCAAGACAATGTGGGTGGATTTTTTTCATAAAATTGATGCAACATGGTTAACTAGTGAAAGCACAAAACATATTTTATTAATAATATATTGGTTTCAAAACTACACACAAGAAATAGGAAAATTCAGCACTTATTTCAAATATCACATGACCATGTGCTAAAGATTTCTTTTTTTAAAGCCCTGGCTAATCAGCTTGAGGTATCAATGCAAGGATATAAATTTATGAATGCATTAGAATGAAATATAGAGAACTTTGAGTTAGAAGATTTAAAAAAGAAAAAAAGAAAGTTAGTACAAGGCAAATGATTTTTGCAGTTAATTAATTAGAAACCCAGCTCAATTTCTTGTACAAGAGCTATATCACATAGGGTAGTCTATATAAAATTCACACCATTATAAAGAATATGGGACATGATAGCAAAAACATTGAATCACATGATTTGGAATTGTGGCCTATTGAAATGAAATGACATGAAAAGCCAGCACTGGTGACATCACTGGACACAAATCTGAATGCCAAAGTGGCACATACTTCTTTCTTGCTATTGGCAGCTATATTACTCTATAATATTATACTCTAAATAAGGAATGGCATACTTATAAGATTACAGGGATGATCTTTCGAAAAACTGGGTTATTATTTAGCATCATGTTGGAGAACCTGGTATCAGAAAGGAGACATTTCAGAAACATGCAGGAACTTGGACATCTCTTCTTTTATATGAATCCAACAACTATTGCTATACACTATCTGTATATAGCACTTGAGGTGTACACTAAAGGACAAAAGAGTGTAAACGAGGCAAGGAAAGTCTCGGTTGTTTACCTGTTCACTTAATTAAACAGTTTCTCTAAGGTTCAGCACTCTGCCTCTGTGGTAATTTGCCTTGCTTAAATGCATTAAACTTCAGTTAATAGTTCTGAGGTATTTAGGCTACCCAAAATAAATCAATTTCAACATAAACAGCGGTTTAAGCAACTATTATGGTCATTTTAAGGGTGCTTTTTGTTCTCCTGAAGCATTCATCTCCTGTGAAACTCTAAACATGCTAAGAGAACATCTGTGTGTTTTAAATGTACTGTACAGAACTGCTTTGCACAGCTAACTATAACTTTATTATAGAGGGAGCACTACTGCTGTCAGCATCTATAGGGAATATAAATACACAGAGTCCTACCAAGTCTGAAAATTAACCTGCAACTATTTTCATGTTCAGGGGATGCCCTTTTATGTGGTCCTGCCCCCTTGACAGCAGCTGTAGAAAGCTTATTTAGTCCACAAATGCACCTACTTTCCCTATCTTGACCCACTTAATTGCCATCTATGGCTATTAGGCTGATCAAAAAGATGTCAGGAGAAGTGACCAAGCACCTTCCAATGTCTAATATGGAAGGCAGGTAGTTTCCTGGCTATTTGCCAATTAAATTGAGACAATTTTAAACAGGAAGAAGCCTAAAACAGACTCCCTCTTGGAAAGATCAGTTATTCTGAAGGGAGATAAATAGGCATTGTGTGGCTGTAACGATGGTTACTCCCTTCCTCACACTTACCCTGACAATAGCATGAATCAATGAGCAGGAGAAGAAGGTAGTCCTGTCAGGGAGCCATCTGCCATGTCCACAAGTAGTTGGAACAGACACGATGGGAACAGCCCATAGCCTACCAGAGGCTGATGTCTCCACTGTAGCAATTAACAGTACTGATCAATTACAGTATATTTGTATTGAAGAGACACAGTATAACAATGAAATACAAATGTTGGTCTTTATTATTATCCACAGCCCTGCTTTTTGTACAACTATCTCATGTAAAAAAAGAGTTATAGATAATTTGGGGGCGAGGGATCTCAATGGAGGTACTCGGAGTTTACACTGGTATTACTAGGATCAGACTCATGCCGGACATTTCAACAATTTTGCTTTGTTTGTGAAATATTTTGCATGGCTTTTGTTATATAGTCAGTTTCTTCCTTTAGGGCCTGCTCCTTTTAAATTCGGTGGCTCAAAGAAATTGCATTGATTTTAACAATGCAATTAGAGTATTTTATGCAATAGTATTTTAGAAAGTCCCTCCTTAGAAATAAGTATGTCACCCTCAGCTACATGCTCAACCTCAAGTAGTCCTAAACGTGCAAAGCTAAATCCTTACGACATGTTACAGCACGTATCCTTCTTCAGCCCACGATGAGCAGCAGCAGCAAAACGATAACATGTTCAAACCTTTTTTTCCAGTGCTTTCCCATTCACTTTTTCCTATTACCAGTGATTAGATACTTCCTAATTGCTGCTTTCAATTCATAGTAATTAATTGTAACTAGATTTCTTTTCATCTCTTGAAATACATAATATCACAATGGGCTCAAATAGAACACTGTAAAAGCAATCTATATTACTGCTAAATAATCATATTCACTGGTTTTTATCTTGGCTTTACATGCCTTTCATCTGCTATAAAAACATTAAAACTCATTTAATATGCTTTTAAAAATTGAATAAGCCAGTATAAAAGGAGCATATTAATGGCTGTTCTCATAACTTTTTATAATTTCAGTCAGGTTTATTATTTGGTGTACTGTAAATCAAATTAAGTACAAATATTAGTACTGACAATGTGTGTATAATTAGTTTCTAATCTTTACTGCCTGAACATGTATTCATTGTAAAGGAGTAGGAACAGACTTCTAAGCCGTATCTAGGCATATAAATAGCGTGTTTAGAGGTATATTATTGTAATTTATACATATAGTGTTCAGGCATAACCCTTTGATGGCTTTGTTGTGATATTTAATAATCCAGGGAAACATTTCAGAACCATTTTAAAGAAAATTAGTAAGTGTTTTCATTTTGGAAATGCAGATAACTAGGTTCTTTTTTGTTGTGATTTATTGATCTGATAATACACTAATAACGCCTTTGTATGCAAATGCAAAATTACAATTTTTTTTGCTTGCTTGCATTTCCAGAGAAGTCCTACAATGCCAGAAATTAACTAGAGATTGTGCTATGATATTATCTCCTGACCAGATGCCTTAATAAACTGTCAAAGGGCAATGTCTCTTAAGCCATGAATAAAGCTTCAAATCTGCAGAATGAGTTCATCTGAATGCGTATTTGTTAGTCATCTGTAGAGATCTTAACCAATATGGAAACAAAACCTTTATAAAATCATTATAATATCATTACAATAGTAGCACTTTAACACTTACAAAGCAGGAGGACTATTTTAAGGTCTGAGAGACGTTTTCTATACATATATAGAGAGTTCTGTTCCCGGCTCTGCCAGTGGTTTGACTCTCTCTATGCCTCAGTGACACCATCTGTAAAGTGGGGATAATGATACTGATCTTCTTTGTAAAGTGCTTTAAGATCTGTGGATGAAAAGCACTAGATACACACTCACTATAAACTTCTAAATCACATCAACTTTATTTATATATTTTGAAACCTTGATCAACTAATAGCTGAGGGGTTAATTGGAGAGGGTTTATAATTGTTTACTTTTATTATAAATCTCCCTTTTTATTATTATTCACCTCTCAAATGTATGGGCCAACCTATATACTGGTATAAATGGCGAAATGCCATTGAAGTCAATAGAGCTCTGCCCATTTACACTGGCAGAGTATTTGCTCTGGAAGTTTATATTGCATCAATAACAATGGGTGCCAGAGGTATAATGAAGGTTACTCTAATGGCACTGTTAAATTTTGGCTCAATTCTTCAATCTGCTGAGCACTCTAGGCATGTGAATGGCCCTACTGAAGTCAGTGGGACATTCATGCGCTTATAGTTAATCATGCCTGGCAGTATTAGTCTAGAGTGCTCAGCACTTGGCAAGATTGAGCCCTGTTGTACGAGTGGTCCATATACTGTAATAAATCTGTGGCCATCTAGTACTTAATGGTTTTACCTATGCTGCACTCCATGGCCATTCTAAAGTTCACAATGAAATCAAACAAGGACAGGACACCTATCTTCCCGGTCTAAAGGCATTAACATATTCCATTAAGGAGAATCTCATTTAACTCGAGCATCATAGGCCCCAGGCTACTAAAGTGAGCAGTTCTGAGAGATACCAAGTAAGAGTATCAGTATACATAAAAACTAGCCATTCCACTATCATAGTATATAAACACACAAGCCAACACATGGTGCAATTCTATAGTATATATATTTTAAAGATAACAAGGTAGCTGTTTATGTCCAAATGTAGGCAAATGCCGTTCTCTATCTCAGTGGGGCAGAAGGTTAGTTGAGAAGCAGTGGGATGGCTAACTCCTGGGTGGAGGAAGGTAGAGGGGGGAAACTTGTGTCCAGATCTGCTGGAGCCCAGCCCCTCCTTGCCCCTCAAAGCACATGTGGGAGTATGCCTGGGGGGAGGGGCTTCTCTGCCTCACATTGTCCAGCACGGGCCAGTGGGGGAGTGAGATGAAGGGAGCGGATTGTCTCTCACAGCTCTCCTCTCTCACTTGAAAAGTCTCCTCAGGCCTCCAGGGGCCATCTTGCTCTTTCCCTACAGTTGAAAGAGTACTGACCTGCATTTCCAGAATGCTGTGGGTGTGTCAACCACCTGTTTGAGGGATCAGGAAGGAATTTTTTTCCCATTGGATCAAATTTCCAGGGTTTCTCAGCTTCCTCGCAGCATGGCGGAGGTACAAGTTAGGTTAAAAGGAGTCAGAATAAGAATTTTAAGGTTAGGAGGTAATATAGGAATGTTAAGGTCATCACAACTGCCATCTAGCGTCCAGTGTGGAACATCTAAAAGGGTCAGCTCCCAGAAGTAAATGAGACTTGGATGGAACTTTTGCCTTTAAGGAGAAGGGGAGAAATGGAGTCTTTACAGACTGAGGTCCCCCTTGGTACTCTTACCTCTCGCAGCAGGAGGCAAGGTGTGAGGCTTCAGAAGTGAGCTGAGTCCTAGGCTACCCCCAAGTTACTGGTCAATAGCGTGAATTCTGTAACCCCACACTGGGCTCACTTAAATGCCCATTATGTGAGAGGGGAGGACAAGTAGTGCCCCTCTCCATTATTAGGTTAATAAAGATGAAGCCTGCCACTTACATCCATCCTGCATGTTCTGCTCTATCACTGTTAAACATGTGATGCTGGTAGACAATGACAAGAGAAGTGCGTCACCTTAACAGCATGAGAATACAATTCCTAAGTCAAGAGGGAGATAGCAAGATTACCTCAGGAAAACATATTGGTAAATGTTTTGTGAATTATTAATTAGACAGGAAGGAATAGGCACTGTCATTAGGTAAATAATGAAATTAGGAGTTCATATGGTCAAATTAGGTTTCTAATTAATGCTTTTTAAAAATTTCTCTATTCTGCCAGCTTTTATTGAATGCTAACAGCTGCCGGGAAAATATTTCTGGATTTACCAGCTCTCTGATAATATGGGCCCTTCCTGAGGTCAATGGAGAAAATGTGGCACTGTTCAGATGTGTTTCCTAAGACAACTTTTCTCCGATGAGGGAACAGTAAACACCCTACCACTGTCAAAAAGAGCTTGCTACATTGAGAGAAAGATAAACAAACACACTGGGGACAAAGTGTTCCCTTGCACACCATATCTCTGACATCTCTGTTTGGAACAATACTGTCAATGTTACCCAGAATTCACAAAACAGGAAACAAATGTGTATATAAAAGGGGCAGAACGAACTTAAATCTATAAGCATTAGCCCCCTTACAAGTGGAGAAGCTGGTAAGAAAACAAAACCCATTGGGATAGAAATCTGCCAGGGAAAGAGCCAGGAGTCTTCATTATCAGAGGGGTTAGTCTGTATCCACAAAAACAATGAGGAGTCCGGTGGCACCTTAAAGACTAACAGTTATTTGGGCATAACCATCCGTGGGTAAAACCCCCACTTCTTCAGATTCTTCATTATAATACAATTCATCACAAAGTGTTTGCTTTAATAAATAAATTCTTATGTAAAGTTTCCTGTCTGCTAGAGGGAGGCAGCTTGTCCCAGTGGAATAGACAGGACTAGCACTTGGAAAACATGGGTTAAAATGCAAAAAAGAGATAGAGTAATAAAGAAAAACTGCTAGGATATTACATTGCTGGAATTTAACACTGGCCCAAGCACATTAAAAGCTTGATCCACTGAATTGGATCAGGAAGTGAACAGAGAGCCAGCGGAGGACAGAGAACACAATTGCCATGGGCTTTCTGTCTGAAATTTTCAAAGGGATTCAAGAGAGCATTAGATGTCCAACTCCCTTTAAAATTCAATGGGAGTTTAGGGTCTGAGTGCCTCATGTCAATGGAAGTTGGGTGCGAATTCCCATGCGTCTTTATTCTTCCAACATACTGAATGGCAAATACCCCTAATAGAGAAGGGGCTAAATGAAACAGCTTTCTTCCCTATGGACTAAAGCAATTCAGTTCAATATTTTTTTTTAACCTTCAATTGAAAATCATATTTTAGTGCTGTGGTTGCTCATGCATTTTCAAAATATATTCATAAGTCACAGCTGAATGCACTGTATGTTGTATTTATATGAACAAACACATATAAAAAAGAATCAGTTCCATTATCTAGATAGATGGATGTTTGACACCATCTGAAAGAATATCAATCCTGCAAGTTATAAGTATTCAGTCACTCTTTTAAATACATCATTCAGGCATTGTAAGACATAACTACAGTATAAACAATGACCTTTACATGTATCTTCTTTCCTAGTATCTCATCACTGTGAAATAGAAACAAGTTGATACTGATATCTTTTGTAATATCAATACAGAAGCTATTTATTTTAAAATCATTTCACCCAGTAAACTAACCATAATGTTATTAACAATAGCAAGAAGTTGATATGGTATTCAAAGGCATGCTAAGACACTATTCACCTTAGCTTCTTTCATAAAGAATCTCGTAGTTCATTTGTATTTCAGCAAAAGGGCACATGAACATTTTAATTCTTTATTAAACTTTTTCAATTAAATTTCTAAACCCTTATCAGGTGTACAGAATCTTCAGGGAACAAACCTTTCATAACAACAGTATCACAGAAGCCTTGTAATCTTTAAAATGACTCATCCACTATGATTAATTTACCCTTTATTTATATCTATATATCTAAAGGGCAAATGTCACTTTTAGAGTTATTATTTCAGACAGATAATTTTAATACAGGATTTTACTTTAGATGTAGGTCACATCATTTATGAGCAAGTGTGATGACTGACTCACACTGCATTTTCTGTCAATACTGAGTTACTTCTACTCTAAGAAAAATCTCTTGCAGAAGAAACACTGCTAATGGCGTGTCATGAAAGACATCACACAACTAAGCCAGGTAATATTTTTTTGCAATTAACAGAGGCTGTGCTGATAGGCACTCAGTGTTATTTTTGTTATACTGATAGCATGAAAAATACCTATGTCTCTGCCACAACAAAATCATTATCTGATTTCTGAGTTGATTGCAGGAGCAGTTTTTAAGAATGCTGCAAGCAGACGTGATTTTCTGTAGGCTATGGTTTAAAAATTATAATGAAGTAACTGCAAACAGAATATGAAAGCATCCACAATTACCTTGTTTGTTTCAAGATGTAATATGTAGCCACCCCCACCTCCCTCTCTCACATGCTAGCATAAAATCAAGACAGAGCTTTAAAATATTTCCTTTAAGTATTAGACATAAGGATGGCCAAGAAAGTGAGAAATGGAATGAGTGACTGGTGACTCAACAGCTGTAGGTTACTCCCATGCATTAACATGAAGCCCTGTGGTTTAGTCGTGAACAAAGAAAAAAATGCCAAAAATTTGCTTCATCATTTTTATTGGCTTTGCTTTGAAAAGAGGTTGATCAGGCCTGCTACTTTACAGTAACGTATGGCAGTTATTCCTCCTCTATGTTGTACCTGTTCCTTTATTTACCTGGGACATTTCAGTTCACGGCCACCTGGTTTCCAGTGAAATTGGGCTTTGTATGAAATTTTGCAGTTATTTTGTTCAGAAGAAGGGGTGATTTACTCACTGTGACAAAATGAGCCAGTGACTTGGCCATGATTAATATCTGGGATCCCAAGTCCTTTTATCTAAACACACATCTTCCTCCTGCAAATAATGTAATTGCACAAGAGTGCATTAGCTAGAGGAAGCTTAACGACCCAAGAAAGAGCTCCACAACAAATATGATGGATGTCTTTTTGAATACTTTTTAAAGTATGTCTTCTGAAATATTCTTATTCCACTCAGCATCAGCTACCTATGAGTAGATATAAACAAGGAGTTCTCTTATTGCTTCAAGTAACAAAAAATGACCACCAAAAGCAAATAGAAATGTAGATTACACAAAGCAGCCTTAACATACCAGAGGACCTGGATCTTAATATTTCCTTTTTCTGACCAAGAATGTCCTATTTTGGACATCCTGTTCAGGATGCAAACCCCATGCTCTGGATGTCCCTAAGCCACTGACCGCCAGAGGCTAGAACTGGATGATAGGGGAATCACTCAAAAATTGCCCTGTTTTGTTCATTCCCTCTGAAGCATCTGGTACCAGCCACTGTTGGAAGACAGGATCTAGGCTAGATAGACCATTGGTCTGACCCAATATGGCTGCTCTTATATTGCTGTTGATGTTGTCCTAGACTCTCTCAAGACCAATGTATTAATCTGAAAAGAGGGATATTGATAGGGCAAAGGCAGTAGTGCAGTGCATGTTGTGACCTATTGATATATAAATACTTTATTTACAAAGTTTCTATAGGAAGAGTTAAACAGAGATATCAACAAATCCCAAAAAGGCTGGCTACTGCAAACCATCAGTAGACAATCATTTAAAACATTTAGAAAATTGTGTGGCCTAAGTAAAGATGGGAATTAGAGAACCTGGCTTCTCTGGATATTGATAGTAGTCAAACTCTCTGAGGAGTTCCTTTGTATTGTGGCACAGTTGGACAATGGCTGGTCTTAGCACGCAGGCCCATGTGAACAAGTCCATGCTGACATTTGAGAACAATGAAAACTGACTTTGAAAATTTCTCCCCCAGCCCCCATGGAAAATGTTGACAAAAGTGAAAGGCCATTGTCACAGCAAATTTCAACTTTTCACTGAAAAACTGTAAGATTGTTTTTCATTTTTTAGTCTGAACCCAAAAAGTTTTAGATTTTGACAAAAGTTTCTGGGTGTTCAGTCAAAAACCTGTTAGTCAAAAACCTAATTTTCCATCAAAAACACTTTTATTGGAAAATTTTCAACCAGCCCTATACAGGAAGTGGTTGGACAAGAATAGATGAAGTTCCAAAGGAGAGAGGAGTATCAAGGGTCAAAGACAAGGCCAATGCTACCAGTCCTTTTGCACTGTTCCATTTGCTGCTGTCATAAGTGCCCCTGGCTGCTCTTAGCCAGGGGCGCAAAAGCCAAAATTGGGAATGACTCCCTGAGTCAATCCCTCCTTTTTGGTATCTAAAAATAGCATCAGTCCTGCCTAGAATATGGGCAAGTGTACTAGAGAACCACTGTATCAGAGAACCAGAGAGCACAGCTGCTCTGTGTCAGATCCTGCATAGATTATGAGCTGTATGCTATTCACAGGGGGTGCTCCTGCAACAACCCCACCTGTTCATTCCATTCTTCCCCAGCCTTCCTGGGCTACCATAGCATTGTCCCCCCACTTGTGTGATGAAGTAATAAAGAATGCAGGAATACTTGTTAGTGAGAAATGAGTGGAAGGCAGCCTCCAGTTGCTATGATAGTCCACATAGGACATTAAGGAGTGTGGAGGAGAGGAGCCCAGCATCCTGCTGCTAGTCCAGGGGCAATTGAATCTTTTCTTTACACATGAAGGGTGGGGGCTGATGAAGCTCAGCCCCCTGTTGCTATGATGATGATGGTTATCAGCCATATTGTACCATCTACCAGGAAAAATTAGGGCCAGGCGCCCTTGATCGACCTGGCCGATGCTAGTACGCATGGTTACCAGGCCTTTTGCACTGCCCCATGTGCCAATAGGCTGATGATGACAATGGGTATCAGTCTTATTGTACCATCAGTCACCCATGGCGGGGGGGGGAGCAAGGATGTTGGTGTTGAGTGCTGCACCATCGCGTCTATCTGCAGCATTCAGTAAAGATAGGGTGACATGTAAAAGAGTCAAGACAGGATTGTTTTCCCTTTCACTTCTGGGGGTGGGTGGCGGGGTGCATAAAGTGCCTAGCTATGCCCTGACCCACATGGACACTGTTTTTGACCCTAGAAGCATTTGGAGCTCAGCCAAGAATGCAAATGCTTTTCAGAGACTGCAGGAACTGTGGGATAGCTTGAGTCCTCCAGTCCATGAGCGCGTCCATTTGATTCTTTGGCTTTCCGTTACACTTGCCACGCAGCAGTGCGCTGAGTCCCTGCTATGGCGTCTGTCTGGAGATATTTAAAAAATGATTTTGAATTTCGTCTTCTGTAACGGAGCGCTGATAGAACAGATTTGCCTGCCCTTACAGCGATCACGTCCGCATCGTCCATGCTGGAGCTCTTTTTTTATTTTGATTTCGGACTGCATCGCCACCCGTGCTGATCGGAGCTCCACGCTGGGCAAACAGGAAATATTCAAAAGTTCGCGGGGCTTTTCCTGTCTACCTGACCACTGCATCCGAGTTCAGATTGCAGTCCAGAGCGGTCACTGGTGCACTGTGGGATAGCTCCCGGAGGCCAATGCCGTCGATCAGCGTCCACACTAACCCTAATCCGATATGTTAATACCGATACTAGCGTTACTCCTCTCGTTAGGGAGGAGTACAGAAACCGGTTTAAAGAGCCATTAAAATCGATATAAGGTGCCTCCTAGTGTGGACGGTTGTGGCGTTAAATCGGTTTTACGCTCCTAAAACCGGTTTAAACGCCTAGTGTAGACCAGGCTTAAGCTTTCCTTGTTTACTAACAATACAGAGACATTACTGAGGTGTTGTCTACACGACATATGTATGGTAGCAGCAGTAGCATATTATTTGGACACCCAGTCTGTAGGAGCTAATGATTCTTTCCTTTCATTTTCTCCAACAACCTCCCCACTCTGGCCTCCTCTTTTCTTAGACAGGTGCCTAAGGACAGTGTGGAGTGGCTGTGCATCTGCATTTTCTCATATCCATTCCTCATAGCACAGCGAGTGGCAGTAAAACCCCGATTCTGTAAAAAATACATACATAAAATACACTACGCCTCCCTGGTTTATTACAGGGAGAGTAGTCCCCGTAAATCCTCAAACCTTGGTTGGCTGGCTGAATACCTGGTAGGGGTAGCAGGCTCAGTCAGTTGCAGTGTGGAGCCCAACAGAAAGGCTGCCAGGATATTTGTCCACCTTCAGCTGGGTTTCTAAGACAAGGCGGGTGGGTGGGAAGGAAACATCTACAGAGCATAGGAACCAGAGAAGGAATAGAATCAACGGTTTACAATGGAATCCCGTTGGGTCAAATTGCTTGAGCCTTTACTATCCGAACTGGCTTGCTCAGGAGAAGATACAGACAAGGAGTATTTTAATACCCAAAGCTCTCTATTCATGACATCTTGTAGTGTATCAAATTAAAAAAGGGAACTTTTATTTCCTGTGCACTCAAGCAGTAAGAATTCACCTTGCATTTCTTCAGCAAACTAAAGAGAGGTGAGCAGTATGCTAAAGCACGTACTGCAGAAAGCAGGAGAATGGAATTCTTTCTGGTTATTACAAATGGAATTTAATAAAAAAAAGTATTAAACTCATTGTATCTGGCCCAATGAAAACAGAAAAGTCATATGAATATGGAAAAAAAATCACATAATATAGAGTATGGAAAATGTTTGAACAATAATTACTTCAGTTTGACATTCTTTACAGCAGCTCTGAGAACATAGCTTTTGCTAAAGCACTCTGCTATTAAGTGAAAGGATTCAAAAACACATTGGATTCTATGTCTGATAGTGTTTTACCACAGAAATATATTTTTTGACTAGTAATGCACTTTAGCAGATGTCTGAAGTCAGGTATCTCTACTAGAAGGGTTCTGTATACAGAAGCACCAACAATTTAAAATCAAAGCATAAGATTGCTTATGCTAATTCCACATCTAAAACAACTACTCTATATTTACAAATAGGCTGGAATATGTACAGAGAAATTTACCCCATTTGAAGAAACCTCATGAGAACTGCCATACGAATTTCAAAAGAAAAAGCAGTTTGAAACAACACTGTGCAGTTAAAAGCACACACCCACAATAACTCAGATAGGCTGAGCTGACTGAAGGCAATATTGGTACCTCTAGATATTTGGGTATACAGACTACCGTACAGCTATCTTCGATCCTCACCTCTTGAGACATTAAAATTAGATATGGGAAAAACTCTACTGGAGGTACTTATAGAATTTAGGGAACAGAATCATTTCATGTGAAAGTTTATCAGATAAAAAAGACCTATTGGGTCACCTGTGCTATCTCCGATTTTCATGATCCTGTGATAATTTATGGCAAAATGTTCTTTAAACTGTCTCAAAATAACATCCTTAAAAGCAATGGAGGACTGCTGGGAATGATATCCAAACTCCACAGTGCTGATTGGCTAGCATTCTTGGAAATATTTTAGTGCTAAACCCTGTATTCCCAACCTCAACTTTGTAGCTCCATTACATAAGGGGTGAGGGAGGCAGAATTTGGACAACACAAGGCTTGCCTCACAGACTGGGTCTAGGGGTGGGCCAGGAGAGGAGGCAGGCCCAGTAGATATGTATATCTATCTATAGCTTCTGGGCTGCAACAACAATTCTGTCCCATATTCCCACCCTGTAGATCTCTGCAGTGAAAAATCTAGTTACTTTGACTAAATCCAGGGACAGATTTTACTCCTGACTGTACAGGGGTCTCTCTCTTTGGAAATATCTTTTTAATTAATGTGTAATATGCAGTTCTGAAGGTTCATGTTTAAGAGCTCAGTCAAGCCAAACTCAGTCTATTAAAACCTGCATTCAACTACTTATATGAATTTTGGAGATCTTGGAATGTGTAGACACTTTACAGTACACAAGCCAAGAGGCTGCTATGCACCCAGTCTGGTATGCTACTTTAACAAGATTTAACTATCATAATTATGATGCAGTATAACCCAAATCTCCACAAAGACAATGCACATGCACATTGCAAAACATGATGTGAAACAACTATAATGAAACACATACGCATTTACATTTTACTAAAATCATGTGGGCAGTAATTTAAGTGAATGGGGGTTTCTTTTATATTTTTTATTTCATAGTCCTGTTTCCACCAAATATAAAAGTCTAGTAAATAAAATGTGAATGGCTTACCAAAAAAATCAGGCAAGAAGGCAGAGTTATTACTATATCACTTTTTACTGTTTTCCCACTATATGTATTCTAAGTATCCTGCATCCCAGGGAACGTAAAGCCACCTGAGAATCCATTTGGAATGGAACATAGTCTCAAATGTTTCTAAAACTTCTTGCCTGCTTACATGCTTCCAAGGAAATCAAATTAATTTCTGTACAATCCAATAGGGAATGTATAGACTAGAAATGATGGGCCCAATCCTAACTCTTGTATGACTCAATAATAAGTCTATTTCTATGTGAGTCAAGGTTGCAGAATCAAGTCTCAAGTAGGTATTTGATTAATTCAAATAGATATCCAGCAGACAGATACACTTGAAAGGGAACATTTTGATGCAATTGATGGACTTCAAGCAATACCTTAATAAATAATTGGGGATGGGGAAAACTACATCACTAAAAATTAGAATTTGGGGAGACAACTGTAGAGATACATGGTATAGATGTCCCAAGGTGGTCTTCTGAAACAAAATAATGTGCAAGCCATAAAAGGTTCACTTCCATTTCTGATTTATCTTAGAAACTGTGAATTAGCACAGACCTAAGACCAGTGACAAATTACAATACTGCCTCACTCTGAATATGGATCTTCTATTAACATCAGTGGGAACTCAGCAAGTGGACTGAAGAAATTGTACAGCCATAATTCTTTTAAGGTTACACACTGGTGCATTTGTTAAAATTATCTGGAACACAGCAAGTGTTTGATAAGTGACTGAAACCACTGTACAAATACAGCCTGTTCTTTATGCTGAAGTTCTCATTATGAAGAAAGTTGGGAAAATGCAAAGGCTTTGCTTTGTAAAAGGAAATAATAAGCATGCAAAAATCCAAAATACTATTTCTGATGTGACATTTTGTAATGAAGTGATACTGTAAATTATCTGGACAGCAAAAGGTTTGCATGTCCTAGTTAACAAGAGTAGATAGCATTCATTACTGTAACAGTCAAATCCCTTTCATATTATTTTAATTTGGAAAAAACTGAGTTCAGTATGGAAATTTTATGATAAGCCTAACAAGAATTTATCTGATTGAAGAAAAATGTTTCACCATTATATGGAGATTTGCTTCAAAGCTTACATAACACCAATAGTAAACATAACACACTACTGTGTGAACAGAGATAATGGAAACATAATGGAAAGAAAATGTCAAGGTTTTTATTTATTGCTTGAATACTTAGATACATGTAGTAAAAGAAAAAATTTACTCATAAATATGGTTTATAAAAACATCTTACATATAATTATCTACCTAATAACATCTGCTTGTCAAAGAACTATGTCATCAAGAAAACCACTGACAGTCACCTACGTACTGTAATATATTTAGGTTTTCAAATTCAGGATCATTTAAAGATGTGGATGCCTACTTATTATCTATAAATTATAGTATGTACACCTCTACCCCGATATAACACGGTCCTCGGGAGCCAAAAAAATCTTACCGTGTTATAGGTAAAACCGCGTTATATTGAACTTGCTTTGGCCTTTGACTGACAGACACTGATGATCCCCAGCTCTTTGGTCCCCAGCTAGTTTTCAGAGCTCTTACAAACCCTACTCTAGGCTGAGGGGCCAGCATGGCAGTAGTTGTGACCACAGTGGGTCTGAGTTACACAGCGGCTACCCCCGGGCTGTTTGCTGCAATCTCGCTCTAGAAAGGGAACAGGGAAGTCCTGTTTTCCTGCCCCTGGCGATCCCCCCACACAAGGGCTCGGTCTTTGTCCTCTCCCCCGTCCCTGCTGGGTGAGGTGGCTCCTCAGTCCTGCCTCCCTGCTGAGGGCCGTGCCGACTGGCCACGGCCTTTGCCATGTGGGCAGCAGGGACTCCTCGATGGGGAGCTGGACCCTGTGGGGTGGGGCGAGGCTCAGGCGGGGCGCTGCGCTGGTGGCTCCCATGTCTCTCCCACTGTGCCCTTCTGCTGCACCCTGCCGCCGCCGCCCCGGATCGCCGGTAGATGTGGGAGCCAGGTGAGGCTGGCCCTGCGGGTGGCTGCTCCAGAAGCGTGTCCGACATAGTGGCAAAATAACAAGCTCTGTGCAGGTAGAGATGGGTCTGCTCGTATGTGCCGGCACCTTGCCATGGGGGGCTGATGGGCTGTTACCTAGAGGACTCCACTCCCAGCCGTCTCAGGTTGGCCGTGCGTCCTGTACTTGCCTGTGCCTCTGATCGCTCACTGGGGGTGGGGATGGTTGTTGGCTTGAGCACTGGGAGTTGTTAGCTGAACTGTGCTGCCAAGTAGAGCCGTTGTCTTTCTCTTAGCTAACAATGGCACAGCCTCACCCCCCAGAGCACTGCTTTACTACGTTATATCCGAATTTGTGTTATATTGAGTAGTGTTATATTGGGGTAGAGGAATACTAAGTTCCCTTAAAGCAATTTCAATTGTGAATTCTGGAACTTAAATAGATTCTTCAATAAATAAATGTACCCGACCGTAGCAGCTTCGTAACCAATTCTTTATTGTTTTTCTGTAGAGAACACAGAATTAAAATGAATGCTGCCATCACATAATCTTTAAGGTATACTGTTGAGACAGATTAATCATTCAAGGCAAATTCACACAGAATACCAATACATTATATGGTTAGTCTGAGCAATGGTGTTCATCAGCTGGCTGGTAATACAGATCACCAAGTGGAACTTCAGACACCTTTCACAGCCTGATGTGATTCTATTGGCTGTAATAAATTAGGCTTGAAAATTCTGCACTTTGCGCCTGCTCCAAAGCCCACAGATACCAATGGGAGTCTTTCAATTGACTTCAGTGGGCTTATGTTCAGACCCTTTGATATTAACCCAAAGATGTGCTAGTGTATAAGATGTAGGCTTGACATGAAAAAAAAATCAGCCCCAATAAATAATAGGTGTTCATTGCCCTTATGATCTAGAAAATAATGTCTTATTGTACTTGAAAATTAAGTTAATGTAGGATTAAAAATTATGATAGGGTTCACAGATAAATTCATACATCAATCTTGATCCAAGTCTCATCCAAATCTTTTGGTGGGTTAATGGCTGAATTTGCCAAATATACGTTCTCCTCAATTTTATGCCAATATACGTATATGCAGGAATGAAAGTGAAAATATCCTTGATGTATTTGAGCAAAATACACACACTGAGAGAATAATGTATTAAGTCTGTATACAAGTCTTTACTGTATTTAAGTCTTAAATGTTATTCCTGTTTGCCATCCGTCAGGAAATACATTAAGAGTAAAAGAAGCTATAGTTGATCAGTGCTCAAAATACTCCAATGGAATTTCTTTATACAGAGTACTGTTAATGCACAGGACAAGGGCAGTAAATCATATACACACTTGTCAGGACATTGTATTTTGCCCTTTGACTACCTCTCCAGTATTGGGAGCCTGTCTTCATGAGTAATTGCATGCAATAGGGAACCTGCTTCTAACTGATACCTCCAGGCGCTATTGCAGTATAAATATCAAGTTACAAAAAAAAAAAAAAACAATTAAGGAGAGATACCTAATGACATGCATAGGCTTATTTTCAGAGATGCTGAGCATCTCTGAAGATCAGACCATTAAACTTTAGTAACAAACATAGAAAGTTATTATAGGGAGTTATTATAGGACTTGCATTAGGTGTGAGCTTTAATCCATACAGCAATCAGTAGGAAGAGTGATTATTAAGATCTGAATTCAGGGTATTACTACTTGCTCTTTAGCTCTCTTATGTGAATAAATTTTCAAAATCAGTATGCTTTTTCCTCTTGCTTCCATGTCCCTCTTTCTGCTAGTTCTTTTTCCACACAAACATTTTATGGCCTGCCTTAATTATGGCTTTGTGATGCTCTTATGTTTCCTTATCTTTATTTATGGGTTTCAAATGATCGGGTGGGTGTTGATTTCCTGTCCCAGACCTGCAGTTGAAGCTTTAACCACTGCCACTTCCATATAAGAATATAAGAATGGCCATACTGGGTCAGACTAAAGGTCCATCCAGCCCAGTATCCTGTCTACCAACAGTGGCCAATGCCAGGTGCCCCAGAGGGAATGAACAGAACAGGTAATGATCAAGTGATCTCTCTCCTGCCATCCATCTCCACCCTCTGACAAACAGAGGCTAGTAACACCATTCCTTACCCATCCTGGCTACTAGCCATTAATGGACTTAACTAGATAAATTCATAGAGGTTCTCTTTTAAACCCTATTATAGTCCTAGCCTTCACAACCTCCTCAGGCAAGGAGTTCCACAGGTTGACTGTGGGCTGTGAAGAACTTCCTTTTATTTGTTTTAAACCTGCTGCCCATTAATTTCATTTGGTGGCCCCTAGTTCTTATATTATGGGAACAAGTAAATAACTTTTCCTTACTCACTTTCTTCACACCACTCATGATTTTATATACCTCTATCACATCCCCCCCCAAATCATCATTTCCAGTTCCATGACTTGCTTTGCTTCCATCTAGGAAATAATTCCCTTGCAATTGCAGGCTTTGTAGACAGTCACCCTTATGAAAAAGTAATAATCTTTGTATATTTCAACTGTAGTTATTTTCACCCTTTGGCCCTGCTGCATGTGGGTTTCCATGATTTCTAAAGTGTGATAAATGTCCTTTGGGAATGAAAAAATCCCCCTGATAATCTATTTCTCATCAAAATCCTTTACCAATTGATATGTAATTAACTGCTACACTTTTATAGGACAAATTCAATCGTACTTCATGGAAAGAAATAGAATTAACGTATTAACAAAAATATCTTCATCCCATCAAAAGAGAATTACTCTCAGTGGATAACTTTAATAAACATGCATACTATAGATTTTTCATTTCACTTCCAAAACTTCACAACTATCTTCCAGAATCTCAAAAGTAACCACTTCCAATAAAGCATCTGCATGTGATTTCATAAAGAGAAGCATATTTTTATTCCAGTGCTTGGAATAAATATAAATTCCCCACTTTTAATTTGCAACAGACATTGAGTTTTATAGAGGGCTGCAGATCAGCTGAATAATTACACACCTGCACAAAATTTCCTGCTAAACTATTATAGCCTGAAGGAATCTACTTGTCAAGCACGAATCTTGACATAGACAAGAGATGACTTAAAGTCTAATATCATTCTACAAATTAGTATGAAAGAAGAACATCACATTAACAAAAAACTGTCAGCCTGTAATGTTTATGGCTTACTGTAATGGGGTGCACTCACCTCTCACGAGCGCCCCCTGTCGCAGTGCATGTGCCTCAACTCTCTCTCTGTTTGTGGTGGTCTTTGGTGACTCAACGCTCTGGTCGAGTCACACCATCTATACGTGAGATAAAAATCAAACCCTTCCAGGATATAAGTACAATGGGGGTCTATCTCTGTAAGGTCCTTTTATCTGTAGCCCTATCTCTGGGCTCGCTCCTCAATCAGGAGCCTGCAGGGCCTATCGCAGTACCCTGGTTCAGCACCTTCTGGGCTCTTTCAAATTGACCCTCTCTTCAAGCAGTCCTGGCCCTGGTGTGGGGCCACATCCCCCAGGGTTTCCTCCCTGGAGAATCTTCATCTCTCTGGGCCTTTCTGGACCCAACTCTTCAGCTGGGTCACTAAATGAGTTCAGTTCCCATTCTGGGGTGAATCAAAGTCCAGGCCACTTTCCCAGTGCCTGGTGGGGGTACCCAGGCCCACCCTTTACTCTAGGTCCCAGCCTAGTGACCCTATAGATAGTTGCCATCCACCACATCCCTTTAAATAAACTGTGTCACTGCTACAATTCCCCGGGGCTACTTCCCCATGGTCCCAGCACATTCTTCACCCTTACTTCAGGGCCTTGTCCTGGTTGAGTCCCAGCAGCCAGC
Organism: Mauremys reevesii; assembly: GCF_016161935.1. Classification (NCBI taxonomy): domain Eukaryota; kingdom Metazoa; phylum Chordata; order Testudines; family Geoemydidae; genus Mauremys; species Mauremys reevesii. The sequence continues at coordinate 16,605,298 of NC_052638.1, read as the reverse complement.
CCAGAATGCCTTCATGTCCCTCCTCCCTGGCCTCTGCCAGCATTGTTCTATCTGAGGTCCCGTAGCTCCCTCAGCCAGCCAGGCACACCATCCCCTCTCCTCCAGCTCTAGCAAGGAACTGATCTCTGCTCTGCACTGCAGCTCCTTTTATATGGGCCTGCTGGCCTGGATTGGCTACTTCCTGCAGTCCCTCTCTGAATGGCCGCATCCCAAGCTGCAGCTCTAGGAAACTTGGAGGACTCTCTCCACTGCCCTTTTCTGGGGAAGGGTGTGGCAGGGCCACGAGGCCTCCAGCAGGGGGCCTCAGGGCCTAGTCTACCCCATCACACTTAATCATTTTGTACCTGATTATATTGGAGCTTTCTTGGTTGTCAAATACATGTGACACATTAGTGAACATAAACCAAGCCTAACTATAAATAACTGTGTTCACACAGAGAATGAAAATTTGGTTTGCTTATGCTAATGTCATGATGATGTTCAAGGCATATGATTAGCTACCCATATCCTAAATGGAATAAGCCATAGAATTAGAATTGACTTAGTCCATTTATTATGATCAGTGATCATCAGGAATTTAAAAAACCAAACCAAAACAAATCAGTGATTAAAGGGAAGGGGACACTTTTCTGTAAAGACTCAATTGTGCAGTCCTTAGTTCCATAAATAGCCTTTACTCTCATGAATAGTCTCATTGATTGCAATGTGACTATTTTATGAGTAAGGATTCCAGGAGAATGAATGAGAAAAAGGTAAGTATGTACTTGTATCCTTCATTTATTTACTGACTCCATGACCCATAACTTTAGGTATTGAATGCAGTCAGTGTAAAACAAATTAAGTATCTTAACTCATATAATATCTAATGTGTCAATGGTCACATGATCGACCATCAAAGAGTCTCAAAACACTGGGCAATTGATAATACTATAATAGGACACAGCTCATAATGAAGTGGTCTACCTTTATTGGTTTGATAATGACTTGATGGAGTACTATAGACTCAGAGTGGCAGAGAGGCATAAGAATATGATTTTTTTTTCATTTCAGTTCAAAAAAGCAATAGCTGTGTCAACTGTAGTACAGTAGTTGCCCGAAAGACTTTTTGTGGGGTGGGTGCGGGTGGGAGGAGAGTGATATATAGTGTGGTTCTTAATGGATCAAAAGATTTGACCTGGGCTTTTGGTAATAAATCCACAGTCTAAAGAAAGGGAATTCTCCTCCAAACCCTTTCCCCCAAAGAGCTATTAATAAAAGATAGCTCTGAGAATATATTGATACTAAACCAAGTAGATTCCTGAGACCTGAATTCTCACTGAAGTCACGCTGAGCCCTTTATCCTCATCAGAAAAATGTCTAAAATGATGGATGTTTGCACCATGATATTGTCACATTTTTTCTTTGTATTATTATGTACATTTCATCCATAGTAAAGTCTAATGGAGATGTCTTTCTAGACCCTTCCTGGAGATCAGTAAGTCTAGCTCTGCACTCTTGATTTAACTGCATAGCAATTTCAGCCTCTAGATAGCCTATTTCAGTATTGATCATTGAGACAATATATCTGAAATTGTGAGCAATCTTTATGGTATGTCATATCTCAGCTCCACAAAATTGCAGAATTAAAGAGCCCCCCCTTATGTGGAAGCAGAAAAGAGTAAGTAACCCAGAGTTTTTCCTTACTTGAGGCTACTATTTTCAAACTGGAGTTGTAAAAAAACCAAGGTAGGAGAAATGTCAATGGAAGAAATAAAGTTATCAGTATTATCATACACCCACAATACCAGCAGGAAAACATACAGTCAAAGTCATATCTCTGTGCTTAGATTTTCCCACCACACAGGTTTCTGCTACAGCTTGATGGAATGTTGTTAAGGTACCTCAGTTGACTCAAAGTGAGTAGGATGTAATTTGTGTACTGTTGAGAAGACCCTCAGATATACCTCTCAATGACAGCACTAAATGACCTCCTGTACAACTTGAATGAACTACTTCAGCTATGCTGAAAAGAGATCCAAGGGAAAGTTGCAGTGGGTCTAATTGGTTCCAGCTTCCACACTAGTATTTTCTTCCTTATGAGCTCTTAGGTACCTGTACAAAGATAAGGCCAGTCTCTGATCACACTTACACAAGTGTGACTGTGACAGGGCCCACCTCAATGGTGCCCCTCCGTTTGGTCCAGTGAGGCACTACTTATCCTCTCATAGGGTCTCCAACAGTCAGTTGCCACCTCCCACAGGATCTTTAGACCTCCAGCTAAGGCAAGCTTCAGGCCTATCCCATCTGGGGTATTAAAGTCCAAAAACATAAGAATTGTTGACCACCCTTCTGCTCTGGGTTTGTCTTTGTGCATCCATTACTTTTGTTGGTCTTACTGGGCCCAGTCATCCCATCCACTGGGAAACTGTTTCTTGCAGCAAGCTGCCTCAGACTCTTGGCTGAAATCAGAATTCTCTCAGAGAGGGAGAACTGGAGCTCTGGTCTCTCCTGGCCTGTTTGGAATGGAGCTAGACCTTCTCCCTTTAACACCCCTCTCCACTGGGTAGGACCAATTGGGTTTTGTATTAATGTGTGCTTCATTTTGGGCACCCTCATGCAGCAGGCCATGGCACAACATGCATACCTGCCTCAGTTTCCCATTGGAACCAACCTGTGCCAAGGAATATTGCCTTAGTGGAAAATTCAATCCCTTCTGAAGTGCCACAGTCCACAATTCCCTCATAATAAGAACAGCTCTAGTCAAAACGCTAAAGTAAAATGAGCTTACAATGCAGCAGTTCTTCAAGCCCACTCAAAAGTTCCCAGATCACCCACGTGAGAGCTATTAAGCACTCTGTCACAATTCCTGTAGCCTTGTTCCAGGGCCCCACTCTCCAGGCCCCCAACCTGAGAGTCCCAAGACCTGTTTCTTTCCCCCACGCCTTCCCCTGTAGCCCCAAGTCAGGTCTCCCAAGAGGGGGCTCCCTGTAAGGATTCACTCCCCGAGGCCTACTCATTGGTGAGTCCTATCCCTGTTCAGGAGATCCTCAGCTCCAAAAAGTCCTTCTGCAGTTCCTCAGAACTCATCACCGGCTGCTCATAGTTAACAGCTCTCCTTCTGGTTTCCTGCAGCTTTTTCTCTTGGGCAACTCTGCTGTTCCTCCTCTGTTCCCAGGAAGCTCTCACCTGCCCCTCCTAACTCCTTCAGTCTCTTCTCAAGCAGTTCTCACTTGCCCTGACTCTCAACCTGCAGGGACTTCCTCCTCTTGAGGGCCCACATACCTTCTTTTCAGCCCAATTCAAGATCAACTAGCTAGTCAAAGGTGCCTTTTCCCTCTTAAAGGGCCAGTGCTACCCTGTGAGAAGTCCACAGGCTTCCATTAATCCTCTCCTTGCTAACAGGGGGCCTGTGTTCCCCACCACAATGATTTCATGAACACCAACAGAGTCACTCATTTACACACTGTAAGAGCAGGATCAAAACCATACTGTATATGGCTTCCTACTTTTTTTGCATGTGACTATTTTAATGTTTTAACAAGTTTGCAAATTATTACCATAAAAGCATCAGAAATATAATATTACCACAACACAGAAACATTATGGAATCACATAGTCATTAAATTTTCCAATGGGAAGAACATTGCTGTTAGAGTTGGCAGGAGATGGTTTTTCCATTCCGCAAATGATTATAATTTTGAATTTTTTTCCCATCCTGAGAATTCCAAAAAGTGAAATCTCTAATATTTTCATGTACCAATAATCTGAAAAAAATGGATTGGGTCAAATGAAAGGTTTCATTTTCATTATTTTGAAAACTTTTGTTTCAATTTTGACATTTTACATTTTTAAAAACTTTTGTATAAATTAATTAAAATTAGGCCACAAAAAGTTGTTTCAAAAACTGAAAAGTGAAACGTTTTTGTTTCAAAAATATCAAAATGGGACATTTCAACAATTCAAAACTGTTTTGTTCCAAAAGGATTTTTAATCATAAGATTAATCAAAACCCACCATTTCCACAAACAATTTAATCTTCAATGGATTGGTATTTTTCTATTAAAAACATTTAGTAGGAAAATTCCCAAACAGCAATAATTTTATGTTACAGGAGGAAACTTTTACACCACTCTGTACATATTTGTAGCGAGAATTTTCTTAAATTGAAAAATAATTCTCTCCATAATCATATTTACAAGCTCAGGCAAACGTCTTACTTTTCTAAGGCAACCTTCAAGAAAACATTATATTCCCGTTTGCCAGATATGTTCTTATGAAAGAATCAGACAATCATAACATTTATTAATTACAATAGAGTTTCTCTATGTTACTGAAAAACTGTAGAAATCACTGCTGAATTCCCTCAGTCCTTTAAATAAGTGAACAATAGATTGATTTCACCCTATAAACACACCATGCTGAATTAGCTAGAAAAATTATCACTTTCTTCCTAGTCATCTTAAAGTATATGCTGTGTTTTAAAGGCTACTGGTAATTGGTGCATAGGGAGAGCATTCCTGAGGCTATAACCTTCAGGAGGTGCATCATTTGCTCCTCTCCAAAACCAGCCAGCCAGGTCTATTGGCTGTTTTTGATGGAGGGGAAGTTATGCCTCTAACTCCTTCCCATCCTTTGGGGATAGCTGCATCCCCAGGAAGTACTAGCAGGGCTCTCATACTATGCCAGTGAAAATTGCATAAGGACCTGGGTAGATACCTAGGACAAACCCCTCAACTCACAGACTGTGATTGTGCCTGACCGCCATGCTGTATACAAGAGAGTAAAGGCAGTGTAAAGAAACCTTCCCTCCTACTTCTGGGTCCCAGACTGAGCATCTTAATATAGTCTCTGTTGCTCTGTAGGAATAGGATAAGATGATGGAATATAGTATGTGTACTAAAAACATTTCAGATAGTATCCGGGCTAGCCTCTAACAACAACAAACACTGACACAACAGAGTTACAAGGAGATGTCATGCTGTGGCTTTTAATGGCCAGCACATTTCTTGATATAACTACTGCATTTTTAGAAAACTTGAATTCCTCTGTCACATAGTGTTGTATCAACCAGGCAAGGTACTAACAAACTTCAACAGGTCTTTATTTTTAAAGTGGAAACCTCTTTACCTAGCTGCTGCTGCACCCTCTGTAACTCTCACTCTGCCTCCTCAACTCCTCCCCCCTCCTTCCCGTTTCCTGTCCTTTCAGACTCCCAACAGCCAGTGCTCCCAGTTCTAATAATCACAAACAACATCTAAACACCACACATAGCTCCACAATTAGACTTCTTCATTTTCACTTTCAGGACCTTTCATTTACTACCACTAGAAATTATACTACTACTTTTTAGGGTCATCTGATGAAAGACTGAAAGCTCATCTGGCCATAATTGAAACTCCTCTTTGGATGCACAAATCCTTTTTTCTCTCTCTTCCCCCTCCACACTTCTCCCACCATCCATGCTCTGTCTCTGAGTATATATATATATACACACACACACACACACACACACACACACACAATATCTTTATGGCAGAAATTAGTTTTTCACCCTTTAATAGCCACTAAAGCAATTATCTCAGCATGTTCTGCAGCAAGCAACCAAATGCAACATCTAGCCAGGAGGAAAACTGTGACACATGCTATAATCTAAAAAGTATTACCTTCAGTGCTTTAATCAATGTTAACATTAACAGCTCCCATCTTTGGCAAGGCATGGATCTATTGACCTTCAAAGACATATGTTTAAAAATTGACGCTATTTTATCCCGGAATTTAATTTGGGTTTGTCACTAATTAAAATACATGCAACATCTCTCTAGCATTAACCCCAATTGTAATTAATTGTGGATCATGGCTTTCCCCTGTAAAATTTCAAGAGGCAACCCAGGGACAAAGGAAGCATTAGAACACAAATCACACGTAATTCATTAGGAGAAGCGAGTCAGTGTTGTGCAGACATCCATGGAGATGACCTAGCTATGGGATGATCCTGATTAAAAAATAATAATTGAAAGAAAAATCATCAACTAGATTTGAAAAACCAGATTATTCTCTTTGGATGTATCTGGGCACTGACATTCACATCTGGGTTCAGAAATGCCATGACAGGCAGGTGGATTACAAGCCTGAATATGAATTTCTCTTCCCTCCCTTCCTCTCAGTGACTACCTTCCTTTCTCAGGATGTTCCCTGGTGGTCCCAAAGCCATGTCTATGCCCCGCAGCCCCTTCCCATACTCTTTCCATCCTCAAAACCATTCTCTACTTTGAGGATATATTCCTTGGAGAATCCTTTTGCTATTATTCATTATTAGTATTGTCATTTCACCTAGAGGCCACCAGTGAAGGGTCAGGGCTCCATTGTGCTAACTGCTATACACACCTATAATGAAGAGATGGTCTCTGCACCAAAGCATTTACAATCTAAATCTGTGCAATCTCTGGGATTATGCATAAAATTTAGCGTCATACTGAGATCAGTCAAATCTGACTTTACAGAGGATAGATGAGTGGGTTAGCTCAACATCTCAAGAAGGCTCCAGTGCCCCACACCAGCCTGTTTCAGGCCCTTGCCTCTCTTTACTGGTTAAACAGAAACCCCCCTAGGAACACCATAACTATCCAATTCCCTTGTTCAAGATGGCTGCAGTCCCCAGAGGCTTTTTCCTTCCTTCTCATAGCCATGGATGGAGGACCCCCACCTTCCCTTAAATCCTCTGCTGAATCATGTGACAGAAAGGCAGCCCTTAACTCTTTCCTGGCTGCTTTACATGGTCACATGGGATTACATCAGATTTACATCATGAAGAGAAAAAAGGGCAAAGTTTGGCAGATGATTTATTAGCTACAAATAGTTAGCTCCTCTCTACCAACTATCCAGTGGAAAACATAAGCCTGCTTTTTTTTTTTTGGTCATCAGTAGTTTTCAGAATCTCCTTTCTTGGTATATTTAACATAAATCCTGCATGTTTACTGCCGGGTGCCCCTAGCCTGAGTCTTCATCTATCAACCTATGGTAAAAAATGTGCCAGTGTGTTGGTGGAAAATTCAAGCTGTTGCATGCAACACAGCCAGTAACCTGCTGAAATTGAAAGAAATGTAAGGTTTGGATGGAAATACTTTTGTCATGATCTTATTTTGAATGATACTTTATGGCAGAGAGGGTGAGGCAAGTCTGCAACTGGACTGATCAGCACTCAGGAAAGAAAATGAAAAAAGAAGGTGAGGCTGATAAGGAAGATTTAACATCTTTAGCAAGGACTTGGAAGAAAACAAAATCATCACTGATAAAGTTTGTAGATTACTCAGAGCAATCTAGATTGCTTGGTAAACCAGGCACAAGCAAACACGATGAGTTTTAATATAGCTGTGAACAAAGAATGTAGGCCATACTTACAGGATGGGGGACTGGATCCTGAGAAGCAGGGACTTTGAACAGGATTTGTGGCTTGTGGTGGATAATCAGCTGAACATAAGTTCCCAGTGTGATGCTGGCCAAAAGAGCTAATGTGATCAAGGGATGCATAAACAGGGGAATCTCAATTGAAGTAGAGAGGTTACTTTACCTCTGTATATGGCACTGGTGTGACCATTGCTGGAATACTCTGGTGCCTACAATTCAAGAAGGATGTTGATAAATTGGAGATGTTGTTCCCATCCCACTTCCAGAAACCTTCCCACTGACAAAGATTTTAGAGGGAGAGACATTTTGAGAGTGTAATGTTCCAGTTAAGATTAAAAGCTGTGATTTTAAGGTGAAACTTGAGCTGCTATCAGCTGTACTTTGATGATAATGTTGGTATTTCACGATGACACCTGCTGCCTGTGTGAGCCATGTGACTGTGCATTTTGTTTTGCTGCAGTCAAGAGACACCACAGGAAATGTTATTTCCTGGGCATAAAACATGACCACAAATCCTCTCAACCTCCCTCAGATAAAAATCAAATGAGAGACAATGATCTTTCCGGAGGAAAGAAAGAGAATATAAAGGGAAAATGAACATTATAGTCACTCATGAAATATAAAATTAATTTTGAGAAGAGAAGAGAAGACTGGGTTCCTGACATCACCCATTTTTCTTAAGAATCCAGTCTTCCATCTCCAGTTATTCTCACCTTAAGCCATAATTCTTGATTTGTGACACTGTCATTTAACCATAGAGAGATACAATTCTTTATATTCTGCCTACAGTGGAAAACATGAACAATTTTACACTGCAAGAAATAGATCACTGCTGAAAAGAGAATTGGCAAAATTGCTTTGTTGCATGGAACCCCGAAGGCTTTGCTCCAAAAGGGTGTGTACATGTTAAAACAACACCATAGTATGTGGAACATATTCATCTGCAAATGTACACTCAACATATTCATGTGGGGCATGATCCTCCTAAAGTCCTAGGCAAAGCTCATATTCACTATGGGTATGTGTACACTGCAGTTGGGAGCACGTTTCCAGCGTGGGTAGACAGACACTAGCTTGGCTCGAGCTAGCACACTAGAGATGGGGGTAGCATGGACAGCAGCTAAAGCCAGCCACCCAAGTACATACTCAGGGAGTCTAGGCTGGTTTGTACTCAGGTGGCTAGCCTGAGTGCTGCCCATGCTAACCCCCTTTCCCCCACCCCACTCAACTTCTATTTTAGCGCAGTAGCTTGGGTGGAGCTAGCATGCCTGTCTACCCATGGTGGGAAGCATGACTTAACACAGAGTAGGTGTGTATATTTGTTGAAAAATATTCCCAGTGTATGACGATGTTGTGCTTATACTAACAAAGATTACCCAACAAAGAACCTGACTCAGATCTTGTGCCAGTTTGACACTGTTTAAAGTGACTTTAATGGAGTTACTCTGGATTTACAAGTCCAATCAGAATTAGGCCTATATTTTTAAAGTTTAAAATAATCAGTGTATTAATGTTAATCTGCTCAAGAATTTAATTGCATTAGAACCAAATCAAATTTTACCCAGGCAATAACCAAAAGAAGCGGTGATATAGTTCTAAAGACTTTCAGTGTATCCCACATCCTCAAATTATCTGGTGGAAGCAGCAGATGAGTCTTTCCTCCCTTGCCTACTTATCACCCCAAATCACCTAGAAAGGGGTCTAGCAGAGCAGACATAAGGTTAAAGTCTCCAGGCCAAATTCTCTCCTGACAACACTCCATTGCCTTCAAAGGAACAACACCAGCAGAAGATTTGGCCTTCACTCTGGCAGAGGTCACCTGAATTTTGTTTTTTAACGTCTTCAGTCAGCCTCTCTCTCTCTCTCTCATGTTTAGATTCCCTTTTCCCATTCCACTCAGGTCACAGGCCTGGGACGAGGTAACAGCTTCACAGCACCCTTCCTTTCTTCTCCTTCCCCTGCAACATCGCCTTCATTCCAGATATTGGGTTGGCAGGGAGACTTGAAAGAGAAAGCTGAAGCCAATCCCATCACCTGGAGTAAGAGGGAAATAGGATGATGTGGGGGGAGAATTGGAAGAAAAGGCCCTGTGGAAAGCTTAGATAGCATCCTGCTAGCAGAAGAGTATCTATACTAGCAACACATGCATTGATTGGGCAATAGTTACACAGGTTACAAGCTTTCTGCAGGCTTCCCCTAAGCAATTTGAAAACAGGACATCTCAGCAGTCAGCACCAAATGATGAAAAAAATGCTGAAGTCAAAGTGAAAGATGATGAAATTATGCCATGTTCTGAAGACAAAGTTGACAGGAAACATTAGAAAGAAAAATACGATAATCTGTCCAGACTGATCACACTCTTGGAACAAGCGACAAAGAGTCCTGTGGCACCTTATAAACTAACAGACATATTGGAGCATGAGCTTTCGTGGGTGAATGCCCACTTCGTCAGACACATGGACTCTTGGAACAGGTAGAGTTCGGGGCTGTGGCTGAAACTGTGCAAAAAGGGAACTCTGACAGGTCTGCTGTTTTCTGACCCTGTAAGTCGGACCTAGCTGAGAGCACACTACGTAGCCCCGACTCTGTTTCATCTAGGTCTGATTCCTGGGAGGGGAGGGGTATCTCTGACCCTTTATAACTCCAGGTGCCGTCCCCTTTAATTGGCTTGAATGGGAGCACCTGTTCTGGCACAAGAGTGCTGGACCATTTCATTTGCAGGGCCCAGCCACTCTATGACATGTCCCTTTTCAAAGGTGTTCAAAGGCTTAGAACTTCAGTTCTTATTATTCTTCCCCCAGTCAGCTTGGTACTTGAAAGGTTCTTAAGTCATTAAATTCTTGAGTTCTATGTACCCTTAGCTATGTCAAAGATGGTCTCTTGGGCCACAGTACCATTATATGGAAATCCCTTCCCGTGAAAAACTTTGCATTGTTGAAAAAAATTCATCCTGAATCAGGACAAAAAGTTAAATACTTATTTTTTTTCCACAGAAAGGATCGCCAGGGAAAATTTTTTGGGGACAACTAAAAGGATTTTCTCCAACAGAAAAATCAAAATTTTTCCCACCAAATATTTCAATTTTACCAAAGGGGCATTTTCTATCAGAAAATCACTCTGTTGGAAAATTCTCAACCCTCTCTGTTAATGACATGACAGGGCAGAAAAAGTCATTTGATAAGCCTGATTTTCAGAGGTGCTAAGCACACACAGCTTCTATTTACTTCATTTGGAGTTGTGACTGCTCCACTCTTCTGAGAATCTATCAGCGCTTCAATGGAGTTATTGAATGGTTGAACGATGGGCCATTTTCTGTTCTCAGTTACACCAATGCCGCTGCATTTCATGCCCAAATGGGTTGCATGAGTATAACTGTATAACTAAGAGTAATTAGTAGCCTAATAAGCATTAAAACAAAAGAATCTACCTAAATATATACATACACTAAAAATAACACCAGATCCTCAGCTGGTGTAAATTGCCACAACTTCATAAAAGTCACAAAGCTATAATAATTTACAAGAGCTGAAAGATGTTGCCCACAGTTTACAACAGGCAGAAATGCATTATATTTTATTTAAAATTTCATACAGCATTTAAACTTTCCCCTTGGCCGCCCTCATTTTTGTTTAGCAGTCACTGCCTTGTAAGAAGGGTGAGAGCCAGATTCTCAGCTGGGCAAATTGACAGAGCTGCTTTCATTTCAATGGAGCAACATTGACTTACACCAGCTAAAGATCTGCCCTTAACCCTTCTCATGAACCAGCATGTTCAGAAAACAAACATGGAAGCAAAATATTGTCTCCACGTCAGAACTCCAACTATAATAAATATATCTTATGAATTAAATTTTGCCTCCTCCCTCAGGAATAAGAACCTTGAGACTACAAAAATGTTAGCTTTTAATAAGTATTAACCTTTTAATTCCACTATCCTTTTCTACAGGGTTACTGTTGAGGTGAGAAAGCATAATGATGAACTATCCATCACCCAGCTGCTGCCCATGGGTCATTGCACAGCCTTAAACAACCACAGAAACAAAAAGATAAATCTTTTGATGAAATACTTACAATTCTTTGGGGACATTTTGAGCTAATGCCAGTGTTTATCCCAGGGTGGTTTCACTGTTGTCAGCAGAAGTATAGTGTTTATAATGCAGTTTGCATCAAAACTGAAACACTGTTCCATAGACTGTATCTGGGCAATATTCAGGCAAGGCACCTGCAGGCTAGTTTGTTAGCATTATTCATAATGCAGGATGCAAGATCAACAGTCAGCGTTCACCAGTGACTGTCCAAATGCACAGAATGGGGCATTTTGAGATATTGAAATTAGCTGGGAATGATGCATTCATCACGTACCATAAGCGTTTGTATTCCTGAGTTACCAAAGAGGATAACTCTAAGCAGCAGCCTTCAGGCTCAGAATTACAGTATGAGGACAATCTTTACTGGAAGGAAAATGTGATTATACAGAGTATTAAGACTGAAACCCTGTTTACAGAATAGGTAGTTTGCAATGTGCCCAGCTCTGCTTTTATAGAGAATAAAGTAAAAAAAAAAAGCGATCCTTTTTTTTTTCTTCCTAAATTGTGTATTGCCACCTAGCAGGGTATTTTAACAGCAAAGGCCCAGAGGACCTTATGTGCAGCAGAGCATAATGTTTCTATCAGGGAGGTTTGCAGAAATGGAACACTGTCTTTACTTGAACCAAATGTTCTGTACCTGACAGAATACATTTAAACACAGGGAGGCAGTTGGCGATTTCTTTTTTCCTGTCAGGCAGATAGCTTAGGGTCCAGTCCTGCCAGTGCTGAGTGCCCAGGTCTCACGATCTGGCCCTTAGTCTTCTTGCTAGAGAACTCTTGCAGCCCCTCCAGATAGAAAAAGATACAATTATGTTTTGTTTGTGATTGGAAAGTAGATTTATTGAGTTCTTTTCATTCCCCACCACTTCTGAAGTTAGGGAGTCATGCGAAAGGCCTCTGTGGTGTTATTTTATCATTATTCACATACATGAACTTTCCACACAAATATTAACAAATCTTATTCATAACCTCTATTTCTTATCTTTGGAAGACATTAATGTTTGGTGAATCTCATATTATGAATTATTATGGCCCATCAGCTCCAAAAGTCCATCAAGAAAAAAAACCTCACACAGTGAATACAGACAAACAAATAAAAATATAGAGAGGTTTTGTGTCTCTGCTGATGGCTCCAGTCTTGGAATCTTCCTACCCTTCAAACTCCTTCTCACCAAGAGAAATCCTTCCACATCTTCTTCAGTTCTCTCATTTGGGAGCTCACAAATTCTTCACAAGAAAAGGTACTTGACAGGTAAATGTATTATTTGGAGAGTCTTTGGACTATGAAACCAAGTCCCTTACTTTATCAAACACTACTATTGACTGAGCAGCAAAAACCCCTAAGATACTAAATCTTTAGACCATGAAGGGAAATGGAATGGTTTTCTAATGGAGTATATCTGACGGCCTCTGGCTTTAAAGTCTGCTTACTGGGGCATAGATGACCACTCAAACACAGACAGATTTGTCACTTTGGCTTTCAGGACACTCATCTTGTAAAACCATAAAGTAATTGCCAGGACTGTACTGGCTAGACCTTTCCTTGCTATTCATGAGACTCCTGAACTGGATTTAATTTCATGCCAGATTTGACTCTGTCAGTGGAAGACCAACTCAAATGAATTTTTAAGAAATGCCCAGATAATACCGGTCATTGTTACAAATCTTTTTCTGCTCTGTAATGCAGAACAAGAAGAGATATTTTGACTATAAAATCCAAGCACAGCTATTATTGTTCTTAGGACTACTGCAGTAGGTATGCAAACATTTTGTGGTGTATAGCTAGCAAGGACATACCTTTTACTAGCACATGATCCAGGTTTTAAAGCCACACATCTCCACAAAGCGATTCCAAACCACTCAGAATATCCTGACATGTAAGATTCTCTATTTACCTCATCCTCAGCTTAATGCTAACACTACAGCAGGCTAATGGTCTCAAGGCCAATGTTTTCATACATAGATGCTCAAATAGAAGAGAGCTAATTTTTAGAGGTGCTAAGCACCCACAGCTCCCATGGACTCAAACGATGCTGATGGGTATCAATATAAGAACCTACATACAATGCTTAATAATACTTTGATCTTGTAAATCTTAGATCTTGTGTATAGATTTCAAAGCATTTGATAAAGGAAGAGAATTATCATGATCCCATTTTAGAGATGGGCAAAATGAAGCACAGAGTAGTTTGACAGAGGCCACACAACAGGACAGTGGCACAGCCGCAAATAGAACCAGGTCTTTTGGCTCCTAGACTACAGCCCCGTTCATCGACCTGGCACTGGTCATTGTTACAAATGCAAATAGCTGGCTATTGCCCCTGAAGAGCTTAAGGAGGGGAGTGTGCCTGTAAGCCTGCGTGGAGCAGGTCCACAACAGTCTTTGTATATTCTCCTTTGGAATCTGTGATAGTTCTCAGTCCTGACACAAAAGGGCAACATTACCACACCTATACAGCAAGCTCCTATGGAATAGGTAAAACACATATTAAAATTTCCTTTCTGCACAAGCTTCAGGGGTCCATTATATACGTTGGAGAGAAAAATCTGTGGTGTTTATAATTATAGAAGGTTACCTCAGCTACTGGATCACCCTTTTCAATATATATTCCCAGTGCTTCATACAAACATGTTTTTTATTGAAGTCTTATAATGCATTTCTATTTTAAGAATGTCATTTTTACAGATTCCACAGACTGGTTCCATGAAGTCAGTGAAACAGAGCAGATTTACCTGAACTGAGAGTCTAATCCTTTTCACCTTTCTAGTAGAAACGTTAATAACCATGTTTTCCTTAATCCTGGATGTTGGCTACAAATCCATGGAGCTTTCCTTATTTACATCAGCTGAGGATATGGCCCTCTAGCTCACAGTTAAATTATGAATCATAAGCAGCTTCATTGAACCTATCTTTGTGGTGGCATTTTTACAAAGCAAGGCAGCAGTTTAAAATAGCAGTAATGGAACAGCTCTAGGTGTTTAAATGCCTGTTCTCACAACCTCCACAAAGTGTATGAAGTAAAACCCATATTACTGTGTCAAATCATACAGTCCACAGGTGGTGTAATACCTGAGATTGCTGCACCATACTTTCTCTCTTCAGTTTCAATTGTGACAGCCAGAAACCTGTCCAGCAATTATCCTGCTATTTAGCACTAGTCTTTGAAATCAGGATGTTCTGATGGGTTCATACATTCATATACTGTACACTAAGGATGAGCAATCTTGTTTTGTCTAATTTCAAACCCACTCAAACACTGGAGGTTCAAAAGTTTGGCTTGAACTTGAACAATTGAAAAAAGAGGAACAGTGAGGGAGCAGAGAAGAATAAAATCCAGTGGGATGTAAAATAGATCAGAGAACAGATAGAATGAAAAACAAATAGAGACTATGTAATAAGTAGACAGGAGCAGGAGAGATTCTAACTTACATCCTCACTTGTTCCAGCCTATCTTTTATATAGAGAAGAAGCCTTAATACACAGCAGAGACTTTCCAATTTGAAAAGCAGGTACATTTATGTAGAACACTGAATCACCATGTTAAAAAATGGCTTCCAACTACAAACATAAAACTACATGAACTCCACCTAATTTTGAAACCTCAAAAATAGTTCATGAGGGTCACAGAACTTGAAGTCCACAATTTTTGCCTTCACATAAAAGAAATTCCACTCAACACAACAGATGAAGTGTAGCACAGCACATTAATCTAAATATATATCTAATATAGAGCAAACAGCATTGTAATAGGATGCTTTGTTTATGCATACCCACATAACCTTTATTTTACGCTGAGCAGTCTATGATGACTCATGCCCAGGTTTCATCAATGGTGAAACAAGCATAGTTATGAGTCTCTTATAACCAGATTACCCACAGTACAGTCATAAATTTAGCCTCCAAAAAAGAAATTCCTACTAGATTTATTCATAAAAGCTACGTAGTTGTTTTCTACAAGGATTTTAATGAGTCATTATTAGTCTCCATCAAACTCTGATAGACTTTGCTTTATTAAACATGAGAACAGAACATACTACTAGTCTTAACTCCTATTACAGTACACCACTAACAAAACTATTGGACAGAAATGTGGCAAATGGTGGAATCAAGATTCACTGGCTGTTTCTATTTCAATAGAAAATAAAGGAGAAGAATGCAATAAGAAATGCTTGGAAACAGGAAGGTGTTTCTTTTCTGGAAAACAGTAGATCAACAAATTTAGAAAGTATGTAGCTCCCCTACAGTTCCTTTGCAAAGATCGGAAGCCACTGCCAAAAATATAGTAAATGAAATTCAAGACAGCTGCATCAAAGAATCTATTATTGGCCTGGCTGCACTATTACACAGAAGTGGAGAAATGACTATCGCATAACTATCAAGAAATGGAGAAACTATTATTTTGGTCAGAAATTAGTAGAATTGTAATTATTCAGTGAATATTGGCTGAGATTTTCAAAGGAGCAGGAAGGAGTTCGGTGCTCAGTTCTCACCGAATTTCAGTGGCACCTGGACTTATTTGAGAAGCCACGCCAACATTTTCTAATTAACATATTTTCCATAATAGGTTTAAATCCCGATTATGAGATCTGCTGAAATTGACCAATTCCTCTGAGTTCAATGAAAGTTTTGGGTACTCAGCATCTTTCAGCAACTTACTGAGAAAACCTAAACTATAAAACTGCTCAGTTGCTCACTTTCCAGATTTTTTTTATACTAAAAGGGAAATTGGAGTCATTATGTAACCCATCTAAAGAAAAATCACTGGAAATGTTTCCTTAGGTGAACTTTTCTAGTATCAGCTACTCAGAAGAATCCCTCACTAGGCAGTCCTCCATAGCAATACCTACCTGATTAAGACACCCACTGTGATGCTGAAATTGCAGAGTCTTTATTAAGCTGAGGAGAATGATCCTTTCATAAAAACTGTATCTTCCATCACAAATCATTGAATAAATGTGTTTTGACAGCTTTGACGGTAAGCTGTGGCATTCTTATCATATCACACCACAAGTTTAAAAAGTTAATACATTGGCATAACTGTTTGCCTTAAAAATACAGGTTGTTGTTTTTTTTAAAAAAATGGGGTGTGCTATAAAACAGGGGCAACACAGAAAAATTTGGGATTAAAGTCCACTGCGTAATTATTTATTTATTTATTTATTTTTACCAGATCCTGATGCCACCAGTCCTGAATCTTCTCATTCAGAGGTGGCATCAGGGCCGGCTCCAAGCACCAGCCGACCAAGCACGTGCTTGGGGCGGCACCTTGGGGCAGAGCGGCGCTCGGGTTTTTTGGGGTTTTTTTGGTTTGTCAGGGCAGCACTGGAGGGGGGTTTTGTGTGTCAGCGGTGGGGCGCGGCGCGGCGCTGCGGGGATGGGGGCTGACGCAGCACTCGGAGGGGGGGCAGGGGCTTGGGGCAGCATGGTGCTTGGAGGGGGAGCGGGGGCTTGGCGTGGCACTCGGAGGGGGGTGTGGGCTTGGCATGGTGCTCTGAAGGGGCGGGGCTTCGGGCGGCATGGCGCTCGGGGGGGCGGGGGGTTACAGCGGGACGGCGCTCTTCTTTTTTGCTTGGGGCGGCAAAAAAGTTAGAGCTGGCCCTGGGTGGCATACATAATAATCTGTCACATAATGCAGAGGAACTTTTGTAAATTCTTTAGGGCAAGGATTATCATTTACTTGTTATGGGGCACCTGACCTGGAGGCCTCTGGCACTGATTTGCAGCCATTTAAATATGTGCTTAACTTTATGCATGTGCTTAAGTCCAACAATTGATTTCAATTGTTAAAAAGTTACGTATGTGCTTAAGTTCTTTGCACTGTCAGAGCCCCAACGCACTATTCATTCATTCATTCTCCTGCTCATGGAATGTAGAGTGCACACTTCAGATCACCCATTTCCAGAGAGTCTGGTCTCCTGCCAATATTGCGGCCTACTCTATTTTAAGGCTGAGCCATGACCATCGGCAGCCATGATGTCCCACCAGTATGTGTGAGGCTGTCCGTGAGGTTCTCTCTATCTGGCTTTTATTGGATTGAACTGATGAAGCTTCTAGGCTGTTATGGACTCCAGCATACAGAGCAGGTGGGGCCATCTACCTGAACCAGCACTGAGTCACTTGGCAAGACATTGGAGGGTGGTTGGCCCACTGCATGATATCCTCATTTGCACCATGATGTATTACTGTAATACACACCATATTTTTATTTATTATATATAAAATCATCTCCTCTATATTCATTGTGTGTATATCACCCAGTGACGGGCTTGGGATAATCTCTGAACAGAAGAGAATTAGAATGTGTTTTAGCTAATCAAAGCAGCCTGCTTCCCCACCATTTGAAAGGCACAAACAATCAATCATGCATTTTACATGTACCACTACAATTTTGTGGTACCTAATTATCAAATTACTTTAAATCCAGGAAATAAAATACCAATAATAGGCATAAAGCCATCACCTGCCACTCAGCCTGGTTGTTGTTGAGTCAACCATAACAACACAACACAATACTCCTACAAAAACAGTATCAGTACCTGGCTGCAAAATGTAAACATTGCCTGAATTTAAACTGTTTTTAAGCCATTAGAGTGTGTATAATATATGTAGTATTTTTAAATAGCCCTCTTAATTCTTTACTACGTATAAACTAATTCCTACTTTCAAGAGCTCTCTTTAATATCTTTCCCAACCTGCAAGGTCCTCAACTCCTGCAGAAGTCAATGGCAATTGTGGTTGCTAGGCACCCCGCAGAAAGGCCTTCAGTACCTTGCAGATTCAGACCTTCAGTCATTCCTGCAGTCCTAGAATCCTTTTATTCAGAGCACAGCTAACTCTATGGAGGTTTAAATGGCTACAGCTGAATGCTTTCCCCATAATCTTTCGGATTTCTAAATTCAGTAAAAAAGTAACTGTTCTCATTAGTCATTTCTATTTAACATGACTCCTCTTACACAGAAATGCAGGGTATCCAGAGGGACTACTAATATAACAGCCAAGCCAGATAGCAGAACACTGAAGTTAAAATAAAAATCAATATTGAGCCATACAGCTCTCAAAGTACGCTGAAAATAAAATTGTTTTCCACTGTAAATGTAATTTTAAAATCTAACATATTCAATACATTTGATATTGATTATTTTAGCAGTATTTCTGAAGGCTAATGGATACAGTCTGTACCAGCTTTAATGTATTGGAGTACACGTACTGCTTTTGTTGTCCTAGCAACAGCTAGGAAAAAATGATCTCACAAATAAAATTCAATGGAGATGCAGGGCTTTACTGAGATAGACAAACTACATGATTTTAAAATATGGAATCTTAAAAATATACTTTATGAACCTGAGTCAATGTTTTCCTAATTAGCCCAGAACTGAGTTTGTAATGGAGATCAGACAATGAGAAAGGTGAATGTGCATATTAGTAAAGGGTAGTAGTCACTTAGCTAATTTATCAGAGTGGAAATAATGCATAAAGATTTTATTTGCTCTGGGCACAATTTTCTTTAAACGGCATGTGCTACTGGTTGGAGCAGGATAATGTGAATCAGGACTCCTGGGTTCTATTCCCAGTTCTGCCACTGTTTCAGTCTGTGGCCTTGGGCAAGTCAAAGAGGAGTCTAATCACATGAGGTGTTTACTGAGAGAGTCCTGGGGCCACAGAAGTTGCAGCAGACTCAGGGCTGCTCCATCAACTGGAAGACAGGAATATTTGTTCCACAGCCCATGTAGCAGAATAGTGCTGAAGTCAAAGAAAATTATTCCAAAAATATAATTTCATTTATAAGATCTACTCTTCCATTCTATGAAGAATAGAAATAATTAAAATGAACCAGATAATAGCGCACAATACCATGAGGAATCCTATTGGATCAACCCCATAGGATCGGACCCTATGGGGCTGATCCAATGGAAATAAAAATGGAGTCTTTCTACTGTACCAATCCCCTTCAATTACCAATCCCCAAGAAACAGAATAACTAGATAAACATATCTGAAGTCTCATATGAAACGGGAATGAACCAAGAGCAAGATATTAATCAAGGAAGGTCTTGAAGAAAAATGGAGAAATAGCTTTGCCAGATTTATGGTTAACTGTACTACTGTGCAGCCACATTTATATTAGATTATATCTGAGATTATCAGATAAAATGTCTAAACTGAAAGAGATGACACAATTAATACTTCTACAAAGATTGTCCATTTACTGGTCAGCCAAATCAGAAAAAGTTCACAGGAAATGGTCCTTGAATTTCCAATGTGTTCAAAATAAGGGCAAATATGAGAAAACAATGAGTACTTTTGAGGGATATTTCAAAAGTGACTAGCATTTACAATATGCCAGCTATAATACTAATATTTACAACTGCAAGGGGGAAATGAACACAAAGAAGACTAAAATATGGGATTGCCTTTGATAATATTGAGCTAAATACATTTACACAATTTGAAGAAAAATATAACAATTGTGTATACCTTCTTAGAGTAAAGACATTATTTAGAAAAGCATTGGAGAGAGTGTAAACTACTTTAATTCCCAGTAGAGGACTATGTAATGAAATTACAAGATAAACAACCAAAATAGATCTGGTTGTTTGTTTTAAAGGTACACTGTACACACATTGTTCTACATATCCACAGGGTGATACTTGACAACATGAGGCTATATTGGAAAAAAGGAAATGAACCAACAAATCTTTCCACAATATTGGAAGGCTATGATGCTAACCATTATGAGTAGTGCAAGTTCCCCAGTCTGGAGAGAATGCCAGTGGAAATTTTTTATTGAATATTATTGCATGCCAGACCCCCCAGCCTCAGAACGAAAATCACAAATGCTAGCAAGACTGTCCCAAATTGAAAGATTTCTTGTCAGATGTCAAATAATTGATATAAGAGCTATTTCAGGAATGTATACTCCAAATCACACTTAGTATGATGTTGAGAACTTGTCCTGCCTTGCTGACATTAAATAAATAGATAGATGTATCCTTGAGAAAGTGACCAGAAAAGGTGGGTTTTTCAAAAGTGCTCATTGCTAGCCTAAAATGTATTCACATAAAAGTGACGGCCTTTTTTACTTCAGTGTCAGCAGAGTTGGGCCAATGCTCGGTGGTTTTGAAAATTGGACCCTCAATGTATTTCATTATAATTATTTATTCTTTCTGTTGTTTGTTATTGTTATATATGTTGTTATTATGTCTTGTATGCCTGTTTACTGAAATCCATAATTTATAGTGCCTTATGCTGCTGTGTTTTCTTGTCTTACATAACTGGCATGCTCTCTTTTCCTGCTTATGTAAGAAAATAATGTGTACTGCCAACTATTCTGTTTACATTTAATTAAAAAAATTAGTAACACAAACAACCTGACAGTCAGGTAAACCTAATCAGAGGATCAGTTTTAAAAGCAAAAATGTATGGAGACACTCAACCAAATTCTGCATTGATATCCTCCTGTGCAATCCCAATAAGTGCAAGAGGACATCAGTGGGATTGCATGGAGTGAAAAGAGGTCCAGAATATGACCTTCTCTGGTATACTTTGGTAAAGAAAAGAGAACGGAGAGGCATATTTGAAACTGCAGGAAGGATATAGATAGTAAGAAGATAAAATATCAGTGTTGTACTTATTTCAATGCCACTGAAATGAACCAACATTCAGAACTATGAATTCTTCACAACAGCCAGTAATGCTAATGCTCACAGTTTTAGGACTGACATGCAGGAACTATGAATTCTTCACAACAGCCAGTAATGCTAATGCTCACAGTTTTAGGACTGACATGCAGGAACTCGTGATGATGGAACAGCAGATAATCATGAAAAAAGACTTTTCTGATAGTTAGGGAGGAGATAAAACTTACACTGTCTATTCCCCAAAGGGTCCTCTTCTAAATATAGATGTTCCCCAGGTAGGTAAATCAGCTTCATCTGCCTTCATGATTCAGCATCATGTTAGCAAATAAAGAAAAGGTAGAGAAACATGAAAAGGTCAAAGTATAGCAGCAAATAATAATATAATATATGGAGATATACCTATCTCATAGAACTGGAAGGGACCTCCAAAGGTCATTGAGTACAGCCCCCTGCCTTCACTAGCAGGACCAAATACTGATTTTGCCCCAGAAGCAAGAAGGAAAATGTAAATCCATTAAGCAATACATACAAGGCATTAATTGGAGGGTATTTCCCTCGCTGACTCATGGCTCTGCACTATCCAGGCAGGTATCCCACACACAGACATATGATCTTATATTTGCTAGACAGACAACAGCAGCCAGGTCTGTAGCAAACACACACAGTTGTTTTTTAAGATAATGAATGAGTAGTTTCTGACACCAGTTCTTCTCCCTGCTTAGCTAGAGCATCTCTGTTTTACTTACTGGACTCAGACTTACCCTCTCACTCAGATTGTCTTTGTTTTTCTCCACAATTCAATAATAGATTGCTCTGGTGGCAATTAATGATTAGATGAGAACAGATGAGACTTAGGGCATGTTTACACTTACAGCACTACGGCAGCACAGTTGTTCTGGCACAGCTGGGCCACTGCAGCGTGTGTGGTGAAGATGCTTTATGAACTCTCCCATCAGCATAAAAGAACCACTCCCGCCAACAGCATAAGCAACGTCGGTGGGAGAAGCTGTTCCACCAGCATAGCACTGTGCACACTAGCACTTGTGTCGGCGTAGCTTATGTTGCTCGGGGGGGCGGGGGAGGGTGGAATAGTCATACCCCTGAATGGCATAAGTTTTGCCGACATACACGGTAATGTACACACAGCCTAACACTCATACCTCCACTTTGAACACCTGCTCATGTATGAGAATGAAAAAAAATGATGCAGCTGTTATGAGGAGCTTAAAAAAAAAAGGGGGTCAGAGGACAATGCAAAAAATAAAAATCTAAAATATGTAGCAAACAGGGAGCTCAGGCACAACTTTTGGCCATGAACGCCAAACCCCTCTCCTCAGCACCCAGCCTGTGTAACTCAGCTGGGGGCTGTGGAATAAAGGGCAGGTGTGCCTGCCCAATGCCAGGCCCCAGCCTGCCCTTCGCTGCCATTGCCAGCTCCAAATACCCCGCCACGCACAGGGAGCCTCCAAAAAGCTGAGCTTTGTGCCACACAGGGGGACTGTGACCAGTTAAACACAAAGAGATGGCCTCTCTCAACATGTTAGCACCACCCTTCAAAATGAAAAACAGGACTAGTCCAGTCGTACTAATTTCAGTAGAGTAACACACATCCTTGCGCAAACTCCAGGTTTCCACCCTAAAATATTCACCCTGGGCCTGATCCAGTGCCCCTCAAAGTCAATGGAAAGACTCCCACTGACTTCAGCCGTCCATTCATCAAGCTGCTAATTCCATGGAGAAGTTCCCTGTCTAACGTTAAGAGACAAAAGAAAATGGTTAATGGGTTACCATAGGAAAATCAGTACAATATGTATTTTATAGCAGCTTTTATGATGGTCATCTCGAGGCACTGTACAGCAAAATCAGACAGTTAAAATAATTATGGAGCTCATTTAAACTAATTAGAATATGCCAGTGAACAGAAAAGCCTTCAGTCTCCCTTTAAAGAGATAGGAGGGCATAGATCGAATGCTGAAAGTCACAAAATTTGGAAACTTTGAGGCAACTTTGGCAGCTTCCCTTTTTGCATTTAGAATATACAATACATGAGACTGATGCAGATTCAGGGTCTGACACGTGGCATTACTCACATCTGGAAACAGCAGACTTTTACAAACATGTTACACTTCAACAAAGAATGAGAAAAGATATGTGCTCTGACAGCATCAGGCAAAACCTGGCTGTCTCATTGACTGAGATCAGGTATAACATAGCTTCAGTTTGATAAAACAGTACATGATCTGCTTTGGCGGGGGGCTGGTTGAACTAGATATAATAGGCATCATCATCACTATGTGCGACAGAGAAAATCTGCATTTCCATTGACTACGTCAAGGCTCAGTCTTGCTTCAGGCCTCAGATGTTTGCTATCTGGTTAAAGATTAGCTTGGTTAGAAAGAAAAAAGCAAGAAGGGCATAAAATTAATACCCAAACCATGTCAAACCTAAGAAAAATAGAAGCAGCTGCTGTTGGTTTGGCCTGGCATGGCTGCTGTCACTGGCAGCTGCAGGAACTGCTGTACTGCTCTGCTCAGCAGTAAACAGGGTACCAATATAATAAAACATAAGTAAGTTCACAGGAGTGAAACAATCAACCCCAGTGGAATGTTAAAACCTGCTCTGGCAGCACTGAATGTAAAGCAAGCATGAAGAAACAGGTGAGTTTGACAGGCAGGGGAGGAAGGAAGCCAAGCAGCAAAGATTGGGAAGGTGTGAGGAGGAAAGGATTGTGCAGACATGGATCCCACACAAAATAAAGAGGCTCTTTGTAACCATTGATGTAGTTATAGCTTTAATTCCAGAGATGCCGGTAATCCATTCTATAGATCATAAACAATCAAGGAAGTCATGGCAGTGTCATCAGGACAGAGAAAATAACTGATTCCATTCATAGTTCTTCCATGGTAAAAAAAAAAAAACCCAAAAAACATGGATTCAAATATGATTTAGAAATGAACTGCTCCTTGTTTCTAGCAATCAAGTTCACTGCAGGGGAAGGAGAGCCCTTGCTAAACTGCCATTCACGCCTATGAAGAGGATCTCAGTTCTGCCAGAAATGAGCATTAACCACTGTTGAAAAAAACAGTTTTGTGATGATGCAAATAAAGTAGCAGGCTGATAAAGCAAAACATTTCTCCCTTGCAGTGTACAAGTACTGACTGGCTAAAAAATAATGGTTCACGTTTTCATATGCATTAGTAGCAGATGCTTAATTAGCGCTTCAAAGCGCTGCCGCGGGAGCGCTGCCGCGGCAGCGCTTTGAAATGCAAGTGTAGCCAAATAAGTTATTAACCCCATCAAGAAGCTCTCATTGTGACATGTACTCCATGTTGTTGTTGTTGGGGTTTTTTTTTTGTTTTTTTTTTTTTAAAAAGAACTGGTTTCAGGCTACCTTTACCATTGGTTTCAACTAATAGCTCATACTTCCACAAGTTTATTGGGTCTTTTTACATAGAATCAATTGCTAAGTCCTAACTTACTCCTTATTCATACAAAATTCCTATTGACTTCAGAAGGAATTTTCCCTAAATAAGTACCATCCAGATTTCATCCCTAAACTTGCTGGAATCCCATCACTAACTTGTCTGCTTAATTGGTCAAGTTCTATCTTATGGAAGACAATGTATGATGGCTTCTGCTGATGGGTGGGTGTCAGAGAGAGAGAGGGGGGGGAGAACAGAAAAATATCATTCTAGGCAAAATGCCATAACATGACACCTTGTTGATCATGAGAGATTTAAATGACAAAACAGGAGTAAAAGTGGTGGATCAAAATATAATGAGTTACATGAATTAGGACAGACCAATGAATACGGACACACAGTTCTTTTCAAATAAAGTTAATAGTTAGCAGTAGTAGTAAGCTATTGTATTCCCAACTTTTGTAAAACATGCCACTGACAATTAATTAGCTGAGATTATGATAACTTATCTCAGTAGCTCTGATCCAGCAGTGGGGCGCCAGGCCTCGTGCGCTCTAAAACACACAGTAAGAAAATATCGGTCATGAAGATCATACAATTAATGTAAGGAAAGTTGAAATAAGGGGTGTGACAAACAGAGAGAACAAGGGCAGGAGGATGAGGGTAACGGTTATAGAAACACATGGTTTCATAGACTACAGTCAGCAAGTTGAGACAATTCATAACAAACAATCAGTAACCCCTACTAGCCACCTGCTTGGCTGTTATCAATTAATAATTTATCATAGTCCATAGGGCAGAAGTGGTTACCAAGGAGAAAGGGGCTGTGGGTTTGTGGACTAGTTTGGGGAGGCGCATTCCATGACTAGGAGGTATCATGAAAGAAAGCTGGAAAGAACTCATGGGAGAAGTAGATGAATGGAGATCGAACCTGGCATCATTGGCAGTGCAGAGAAGATGAGAGATGTAGTAAGATACACAATTGGCTTGAATGCAATGTATGTCATGCACTGAGGTGTAGGTGGTGCGACCTAGTTGTCAGAACAGGAATCTTGCCTATGGGTCAGAGCAGAATCCAAGGGCAGAACCCGAGGAGTTGTCAGGGACAAGTCAATGGTCAGATCTAGGTGCCAGGAGTCAGAACAGAATTAAAGGTCAGAGCTAGAGTCATGGCCAGGAGATAAGATAGTGGTCAAAGCCAGGAGCTCTGAGGACGGTAGGAACTACAGCAGGAGCAGGTATGGGCCGGACCAAGGGTCAGTACAGGAAGCAGGTCTGGTACAGCTGCAGGAATGGAACACATCAAGCAGACAGTGTGCTGCTGTTGCTACAAAGGCTTAAATAATGATCTGTTAGCCCTTCTGTCCAATCAGAGAACAGAGTCACTTAGGGAGGGACTTTACTGAGTCCATCTGAGCTCACTGGGTTGGTAAGCAACATGCCCAGAGCCAGTTGAGTTCCAGACAATACATGGAGGAGGTGGTGCCAGTGGAGGAACTGAAAAAGGGAACTGAAATGGTCAGAACAATGGACCAGGATGATGATCCTAGCAGCCATCTTTTGGATGGACCTGAGAGCACTGCAGTGGGTATCAGGAAATCCAGACAGGAATAGGTTACTGGCTTGGAGAGTGTTTTATCCACCACGTCCTGAAGGTGACATTGTGGACATATATAGATAAGTGGTCTCTTTTTTCATTTCAAATTTTTAATGTCTATACTTAGACAAATGCTAACTCTTTCAGAAGTTAAAGTCAGTCCTCTCAGATATTTAAATATCTTCCACTGCTGAATTAAATTGCTCACTGGTGAATTGCAAACTGCCTTTTTAAAAGAAAGCAAACAAATGATTATTTTGTTGAACAGTGATTGGATACACCAAATTTTCCAGGAATTATAGACATTAGGTACGACTCATTATTCTATCAGTATATGTATGACAGGTGATGGGGAAACAAATTTTGATCAGTGTCAATCAATCATACATTATTTCCAATAGGATGATATGCCAAATTCTTGACATATTAATGAAATATGCCTGATGCTAATAAATGATGACCTGTCAACTCAATTGCATACTGCATCTTTTATTTAAAGACGCTTCACTGTGGTGCAACTATAGATCAAGAGGAAAAACTTCAGAGGTGAAATTAACATTAAACTATGAAATTAAAACCATGAAAAGAAAAGCAGCACATAGCTAAATCATTTTACATACAAGAAGACTTGCAGTCCCAATAAAAACACATCATTGTGAAAAATGGTCACAAGTCAGCAAAAACAACAGTGAAACGAAGGTACTTCCCTGTTGAGAAGGTGATATGTGTTTGTGGGGCAGGGAAAAAGGGAAATCAGATACTAAAAATTTAATTTAAAAAAGAAAAAGGAATGATATTTTGTAATATTTTCTACATTTAGATGTATGTAAATTAAATGAAAAATTTAGAGACTGAAAATTTAGACACAGTTCCAGTGGGTGGCCAATTCCAAAGTGTATATCAAGTTTGGGCAGAATCAAGTGTACAACACTTGCTGTGGCCCTACATACAGAGGAGCTCAGGCAGCCAGGCAGTGGGGAATAACCTTCTCTAGCTGTATTGCAGATTAGCAGAGAATGTGTATGTTTCAAAACATGAACTGGGCCCAACACATCAAGCTGACCCTGCCCCCTTTGAGGTTCTGTTCTTGGAGGGTCTCTGAAGTATGCATTGCACTGAGTTTGCAGGAGGCCAGAGTAGGAGTAACAATTGACTTTTGATTGAACAAACGGCAGTTTGAATTTAGTCCCTGGCCTTTAGCTCTATGTACTGTGCACTGGATTAGAGTTTGATTTTAGTTCTATTAATGGAATAGCAAAACACCCATTGGCTTCAACACGAGCAGGATCATTTACTCTGAAAATGCTAAAATAGGCAATTACAGTCAGTGCCAATGCTACTAATATCAGAGAGAGAATAACAAAGATTTGTTATTCTGTGGTGCTCACCACCACACCTCCCACATGCAATGTGGAGCACATTGACAGTGGCAAATTACCACTGAGCTGCTGGAAAACTCATTGAAGTGTCATTTAAACTCAATAGCAAGTGTAGTATTGGATCTTTAACTTCACTCATTCAAATATTCCTGCACAGCTTTAGTCTATTTTAATTTTTTTATTTATTATTGTGCTGCTGCTTTTTTGTTGTTTGTTGTTTTTGATTTAGTGGGTGATTGGTCCTGCTTTGAGCAGGGGGTTGGACTAGATGAGACCTCCTGAGGTCCCTTCCAACCCTGAGATTCTATAGTTCTATTAACAGAATGAATTGGAAAAGCCAGACCCATGGAGAACATCTCTATTTAACTGAGCACTTGCCTTGTGTTCAATGAAAGAAATTCTCCCTTACAAGCAGGAAGAGTTGATTGCACTTTGGTATTCATTATAACTGATTTGTTCTCTCCTAAAAGAGCCCTACTCTCCACTCTAGCTGTAGGCAGTGAATACAACTTGTTATCCACAGCTGGGCTCAGCATTTTTGGGAGGGCCTTCAAAACAATATTTTTCAGGCCTTCTGTCACTCAAATGCAATCACTTCCGGCCAATCTGATCACACAGCTACATGCAGTGGCAGCCTTTGCTCTGGTCACACATACTTGATGCCCAGAGAAATTGGCCTGGCACCAAGGTGGTGAGGAAATACTCTGCAACCTTTCACAGGAGTTTACTTCCTGCTGGAGCATGGAATGAATTGTCACTCAAACCAGTCCTATTCTGCCTCTCACTCAGGCAACTAAATCTCCAATTTAGCCCAAAGAAAGTTAATCGTGACAATTAACTTCATAGGCCTGGTTTACCACTCTGCTACTCCAGTTTTACTTTGATGCGACTCCACTGAAATCACTGGAATGTTACCAGCATAAAACTGGAACAAGATTCTATTTAAAAGAATTTAAAAATCATCCAAAGACATTTCCCCAGGACAGATGTTAATGTACATATGAGCAAAGACTTTCCACGAGATATTAGGTACTCAAACTTCAGCAAGAACCAGGCTTACAAATATAAGTGGAAGGCAGACAAAAGAAACAAAATGACACACACCTATTCCGACTCTGAATCTAGACTGACAGTCAGACAGCTAGTCCCTCCTGAGGCAAACATTAACTCAACTTGGACCACAACAAGATTTACTGAGATCCCCACAACAGAGACACTGAAATGGACAAAGGTGCCACAGACATTTGTATTGGCTTGAAATATTTGAAACCTCCTAAGAAAGAAAGTTACAAACACAGATTCTCAAGGAACAAGCAGGACAAGAGACTCTGTGTCAATGCTAACTGAATCATTAACAAAGAACAGCACCACCAAAGCTGCCCAGACAAAGCATCTGCCTGGTATCATGACATAATGAGCATGTACCCATCACAGTAGTTGCACACCCCGGTGAGAAGACATTTTGTCATTGGTGGACAAATTTGGGCACCAATTCAGCAAAGTATTTAAAAACATACTTAGGTCCAGCTCTATTCTTTAAGGCACTTAGGTCTCAATCCAGAATCCTGGAGTTTTGTCACTGAATTGTAGAGGTGCAGGAACAGATCATTAAACATGTGCTTAAGCTCCCATTGACTTAAAGTTTAGCATGCAATAAAGCGCTTTGCTGAATAAACATGGAGTGCTGAACTGGGGCCTTAAAACAGGTATTGCACAAGCAACATTCTAATCTGCCTTTGCATTTAGGGTCGCCAACCATCTGGGATTGTCCTGGAGTCTCCAAGAATTAAAAGATTATTCTTTAATTAAAGATTATGTCATGTGATGAAACCTCCAGGAATACATCCAACCAAAATTGGCAACGCTATTTGCACTTTACTCATCAAACCATGTTGCTGTGTGATTGATGTGGGGCAATGTGAAGCAGTATTAAAATGTGAAGCTCTGACTTGGTCTTTGAAGAGAATGCCATCAGTGAATTTGGACAGACATTTTGCATAGTTAATTCTTTAGTGCAAATCAGTTTCATATGCACATATGCTAAATGTTCAATATAAATATAAAATAGTCCAACTAATACAGAAAACAAGTCAGGGTCCATACACGTATGTATATTATGCAATAAATGTAATATTGAGTAGAATTATAAATGGTAAATAAATTTGCTCCTTTTACTGTTATGATGCATATAATTTCCCATAAAATCCAAATGTATTATATATGATCACTGGAAAGGAAGCATCTAAGAATTAACAAAATCCGATACAATATACATTTTTAATGCTGACAGTAAACTAAAAGGATGTACAATAAATAGGACGTCACTGCATTATTATGTAGCTTCAACTCAAAGCTCCTACCTTATTATGCTTTTACTCCTAAATATTTCTGCCTTTACACAAAAATAGGTTTTGAGAAAGGAGTTGGCTAATAATTCATTTCAGTTTTATATTATTTAACACTAAATTAGCATGGAATACAATCACAGTAAATGTGACATTCAATTCAATTTCAAATATACGGTAGGGTCATAATAAGTAGTGATATTACCATAAATATCAGTACATCAGCAAATACAAGCCAGCTAAAGTGATGCTCTTGAAGATCTGTTCCTGCATGATACTGAAAGTCTATGATTAGCAGACGAGGTACTGCAGAAAAGAAAATATTAACTGAAAAATCATTTTACCACTAACTTCCTTACTTCACCGTTTTGCATTATTCAGCAGAAAATTAAATTTAACTTGATTTATTTAAAATAAGCAAAGTCACTGGATAAATGCAGTAAATTAGCAGCTGTGACACAACTTTGCCTTTCACTTCCTAAAAAATTAGAATTGAGGCCATGACTTATGTATTCTTTCCACAGAATAGAGCACAGTATTACAGAATGCATTTGCCAGAAGAATAAATCATGATTGACAAAATGAAATTTGTTAATACAATGGTTTGAGGCAGTTGACAGAATTTTTTGTCAACAGAATAGATTAAGGGATTCAAAAAAAATGAATTTTGCAGATGGAATGGCTTTGATGTTTCTGATGAAAAGTATTTTGTTGACAGAATGGAGCAGAGTGAAAAAATGCATTGTCTCAACACAAGGGTTTTAGCTCTTTGACAAAATGTATTTCATCCCCAGATGTTTTGGCTGAGTTGTCAATTATTCTCTCTGTCTGCCATTAACCAATCACATTGCTGTCGACTAAAAGCTTTCTTTAGTGACAGCTATGGGGGAGATAGCTGAAGGTATTACAAGAGCTCAGCAACTGGTCACATTGAACCATTAGCTATGATAATTTAGTTAGTTTAATGTTCATTAAGTGCCAACTGAGCCAAACATGCCTATGGAATAAGAGATTTTTCATTATTCTCCTTTTAGTCCTTTCCTTCACCTTTAGTCTAGGCTATGCCCCCCCTGGTTTGTCTGGTACACTATTTATTACAATATCCACTGGGTACTTAACAGAGTTTGCTGCCTTTCTTTCTTGCTTTTCCTTATGGAAGTTGCCCCTCTCCCCCATATAAGATTAAGGCTCCAGCTCTGCAAACATTCACTCTTGAGCGCTAAAGTCTAGGGGCTAGATTGTGCCTTTAGGCACAGCTCAAGCTGGTGCATAAATGCCACCCTTCCTGGAGTAGCCTAGGTGTACACCCCTCGCAGTCACAGTTCCCTCCCTGCTTCCTCTGTGCTCCAAGGAATGAGTAAGTCACATCACCCCTTTC